>NC_060123.1:90153157-90459139 GCF_021461395.2 Schistocerca americana | reverse complement strand
GATGGCAGATATACGAGTCAAGGGGCACGAAAGGGAAAGGAGCTTGTAAAGGGAGTGAGACAGGGGTGTAGCCTATCCTTGGTGTTATACAACATATATATTGGACAAGAAGGAAACAAAAGAAAAATTTGGAGTAGGAATTAATGTCCAGGGAGAAGAAATAAAATCCCTGAGGTTTGCCAGTGACTTTGTAATTCTGTCAGAGACAACAAAGGACTTGGAGGGGCAGCTGTATGGAATGGGCAGTGTCTTGAAAAGAAGATATAAGATGAACATCAATAAAAGCAAAACGAGGATAATGGAACATAGTGAATTAAATCAGGTGATGCTGAGTGAGCTAGATTTGGAAGTGAGACATTTGGAGTTGTATATGAGTTTTGCTATTTGGGAGCAAAATAACTGATCAGGGTCGAAGTAGGGAGGATATAAAATGTAGACTGACAATGGCAAGCAATGTGTTTCTGAAGAAGGGAAATTCGTTAACATCAAGTATAGATTTAAGTGCCTGGAAGTCGTTTCTGAAAGTATTTATAGGGAGTGTGGCCATGTGTGGAAGTGAATCATGGACAGTAAACAGTTTAGACAAGAAGAGAATACAAGCTTTTGAAATGTGGTGCTACAACAAATGCTGAAGATTAGATGGGTAGATCACGTACCTAATGAGGAGGTACCGAATAGAACTGGGGAGAAGGGAAATTTTTTTGTACAACCTGACTAAAGAAGGAATCGTTTTGTAGGGCACATTCTGAGGCATAAAGGGATCACCAATTTATGACAGGAGGGAAGCATGGGGGGGGAGTCAAAATCGTAGAGGGAGACCACGAGATGAGTACACTAAACAGATTTGGAAGGATGCAGGTTGCAGTAGTTACTTGGAAATGAAGACGCTTGCACAGGATAGGGTAGCATGGAGAGCTGTATCAAACCAGTCTCAGGACAGAAGACCACAATAACGACAACAGTTCCTTGTACGTTACAGGATGGGTATTTTTCTGTGAGTCAAATCGCTATAGCCGCGGAAGCCCCAACCATGTTTGAAACAACCATGGGCTTAATATTTAACGAGAAACTTGAATAAACATCATCATCATCATCATAATCTTGATCAGTTTAAGAATCAGTTAGGAACATTAGCCTCGTCATGTAGTCCTGTTCTCACACCATCTGCTCTGCAAGGATTCCCCTTTCACTGTCTGCAAATGTGTGAAATCTTACGGGACTTAACTGCTAAGGTCATCAGTCCCTAAGCTTACACGCTACTTAATCTAAATTATCCTAAGAACAAACACACACACCCATGTCCGCGGGAGGACTCGAACGTCCACCGGGACCAGCCGCACAGTCCATGACTGCTGTGCCCCAGACCGCTCGGGTAATCCGCGCGGCTCACTGTTTGCCTTACCATGTCATTCCTCATCTTGTCTCTCCTTCTAACTCTAATTCTACTTCTGGAGAACTTCATTTCGCATGTCTGTAATCTGCTTACATCTTTTTTCTTCATTACCCACGTTTCAGATGCATAGGTCAAAACTGAGATGTAATAACTTCTACATGAGACTTCCTTCCTGTTATGTGCGACGTCTTTTTTCCAAACCAGGCTCCTAACACTTCGCAGGAATGCTTCTAACTGTCTTTTTCATTTCTCCCATTTTCTTCTACCAAATTTCCCAAATACTTGAAACTTGCCACCTTCTTCAATTGTTCAACTCCAATCCTTAATCCGACAGTTGGACTATCTGTCTCGCTAGTTGTCTTCCTAGTTTTATAGTCGTCCAAGCCATGGGAGGCGGCTAATGCTGCAAAGTAGGGGATAGCCCACAGGAGTGAAGTACAGTGGGGACTTCGAGTGTCCCAGGAACGATACGGTCGCTGTGAATGCCCTGTAGAAACTCTGAAAAGTGGTGGCTACTGGGACTCTGGTAAAGCTGTGATACGTTTAGCTAGCGAACAGTGGATCAACGACCAGCTTTCAAAAGGGAAACTAGTCTAGGAAAGGACATGAATAATCATTATTACTTACGACGTTGAATGGATTACTCAACATTAAATGGTGAAAAACAATGTATTTTAAAAGATGCTAACGTCCTTGCTACAGTGGTAAGGACGGTACCCATTAGATCACCGAAGGTAAGCGTTGCTGGGGTTGGCTAGCTTTTGGATGGGTCACCATCCAGTTCTGTTGAACGCTGGTGGCAAGTGGGATGCACTCAGCCCTTTTAAAGCAAATTGAGGAGCTGCTTGATTGAGAGGTAGCTACTCTGGTACTCAAAACTTACAACGGTTGGTGGGGCAGTGTGCTGACCAAATGCCCCCCACATCTGTATCCGGTGATGTCTGTCTTTGCCGATAGGACGACTAGAAGGTCGTAATGTTGGGCCTTGCGAAGCATGTTCGGACGGAGTATTTTGAAAGACATATTTCGGCCGCAATAATTAAAATCATATAACTATTTTTGTTTTGATTTTGAAATACTTTGGATTGTACTGCTACCATTGCCTTCCCTCACTCCACTCAAGGAAATTGAAATTACAAAGGAGAAAATAGAAGTTGACATAATATTCCCAGGAATTAAGTCTTCAAAAAGTGAAACCCAGCCATCAAAACAAAACTTAGTTGTGGGTAGTGACTGCTTTTAGTTGTATTCAATCATCAACACATCAAGGGAAAAAGTCATTTATGGTATGACGCCAGATAACTTTGTTTATACCACTTTTGATGCTTACAAATGTAACAGGCAAAATATTTTATTGTATATTGAGTTACAATGGTGCTCGTATTGCTATTGCCGTAAAAATAAACGCTCATAAAATTTTACAGCCAGTTCGGTCGACAGCAATCAACTACGCTACTCAACACATCTTGGAAACGCACAAAGAAGATAGAGACTATGTTGTCTTGTGTTGTTTAAGTTCGTTCCTATCTGCGGCGGGCAGGGGATGTAGCGTGCAAGGCCCTCTGCTGAAAGTGAGATGAGTGCCAGACTGGTCAGAGAAGCTACTGGTTGAGAGAGCCCGCACAAGCAGAATAAGGACCGTCCCCGCCAGCTGTACATGGCACCGCAGCAGCAGATGTCGCAGGGTCTGCGGGCCCGTTGTCACCTGTGGAGCTACAGCTGCTCACAGGGTCAGCATCACACACACACACACACACATACACACACACGTCAGCAGCCACTGCGACTCTGTGGCGCCGAGCGCGTGCTGTGCTCTCTCAGCGAGTTCTGTCGACCAGTCAGCGGTAGCCTGTGCTCTGAACTTCCCATTTAACGCGACACCGAACATCGTCCTGTTTGAGTATGCAGACGACACAAGCAGGCAGCGGACATCCTGTGTTATACACTGCCAAGGGTGGTAAAATACGTGGCTATCGCCTGTCTCGCCACAGAACCTGAGCTAAAGGGTATCACACCTCGCTTAGAAATATTGATAAGGGTTTCCATGAAGCTACTAAATGGAACTTAAGGTCACTGTAACAAACCGATTTATTGCTAGATGCGTTTGTATGATTCTAATCAATGAATGAACTGTACAAATAATTGCAAAAATAGCAGAAAGATATAAAGATAAGTAAGCAAGGCCTTTCTACATTTGGGAAGATTTGAGATAGAATGATACAAAACCTGAGTCCACGAATACAGCCAGTGACTGCTGCATAAGTTCAGAATCAAAAGGAAAGATCCAGAAAAGTAAGTAAAAGCACCAGTTCTACGGCCTAAGGACATTTTGAGTGCATGCAGCCAGATACTAATTAGTTCAGAAGAACAACACTGTGACTTGTACCAAATAGCTATGCAGTCCTCACGTGATGAGGTAAGCAAATGCAGTTCATGATTAACAGTCTGCTGCTACATAGGTGCAGAGGACGGTTGTAACAATGGCTTTGAATTCTAAGTTCAGCCGTGAAGAGAAGACATCACTGTTCTGCCTCTAACACCCTGCGATGAAGAACTGTTCTCTTTCATGCCCTAAGACAAAGTGCCCCGCTGGTTTTTCCAGCAGTGGGACCTCAGTAGCCAATCACAGTATAAATTCTGAGTTCTCAGCCATGAAAAGATTATAACGCTTGCCACAGTTTCCCTACTCCTACTGAAGCTGCCGTGGTTAACTATTCCTAAGCAATGGTCTCTTAGATAGGGGCAGAATACTCTCCCACTGTATGTGTGCTTTGCATCTCCTCCAATTGACGGAACTACATGTACACACCCATGAGTTCTCATGCCTCCTACCAAACTAACTACTATGAACCAGTCATTCGATTCTACATCTACATCTACATCTATACTCCGCGAGCCACCTTACGGTGTGTGGCGGAGGGTACTTATTGTACCACTATCTGATCCCCCCTTCCCTGTTCCATTCACGAATTGTGCGTGGGAAGAACGAATGCTTGTAAGTCTCCGTATTTGCTCTAATTTCTCGGATCTTTTCGTTGTGATCATTACGCGAGATATATGTGGGCGGTAGTAATATGTTGCCCATCTCTTCCCGGAATGTGCTCTCTCGTAATTTCGATAATAAACCTCTCCGTATTGCGTAACGCCTTTCTTGAAGTGTTCCGCCACTGGAGCTTGTTCAGCATCTCCGTAACGCTCTCGCGCTGACTAAATGTCCCCATGACGAATCGCGCTGCTTTTCGCTGGATCATGTCTATCTCTTCTATTAATCCAACCTGGTAAGGGTCCCATACTGATGAGCAATACTCAAGAATCGGACGAACAAGCGTTTTGTAAGCTACTTCTTTCGTCGATGAGTCACATTTTCTTAGAATTCTTCCTATGAATCTCAACCTGGCGCCTGCTTTTCCCACTATTTGTTTTATGTGATCATTCCACTTCAGATCGCTCCGGATAGTAACTCCTAAGTATTTTACGGTCGTTACCGCTTCCAATGATTTACCACCTATGGCATAATCGTACTGGAATGGATTTCTGCCCCTATGTATGCGCATTATATTACATTTATCTACGTTTAGGGAAAGCTGCCAGCTGTCGCACCATGCATTAATCCTCTGCAGGTCCTCCTGGAGTACGTACGAGTCTTCTGATGTTGCTACTTTCTTGTAGACAACCGTGTCATCTGCAAATAGCCTCACGGAGCTACCGATGTTGTCAACTAAGTCATTTATGTATATTGTAAACAATAAAGGTCCTATCACGCTTCCCTGCGGTACTCCCGAAATTACCTCTACATCTGCAGATTTTGAACCGTTAAGAATGACATGTTGTGTTCTTTCTTCTAGGAAATCCTGAATCCAATCACAAACCTGGTCCGATATTCCGCAAGCTCGTATTTTTTTCACTAAACGTAAGTGCGGAACCGTATCAAATGCCTTCCTGAAGTCCAGGAATACGGCATCAATCTGCTCGCCAGTGTCTACGGCACTGTGAATTTCTTGGGCAAATAGGGCGAGCTGAGTTTCACATGATCTCTGTTTGCGGAATCCATGTTGGTTATGATGAAGGAGATTTGTATTATCTAAGAACGTCATAATACGAGAACACAAAACATGTTCCATTATTCTACAACAGATTGACGTAAGCGAAATAGGCCTATAATTATTCGCATCTGATTTATGACCCTTCTTGAAAATGGGAACGACCTGCGCTTTCTTCCAGTCGCTAGGTACTTTACGTTCTTCCAGCGATCTACGATAAATTGCTGATAGAAAGGGGGCAAGTTCTTTAGCATAATCACTGTAGAATCTTACAGAATTTAAAGATATGCACCGGCGAGATACTTCAGCCTCCAACAGCCATGTCTCAATCTGAGTGCATGATGTTTCCTCCTGTCATCGCAGATGTTACCTTTCTAAAACGGTTTGATTATGTTCCTCACTTTCTGAAGGTTTATAAAGTGTTGGAGACTTTCCCTTGGCCTGTTAAACCCACGGCAACCACATGGAGTTTTCGTGTCTGCCATAAAAGCAGCGCTCTCTCTGCAGCTCGTACCTGCCTGACTTCTGGCTTCAGCAGAATTATTTTTATTGTACGCCTGTCGCACTACCCTTCTTCGTTTTTATCCGTTATTATACCCAGCTAGACATCTCAAGTTGCAGAGAAGCACAACAAGGACCCATCACCATACACAGTTAAAGAAAAGTATGCTCCTTACGTCTGCAGTCATTGGCATAAGATATAACTCTGTGCATACTCTCATGCAATGTTAAAAATTTAAATGGACTGGGTACTGTCATCTGGATGAAGATTCATTAATACAGTTATGGAGCAGTTCATGAGTTTTGGAGACACTGTCCCATAACATTACCACTCCCTCAGTTTTTGAAACTGATGGAGTTGTATTTTTTCATGTGGGCAATGGGTTAACATGCTTCTTGGCATGGATTATGGTATGGTTTGGGAATCCTACTTCCATGCCACAACTTTAAGGTCGCACATATGAATACCACAGTCATCAAAACAAGCACTCATACCTGCCGACATGAAGGTTAGCTTTTATTTAGATTATACATGAATAGAGGAGCACCAACTCACAAAGTTCCACTCAGACTTAGTATTTATTTTTGCAGTAGTCTAGAGTCTAGACATGGCATTATAATCTCATGCACACATAGGATACTTGTTGAAATTCACACACACTCAGAGTCAATTGAGCAGTTATTTATTAACCATTCACACTTACGAAATTATAATTGCAAATCATTCATACTTGTATACTATATAACCATCTACATTATTCATGATAAAAACACTGTATTTAAACACATGTATGTACATTGGTATAGTACGTAAAACACATACGAATACAATGATGTATCATATAAAACACACATAAAAACACTAAAAAAGTATCATTTCAATATACAAGTATATGCACATAGAATACAACAGTGATCGTCAGAACATTAGAAAATTCGTCTATAATATCATTTGTATTGCTATATGAGGATACTTACGTACAAGTTTGTAAAACACTGTTGTTGGTGTGACCTCTTAACTACACAGAATATAACAGTGATATGTTCAACATAGATTAAAGTTATTTTCACATAAAACAATCACACAATAGAATATTACGAGGTTACAGAACTGAATAACATGCAACACTGCTGATAATATGCCTCAAGATGCAAGACATTTAATGTTGACAGATTTTTCCACTTCATTTCCCAGAAGCACATCAAAGTTTGTAGGTTTGTATTGTTTCCTTTGACCGATTGGTTGCACATCTCTGTTTTAGTAATGTTGTTCTTCTCAATAGCCTGTTTGTAATACACACTTGGATTACTTTTATCTCCACTCGTCCCAATGTCTGTCACTGTCTTTCATTAATGCTGGATGTCGGAGATGACCAGTGTACTAACTGCTTAGTGAGCCAACGTGAATAGTCCTTGTGATTGGTTCACAAGAACTGATGCCACTTTGAGTTGCCTAACAATTTTAATTCACGTACGCAAGGAAAGGTAGTAAAATTTTTAGGGTCTTCTACATGGATATAATCACTCCTGTGTGACTTGTACCTTGTATTATATGTACAGGAATGTAAAAGCTCAAGGAAAGTGATTGAATGTATTGTAAACTGATGTGGCACATCCTTCGACGGGCAACTCATTGATGAATTCGACTATAGGTTAGTGCAGACCTCACACTAGGTCACAACGTCCTGTACCCATTCAAAGCCTCTGTGGTTTTACTGCTGTATCTGCGAATAATTTGACATCTCAAGCGTTACCTGTTGACCCTGTCTTCAGCCGCCAGTGTGGATGTTCCAAGGAGGATTGGTAGATAGTGATCTGTTGCCCTCGAAATACAGTCAGTTGACTGCTGGTCAGGTATGGTAGGTCCCAGTCCTCACTGTGCAGCTGTGGTAACTGGAAATGGTTGTGTGTGGCCAGCCATAGACTAGCAGCCTATCATACACCACTGAGGGTGGTTGTCATTGAGAGTGAGGGTGGGTGTCTTTGAGAATGGTGCCTCATCTGCTGGCGATTAGCAGCGGGACCCCAAGTAAAGCACAACCAGATCCCTGCTTCCTGTGCTCGCCATGACAGTGAAATAACGTCACCTTCTTCATCTCATTCTCGCTCCGTTACCTATGTCATGCTTGTCCTAAAACAGTGGCACAAAGTTGCACATCACAAATACCTATGACATTTAACATGATTTATCGATCAAGAAAAATATTTACTTATTGTAGTTTCATTTTACAAATACAAGAAATAACTTTATCTAATATCCATGACATTTAACTTGATTCATCTATTAAGAAAATTTTTTAATAAAGCTAACTGATATTTTAAGCGTTTAACTTACTATATAAAATCCGGTTCTGTGACAAATGAAAAAACTGAACAACCTCATTTTGACTGCCACGAGCAGAGGGTTGCATACTAATGACTAGATTCATATTCTGATGCTGGAAATGGTTGATATACATGGTGTATACATGTGTATAAAGTAGCAGTATACTGTTAATGTTTACCTCATGCAAATCCATCAACCCCCGAGATTTCCAATGACGCCTAATGGAACCTCCTCTATTGCTTGGTCGCGCATAATTAACATGCTTATCAGCACGTTGTCAGACTAACCTCAGCGCTTGCGGTGTAGGCGTTTGCATACTCCCTTCGTTAATGATATAACCTCTCCATTTTTGTAATTACTTTCGTCCCTTTTGTTCGTGGAATTCAGAGTGTATAATGATTACCGTAAATGATTGGCCGTTACTCCAAAATATACAAGAATGACAAACGTAAAATGTGATAAATAAGACAAAAGAATAGAAAACACTCTATCATGATCCTCAGTTCAAAAGTTATATATGTCAAAAATCTATGTTCGTACCTGTGAAGATGCAGCATTACTTCTGTTTCTCTTCACATTGCATTGTTACTCAGTTATTCGTTTCTTCCATGGACTGTATTTCTCCATTTGCGGTTATATTTATAATTACAAATATGGATTTTCCCCAGACGACAGTTGTACTGCCTGTGAAAAGCACAATAAGAACATACAAAACAAATCCTGCTCCTTCATCAAACTCACGTAGCTGCACATGAAGTAGTTTGTCGGTGCCATAACTATCCATCTTAATGGCCCAGTGCTTCCCACTACTGGTTTCCTCAAAAATAAGTATATAAATAAAAAATTACACCTACATGCAAACCATTCCGATTGGACAAATACGTGCTATAGTGTGTCCAATAGTTTCATACTTGTCGTCTTTCACATTGCTACAACGATTCCAGCTCTCATGGGAAGTCACTCAAAGATGAAACTACAAAAATTTCTCTTCATCTGAAAAAAGGATTAGATTGCCTTTGCTGCTCTTCAGGTGTGTCTTTGCACAGCAGACCCTTCTGAAGGAAGAATCTGTTCTAAACCTAATCCAAATATTGATGATAATTTTGAAATGGGTGGAACATGGTGCAATCGTTCGCTAAGCACACAGGGGGGAAAAGGGTACCACGTAATAATCAATAAAAAAAACATTGATTAGCTAAAAAGGGGATAACTAAACGGTTGCCAACCCGCTAGGGCAACGAATCTTCAGAATCTTAAGAAAGATAATGGCAAAGAATTTTAAGCAGTAATCACCGGCATGGCAACAGAAGTTGGTTACCTGTTTTCACAGCACAACAGTTCACGAAAAAATATATGAATCAGGAAATACTACACTACAGAGCATGAACCTTCCTTTGTTGCGCCTTTTCTCATTAATTATAAAACACATTTAACTCACACACATGCCCACATCGAAATTTCTGTCACTAAATTAGCTTATAACATACACATTGCTGGAGAAAAATAGTACACCCTTTTATAGGTTCCCAATTCACTACATGTTTATTGTTGCAACAGTGCATATGGAATACATGAAATAATTACATTTACGGGTAAACAGCAGAAACAATTCAGAGGCACCAAGTATCGACTCACTCTCAAACATCCATATTTTTACCGGGTGTAGCCTCCACGGGCGGAAATGCAGGCAGTGGCTATGGCTTTAGTTGATAGTACAGATGACGAATACTGTTCTGGGATACAATATTCCACGCCTGCTCAACCTGTTCACATAGTTCTGTAAGAGCAGTTGGGTGACTAGTCGCATCACTCGCTTCTTGTCTCATCATACACTGCACGGGCTTCATTGCAGCCAAGTCCAGATATCTTGCTAGCCAGGGAATTTGCTACACCTGTTGCATAACAAGTTGAGTCTCACAACAGCACGTGAGTGAGTGTCATCCTGTTGGAACAACACATCACCTTCTTGTTGCGAGAACCACAAAAGTTAGCATCCCCTCTGCAAACACACCATAGGAGAAGCATAGTTGTAGCTTATTGCAGGCCAAACCATAGGGCCTAGGGTGGGTCCAGCATGTCCTGGGTGAATGCGCTCTACGAGACAGCATTCACCAGCTAGTTCTATGTCATACATGCAAACGACCATCACTTGCTTGCAGGTTGAATCCGATTTCATCGCTGAAGGCCATGGCCCATCATTCCATCTTCCAAGTGAACTGACGGCACCAGCTGAGCCGCGTATGTCGATGCTGTGGCGTGAGTAGAAGACGTACAAGAGGGGCGTATGCCCCTAATCCCACAGCTAATAACTGGTTTGCAACAGTCTGTGTCGACACATCTGTGCTCACAAACCCTGTTATCTGTGCTGTGGCAGCTGTACTACTTCCCAGTGCTGCCCTCTCATTATGACGATCCTGGCTGGCATCTGTGCTGCGTCGACGTCCAGAAACTCGTCTATTGCTGTGAGAATGTTCACGTGTGCACTGATACCAGCACCATTGCACAACTAACACACCACATCCAACTTCCCACGTTCAGCTTGAGTGGAAATTCTCCGAAAGGGCCATCACGCCACACGGAGGCCACAATTTGACCCCTTTCAAGCTCGTTCGGTTGCTCCGTTAGCTGTAGGAAGCATGAGTGCGTCTCTGTGACATGGTTACCTGCTTGCTTCACCCATTTAGACCGCACTCAATCTTCTGTCAATTTCTTTTTCCTACAGAGCACCACAGCGTATCCTTGATTCAGAGACAGTGCTACTCTGTAAAACTTCAAAAATTCGAGTCCCAGAATTGCCTTCAATATCAGGTTCTGTATAATTAAGAAATTTGCACTGAGTGTGCATGATTGACAATCTAAATCGACCCTGATCTGTTCCCGGACTTCCACATGTTTCCCCTTTACTGCACTGTGCACTTTCATCCCTTGCTTTATTAATATCAGCCAGTGTTTTTTCTTATGACACTTCTCATGAACTTATTTGTCTGCGATCAAAACTTGACTACCTGAGTTCAGAATGTATGGCACTACTACATCACTCATCTTTACACCGGTTACGGGATGTTCTCCATTTGTCAGTCAAACTTCTAACACCTTCTGTCTATTTACTTTTTAATTTGTCGCAAATGACCAGTAAATCTCTGGTATGACTTCTAATGATGAGGCTGAAGACTCAGCTAGCTAATTGTACTGTTTATTCCCATCCATATCGTTGTTGTCTTGATTCCTTCATGTATCAGGACTACGTATTTCTTTAATTTCCATACCTTATTTCCACTCATCAATTCTTTCTCCATAATTCTATTAATTATGTGGTTGGTGTGGTGGCACCCACAGTACATGATGATTATTTCTACGCCACAAACATCTGTTCTTGTGGAGTGGATGTCTCACTGGCTAGTCTGAATTGTGAGGGGGGTGATGCTCCAGGTCTGAAGTGGGTTTGCACAAGATGTACATGCTCTCTAACTTTGGCTCCATGATTGTATCCAGCATTATGTAACAAATGTTAGAATGCACCGACATCGTCCATGTTGCAAGTGTGATTTCCCTTTGGATCTCGCTGGGTGATTTTCTTTGGCAGATTTTTATTTAGTTCGTTCTGCTCATAATGTGCATCTACTCCTCACCATTCCGCTTAAATATTGAATTGGGTCTTGATACTGCGATTCAGCATATGGCTCCATCATTAAGCTCCATCTTTAAGCATTCTTCTCTTTCTCGGCTTCAGTATCCATGTAAAAATTCCCTCTTGATTATTTACATGTTTAGCATTTGACCGTGACTACTCGCACCATGGCTGCTGCTCCATATGAGAAATGTGTGCGTTCTAAATTTATCTTGGAACCTGCAGACCATGAGCTCGATAGTTTCTATCGGAAATGCCCAATCCAAATTTTTGGATGAAGACCGTTCGAACTGTTCGGGAATAGCGCATATTTTTGTACTGAGATGGAGTAATTGCTTATCTCGTCTTCATGGAGTCTTGGTTCCTCACACCTACTGGTATTGCTGGGTGTACACACGCAGATTAGTGTTCTGGCTCACCTTGGCGTAATTCTTCTTCTTCCTTTCCATTTCGCTCATGACGGAATCACTAATCCTACTGCTGTTTCCTGAGCCAATGCTTCATTCCTTTTTCTTAAACTCTTCGGCCAATGTCTCACGATTACTGCAGTTAATGTCCACTTGAATTGCCTTGAACTGAAATAACACTTTTATTCTTTCTTTACCTTCCAAGTTAACTAGCACAGTCCTGTCAGATTCTGCCTCACTTTGCAACAACAACCCTTTGACTTGTCCCTTAACCTTCTCTACCTCGTCCGTAACTTCACCTTTCAACTCTTTGATCACATCTGCATCCTTAAACAGTTCGTCCAAGATGCCTTTCGTTTTCGCTTCGGATTCTTTTAACTCTCTCTTGATTTTCTTCTCAATCTTAATGCCGTTCTCATCGCACCAATTCACATGCTCCGCCAGTTTCTGTTCTATCTTCTCTTAATTTTCTTTATTGTATTTGAAACATGCCTTTATCTCATTCGCCTGCTCCTTGCAGTTATTTCTCAACTCCGGGAAATTATCTTCTATCCTTTTGAAATGCACGTTGTTATTCTGCTCTTGTTGCTTACAATGTCCATTGTTCGTCCAGTACATGTTTTTGAAACTCTCATCTACTTTTCTGTAATGCTTATCATTTTTCTGCTCTGTCTTTTTGTAACATTCATCGTTTTTCTCGCTTATTATCCACCACCATTTCAATCAAAATGGACTGGAAATCAAACTGCTGGAATTAATGGGGTTGGCTCACAATTTCTGTGCTACCTCTTTGCGCCCAGCAGCTTCAAGGTTTTCCGTTGCCCATGACGCAAAAACTCATCTTCGGATTGATCCCCACAACCTTGAATATTACTTGGTTCACTCTCTGTTGCTACCGGTTCCTGTACATTATAATTCTGACTTCTCATAGCTTCAGTTACTTGCGAACTGTCCTGCTGGGTATCCATGTTCAAATCACTGTCTCTGGTTGCTGACCTTACCAAACTGTTTGCACGTGCGTCAGTTTCATTCAGCAAAGCTCAGACCGTAACAGAATTCAAACGCTTCTCTCCTACGATGAAATACCTACCCAACACATAAAATAAAACGCAATAAAGAACTACTAAAATCACAAACACAGATCAATCAATTTGCCAACACTTCACTCTGAGAGACTTCTTGCTGTAAGAGAAGCACAAATTATCGCAACACTTGCTGCTTAATACTACTTGAATTCATTATTATTATGAGGTTTGCAAGTACTTTTCTAGTTTGAGAATGTAATAAATGGTTAAATTATTGAAAATGTCAATGACTACGCATCGGAAATTCGATATCATTCGCAATATCCTAGGCCAGGATCGCCAAATTCTTATGTGAGGTGTCAGTTAAGCATTTAGCGTACCTTTTAAATGCTACGAGATCAGAAGACAATGTCCTAAACAGTGAATCGATCACTCCCAATGAGATCATCTAATATGAAGAAGCAAATCACACAATAGGGAACTAACTGACTATGAGAATGAAACAGGGGCAGCCGCACTCCCCGTAAGCATTCTTGTCTATTCTCACATCCAGCTGGCCATCAAAAACTTCGGAAAAAAGCTACAAAGACCAATCACTGTAAAAAGTTAAAGAAAACTGTACCACTTGCATCTGCATCTACAGTCACTGATATAAGTAATAACTGTGTCGATTCTTTCTGGCTGCATTAAAAATTTAAATGGCTTAGGGATCCTAATCTGAATATTGATTTATGAATATGGCTATGACACCACTTTGGAAACACTTTTTCATAAAAAAAATCAAAGGCTGGAAATAAATATGCTAGCTGCAACAGAGATGGAGACAAAGCTGAACGGATCAAAGATAATTAATGGTGTCATTGTGTTTTACAGTGGTGTACCACAAGATGCCAGAGCTCATGCAGGATAGCAACACTTGTGGAAGAAAATGAGCATCTACAATAGACTCACACGTTTCCATTACTGAACATATAATAAGTGTTACATTAGAGAAGAAAAGCTGTTGGTGCCAATCCATGCAGCAGAAGAACGAACGAAACTAAAAACGAAAGGATTTTGTTCTGCAATGCAAAATAAAATAACAATGAAAACGAAAAAGAGCTTACTGAAATTGCTTGTAGATTTCAACGCACTAGTACGAAATCAACATATAATTAATGTAATTCAAACGCAAGGGGGACGAATTTTGAACAAATATGAACAAGAATTAAGAGAAATCGTAAAATTTAGAAATCTGAAAACTACACACCCATTTTTGGATAAGTAAAGTTTACAAGCTCGAAGCCAAAGATCATTAAGTGATTACATAATAATAAACAAAAATGTGTCATCGCTCCAAACAGATACAAGAGTATATCAATCTATGCCAGACATAACATAGTAACTTCTAAAATAAATGTTTTAACAAGATGGAAAAAACTTAATAATGCTTACAGAAGTAAAGAAACAAAATTGAAAGTATATTTATTACAAGATAAAAGAATACAGTTCTTACAATAAAATAGACTAAATAAACAGTAGCTAATAAAACCCACCACTGATGATATGAATGAAGAACAGGATAGCGCAAGTCATACGGTTCAGAAAGCAGCTTTAGAAAAAAAAGCATTTTAAAGTTATAAAAAGAGGGGATTAAGAATGTGGAACGAAGAATAACAGAAAGTAATGGGAGAGCAAAAAGATGCGCGTCTAAAATATTTACAAAAATACCGCAAAAATTAAGAGCAGACCGTAACAGAAAAAGAGCAACTGCTATACGAGAATGTAAAGAAGCATACTGAGTAATTTGGGATGGGCAGCTAAGTAATCTAGAAATGACATTCATATACAAGAAGCAGTTTACTATAAAGCAATCAGACATTCAAACCGACAAGAAAAGAAACATTAAACATAGACACAATCAACAAAAAACAAAAGGAGAACATTATAAGACGCTGTAAAGCCAAAACTTTAAGGAACTAGCAGAAATATATGAAGGTGGGAAAAAGGTAGGTGTACAGACATTAGCAGAATTAGTAGGAACTTTAAAAGCGCCGAAAACCGAACGGTAGCTGAATACCGGAAATCTGGTCAACATCTAAGGTGTACTCAATTTTAAGAAAAGTAATCGAGAAGAATGTAATAATTATAGGGAAATAAATGTTGTGAAAGATGGGTAGAAAGAATATGCAAAAATTTCAACACTAAGGTTAAGATCAACAGCCGAAAAAATTCTAATTGAAGACCACAGTTGATTTAGATTAGGCTGAGCAGCAATGGATAATATATGCATGTTGAAGACAGTGGTAAATCAAAGAAGAGATTTAACAGTGAAGCCCAGTTAGCTTTCATCGACTATTCCACTGTGTTTGATAGATTAAACTGACAGAACTCTAGTCAGTATTACAAGAAAATGGAATTCCGCGATATTTGATATGGGCCACAAAAAGCTTACACAATGAAACTGAATTTTTAAGAAAAACAGAAAACGACTTTTCAAAATTATAATTTCAAAATACATCTAGAAAGGACAAATGGAATGGCATTCCCTTGAAAACAACAGATGCGATCAAAATTAATCGTAGGAAATTAAATAATAGAGCAAGTAAGTTATTTTAACTACCTCAGCTGCAACATCTCTTATTATTATGATAAATATGCAAATAATACAGACAGTAAAATTTCAGTGTGCCTGTGCAACAATAAAAGAACATTGAACAAACAGAATCGCAACTGAGATTTTATAAAACACGAGCGGTTCCAGTTCCATTTCTACTTTACGAATCTATGCCTTGGATATGAATCAAGGAAGATATAAATCACATACCGACGTCAGAAATGCAATTTTTCAGAGGAATTGATGGAGATGAGCTAGAAGATAGACTAAGAAACGAAGATATTACAATGAGCTGAAAATATCTGTACTAGCAGAAAAAATCGGCACATATAAATACACTCCTGGAAATTGAAATACGAACACCGTGAATTCATTGTCCCAGGAAGGGGAAACTTTATTGACACATTCCTGGGGTCAGATACATCACATGATCACACTGACAGAACCACAGGCACATAGACACAGGCAACAGAGCATGCACAATGTCGGCACTAGTACAGTGTATATCCACCTTTCGCAGCAATGCAGGCTGCTATTCTCCCATGGAGACGATCGTAGAGATGCTGGATGTAGTCCTGTGGAACGGCTTGCCATGCCATTTCCACCTGGCGCCTCAGTTGGACCAGCGTTCGTGCTGGACGTGCAGACCGCGTGAGACGACGCTTCATCCAGTCCCAAACATGCTCAATGGGGGACAGATCCGGAGATCTTGCTGGCCAGGGTAGTTGACTTACACCTTCTAGAGCACGTTGGGTGGCACGGGATACATGCGGACGTGCATTGTCCTGTTGGAACAGCAAGTTCCCTTGCCGGTCTAGGAATGGTAGAACGATGGGTTCGATGACGGTTTGGATGTATCGTGCACTATTCAGTGTCCCCTCGACGATCACCAGTGGTGTACGGCCAGTGTAGGAGATCGCTCCCCACACCATGATGCCGGGTGTTGGCCCTGTGTGCCTCGGTCGTACGCAGTCCTGATTGTGGCGCTCACCTTCACGGCGCCAAACACGCATACGACCATCATTGGCACCAAGGCAGAAGCGACTCTAATCGCTGAAGACGACACGTGTCCATTCGTCCCTCCATTGACGCCTGTCGCGACACCACTGGAGGCGGGCTGCACGATGTTGGGGCGTGAGCGGAAGACGGCCTAACGGTGTGCGGGACCGTAGCCCAGCTTCATGGAGACGGTTGCGAATGGTCCTCGCCGATACCCCAGGAGCAACAGTGTCCCTAATTTGCTGGGAAGTGGCGGTGCGGTCCCCTACGGCACTGCGTAGGATCCTTAGGTCTTGGCGTGCATCCGTGCGTCGCTGCGGTCCGGTCCCAGGTCGACGGGCACGTGCACCTTCCGCCGACCACTGGCGACAACATCGATGTACTGTGGAGACCTCACGCCCCACGTGTTGAGCAATTCGGCGGTACGTCCACCCGGCCTCCCGCATGCCCACTATACGCCCTCGCTCAAAGTCCGTCAACTGCACATACGGTTCACGTCCACGCTGTCGCGGCATGCTACCAGTGTTAAAGACTGCGATGGAGCTCCATATGCCACTGCAAACTGGCTGACACTGACGGCGGCGGTGCACAAATGCTGCGCAGCTAGCGCCATTCGACGGCCAACACCGCGGTTCCTGGTGTGTCCGCTGTGCCGTGCGTGTGATCATTGCTTGTACAGTCCTCTCGCAGTGTCCGGAGCAAGTATGGTGGGTCTGACACACCGGTGTCAATGTGTTCTTTTTTCCGTTTCCAGGAGTGTAGAAAAGGAATGAACACGTAAACAGAACGCAACAAGACGAATATCCTAAAAAAAATAGATTTATACTATGTATCCAGAGGGATAACGGACGCAGGTTGGGCCAGTAAACGGTGAAGTAGCTGAAGTTCAAAAAGGTACTTCGAACCCAATCCGTGAATGTAGACAATGATCATGATATGATCAGATGTGGAATCTAGCTGGCAGTTGTTTATCAGCCATCCACATTTTCCTTTCACTCTAAAGATTTTGAGCATTGTTTGTTTCCTTAATCTGAATTATAAGTCTACGCCTAAGTAGTCAGACATTGGGCCTGCCATTTAAGATAATTCTGAGACTCTCGTTTGAGTTCCGGTTCTGTACCTTTGTTGGTTGCCCTCTGCGTGACTAAAGAGTCTGTGAACACTCCAATGAGTGCTGGGCAGTTAGGGTGAGCAGGAGAACGTCTGTGAATTTTGGAGGACAAGAGAAGAGGAACTGGTGAAAGCACAGCTGTGTCAGCGGGCCGTGAGTGGCGCTTGCATAGCTCTGTCGGCAGAACACTTGCACGCAAAAAGCATAGGTCCTGAGTTCGAGTTCCGATGTGGCACTCAGTTTTAATCCCACAGGAAGATGCAAATCAGCGCACACTCCGCTGCAGAAAAAAAAAATTATTCTGAAAAACCCTTTCTGTCCGAAAGATCTATCTTTATTTATTTAGCCAACGTCGATAAATATGAATAAGCGAGATGTTCCTAAAATCGTAAATTTTTTTGTAAATGGAAGGAAAACAGAATAGCTTAACGCTTGGTGTGTAAGTAATCCATTATGAGAAGGTCGAAGATCCACCAAATTTCAAATTCGTGGAACTTATTATTGTACATGTTTCTCATCTCGAATTGTTGCATTATTTTAATGTTGGCCGCAGACATTGTATTTCAGCATGAACTAGGCGGAAGACAGGAGGAAGCATCTCACCGGGCAACTACTTTATGAGTGAGCATCCCAAGGGCACCGCATGTGCTGAAGGGTTTGAGCCATGGTGCGCCTTTTGTGGCACACCAGCTCATTGGCGCAACACTATCGATTACCTGGCTGTACTAGGATCTTTGCCCCTGTTGTGATCTCGCGCGTGTTTCGCTCTCGGGGCAGTTTGTGTTGGACTTGCTACTGGGCGAGAGGACGTGCTTGCGTGGACGAAAGAGGGAAACACGCGTGTTTGGGCAGCAGCGGCACGGCGGTCTACCTCGTAAGACGATCGCGAGTCTGTGGTAGACCTGCCTGATGTCAGCTCCAGGCACTGTTCTCTGCATTGCCTTGGTGCCTGTTTTCTCCGAGAGACCCATCCCTGGAGACCATCTCGAACAACGTTCTCCATCAAAGGTGTAAGTGATTTTAGTGCCTTCGTTTCGTTGAACGATTTGCGTTGTGGCGAGTGTACTTGTTGCTTGGTTGCCCTACTGTACGTGTTCTTACAGTAAGAGCAGCCGGCAGAGTGTGTGACCGCATAGACACCAGCAGTTACTATATATTTTAAAAATGCGCTGGTTCGATTGCTATTAGAAAGCTGATTAGCACGAAGGTGTGTGTGTTATATTTTGGGTTTTTGGAACAGTATCCAGAAATTGTGTTATCTGTGTGAGATTTGCAGTGTATTTTGACTGCCATCAAATCGACGTCCCTTGTATATTGCTGTAAAATTTGGGTCACTTCTATTGAAGGCACGTACTCAGTTACTAGTAAAGACTCGTATTCTGTAAAGCTAGTCATTTGTACTTAGTTCCTTTATATACGTGCATTAATTTGAAAGCACTCATTCTGTTGTTAGCGAAGGCTCGTATTCTGTAAAAGGCAAACATTTGCACATAGTTTTATACGTGCGCATTTGAGTGCACTTACTCAATGTTAGTAAAACAGCAATTGGTTCTTCATTTATGTTGTTGTTTATGGATCTCTTAACTTAGGTTAATTGATGTTTGCTTGGTGTTTGCCGTGTTTTCTGCGGTCTGTTTGTGTTCCAGTTTTCTGCGAGCTGGGGTGTATGGGAGAGGCGCCACGTTCCGCTTCGGTGCACAGAAGCTGTGACGTGCCGTCTAATGGGAAGTGACTCCCGGTTGGGCCGCAGGGTTTAGGTGTTGCTTTGGACGGCTGGTTTGCTGTTTCCGGCATTTTAAGTCAAGTCACCTTTTGCCCAGGCAGCCTGGCATCACTGCCCATTTGGCAAACGTTTAACGTGCTTCATGTATATTTTTTTTAAATAAGGTTTTTTCACTGCTTGGGAATGAATTGTATTAAATTGTAACTTTGCGTTGCTTGTGTTATTTGGGTTCTTAACGAACTGGTGTGCGTTTCATAAATCACTTTCATATTGCAAATTATTGCCTTTTTTAAAATAAATTATCTGTGATACATTTCTTGGGACTAGTGTAGCAGGGGATACAACCCGTCGGCTTTGGACAATGACGTCACAAGCCGCCAATCGAGAAGCGATTCTTCTTAGTGTTGTAGCTCCCTTCAGTGGCTGAAAAGTGTTTCTTGGCTTTTTAAAAAAAAATCTCACGAGATAGAATAAACAGATCCACTTTATTAAGCAATCAGTAAAAAAACGAAACTGAAACATAACAGCAAAAGCGAAAATGGTAAACTGCTCTGGCGACTTGTGGCGTCATTGTCCAAAGCCGACGGGTTGTATCCCCTGCTACACTAGACCCCATTTCTTAAAATCACTTTTAGATTGTAATTTATTGTTCCTTTAAGTATTGAAATCTCTGCGGCTCACCTCTTTAAGTCAGTTTTCATAACTGTAATTTGCTGCCTTGCTTAAGAAACTGTTAATTTATTGATTTCGTAGTTTTTGTGTTTAAGGAGCGACATTATAGGGGCCTTGACCTTCCGTGCTAAGTGTACCCCTCATCCCGACTTCCTCAGTCACAGGGTCTTTTTACAGCTTCGCCTTAATTCCTGGAGCCAATAGACCGTGAATGTGCCTGAGGAGATGTGCAAATGAACGGGACAAGGTATTTGTAGATTTCGAAAGGTGTTGGCAAAGTAAACATTAGTTGGGAATGGTTTTAGAACTGACAAGTTTTGACAAGTGTGTGTTGCTATTAGCTTGGGAAACGAGATCTTTACACAAGAACTGAAGTTTCTAAGAAGTGTTACGTTGGTGTCTAAGTACGCAGCGTCCTTCGATACGTTTAATTAACACAACAAATACACTAACAAAGACTTTAGTCACGAATAATATATTCTTCACTATTTGCAACAGTCTGCCACCGCTGGGGAAACTTTTCGATTTCGCGGATGTATAAATCACATGGTTTTCAGGAGAACAACTCCATTTTCTGAGCGCATTTTCACTAGCAAAGGAAGTTGTTCTATAGAGACGGGGAAAAGATGAAAATATGTTGGTACAGGATCACGTGACTAAAGTGGGTGTGGGATGAATTCCATCTCAGTTTCCGTGTAGTGTTTTTGTCAGTCTAGTAAAAAGCTGGCAGACATTACTGAGGAGCATCACTTCATGTACTCACCTTGGACGTTGTTCTAAGATTGCGTCCGCAAGACGTTTCAGTTGCAGACAATGAATGTCAGCAGTGATGGTGAAACCTTGGGGGAAGCAATTCGTAGCACACTACAGCGTCACTGTTCACTAGACGCATCTCTTTTGTGGACGCGTGAAAGTGTCTGCATGGGGAATTTCTGTTTTGTCAGGATTCAACCATTTCTTTCTTTTCCCTAAGACACCATTTCTCGTCACCAATAACGATACAGGATAGGAATGGTCGGTGTTAGCAAGAGCAGGCATTACCTGCGGGGGAAGGTATCGTTCAAAATAAGTATTTGAACACAGACACTAGTCGCTCTTCGTATTTTTTATTTATTCTTCAGTCGAGAAGCGCAATCGGGAAATAAATACTACTAAGTGCGACTTGTGGCTGTTTTCGATAACTTATAGTCGGTGTTGTTCACGAGTTAATTGATGACGAGCAAACAGAAATGCTCATTTGTCGACCCGCTGGTTTATTTGATATTCACCTAGGCATGCGGGACTGGAAAACCCGATTTTTGAAATTCCCCACTGCATGCAATTGTCGCACAATGGTGGGATGATCACAGTTCATCACATTTGTCAGTTCTCGAGTACACTGACATGAATCATTGTGCATTAATGCGTTTAAACGACCTCCATCAGACCCTGCAGGGCTGGCCGGAGTGGCCGAGCGGTTCTAGGCGCTACAGTCTGGAGCCGATCGACCGCTACGGTCGCATGTTCGATTCCTGCCTCGTGCATGGATGTGTGTGATGTCCTTAGGTTGGTTAGGTTTAGGTAGTTCTGCATGGATGTGTGTGATGTCCTTAGGTTGGTTAGGTTTAAGTAGTTCTAAGTTCTAGGGGACTGATGACCTCAGACGTCAAGTCCCATAGTGCTCAGAGCTATTTGAACCATTTTTGAACCGGAATACCAACACGCAAGATAAAGAGAATCTGAGGTGCCAATGAAACGTAAAGAAACCCCCATGGTGACTGTAGTAGGACGTGAAGGATCAGAGGACGGAGAAACACGCCTCTACTGTGAAACCTCTTGCTGCCTTGCCTGATTTACGGACTTTGGTGGTGAGTGTGGGCAGTGACAGACAGTTTTGGTCGTTTGGCTGTCTGGCTGCCATATTCCTGTTAGTCCACCTAACAGATGGGCCGTCTCGTGCGTCCAGCAGGACCAGTCTCTTAGCACTGACTCATTGGGAAAGAAACTCACAACAAACCTCCTTAAAAGCCTGCCTCTCAATGTTCCATCGGTCTAAAAGTTATAACTTACACTGAAAAAAGCTATGCTGAACTAATTATGAAACAACATATATATTGTTGTTTCGTATTTAATCTTCGAATGCAATGCAAAGTTATCCACTGTTTCACAATAAATTCTGTAATTGATAACGGCATGCAACCACAGATCGCTGCAGTTGTCACAACAGATTTGTCTATATGGTACTGACCGTAAATGGCGCAACGAAGTGCACTTTTTATAAGCGATAAATTCAATTGACGTTAATAAACCTCGGGAGTGGAATTAACAGATAGGTCACTACAGTTTTAATTTGTATGAGGCAACGTTGGACAACATAGTTATTTAGTCGACCTACTCAATTGTAAGTTGCAGTTTTGTTTATCGATGAGCAACGTTTGAGGAGATGATGAGTTACCGCCCGCTGGCGACTACGTGATTGGAAACGGTCTATAATTCTTGGCGTTGACATTATTTCTATGGGCAGCACTGACTTCTATGTAAAACTAATCTATATCTACATTTACATCTGTATGGGTACTCTGCAAATGACACATACGTGTCTATCAGACGGTTCACGAGGAACCACCTTCACAATAATTCTGTGTTAGCCAGTCTCGAAGAGCGCGCGGAAAAAAAAACCAACACCTTTATCTTTCCGTGCGATCTCTATTTCCTCTTATTTTATTATAATGATAGTTTCTTCCCAAGCATACCGGCGCCAACAATATATTTTCGCATTCGGAAGAGAAATTTTCTGACTGAAATTTCGTGACAAGAATCCGCAGCAACGAAAACCACCTTTGCTTTAATGATGTTCACCCCAAACCCTGTATCATATCACTGACACTCTCTGCCCTGTTTCACGATAATACAAAGCGTGCTGCTCTATTTGAAACTTTCTTGATGCACTCCGTTAATCCTATCTGGTAAGGATCCCAGACAGCACAGCAGTACTCCTTAAGAGGACGGACAAGCTTAGTGTAGGCAGTCTCTTTAGAAGATCAGTTACATTTTCTATCGTTCTACCAATAAAACGGAGTCTTTGGTTTGCCTTCGCCATGAGATTTCAATGTGTTTTTTCCAATTTAAGGTGTACGTAATTGTAATTATTAGGTATTTAGTTGTACTTACGGCCTTTAGATTTGACTGATTTATCGTGTAGTCGAATATTAACGTATTCCTTTGAGCACTCATGTGGATGACCTCACACTTTTCATTATTTAAAGTCCATTGCCAATTTTCGTAGGATACAAATCTTTTTTAAATCGTTTCGCAATTTGTTTTGATCTTCTGATAATTTTACTAGTCTATAAACTACAGCATCATCTGCAAACAGTCTAAGACGGCTGGTCAGATTGTCTCATAATCGTTTAGATAGATAAGGAACAGCAGAGGACCTATAACACTGCCTCGGGGAACTCAGATAATCACTTCTCTTTTTACTCGATGCGTTCCGTCAATTAATACGAGCTGTGACCTAACTGACAAGAAATCACGAATCCAGTCAGTTAACTGAGACGAAATTACATAATCATGCAATTTCACTACAAGCCGTTTGTGTGGTATATTGTCAAAAGCCTTTCGTAAATCTAGAAATACGGAAGCAATTTGAAATTCCTTGTCAATAGCAGTCAATACTTCTCATGAGTAAAGAACTAGTTGTTTTTCACAAGAACGATGTTTTCTAAATCCGTGTTGACTATCTGTGAGTAGATCGTCCTTTTCGAGGTAATTCGTAAAGTTCAAAAACAATATATGTTCCAGAATCCTACCGCATATCGATGATAATGATAGGGGCCTGTCAGAAACTTCAGTATACGGCAGCAGCCTCGACTGTAATCTGGTACGCAACCCTGTTGCAGGTGTGGAGCCAAGGCCAGCTAGAGCTACCTGTACGAGAGAGAGCGCCGAGAGTGCTATGGGCAGGATGCCGACACCAGCGCCGCCCGCGGCGTCAATTTCATCAGGCTACCTGCTGTCGGCCGTCCCGCTGACACTATAGCCTCATTTTCTGCAAACTGCCTCTAGACCCCGGGTCGCACACAGTAGGTTCTCAGAAACCATCACCACTCTAAACCACGGCTGGTTGATTAGCACGGGAATCTACGGGTCCTACATCCACATCTTTTGATGTAATTCCAATAATACCTGGTGGTTGGTGCCTCGTGTCAGGCAAGCGCATATACATACACTTTTAATTATCAGCTCTAAACAATCAACCTATGAGCGTGAAACTTGGTGGTGGTGTTATTTCTCCTCAACATATTCATCCTCCAATTGCACACATTTTTGCCAAGAGCAAATGACTTAGTGGAGACCTTGGTTTTAAAAGTCGTCATTCTGCCTGTTTAGGAAATGTCCTACCTTTTAAAATCACCTCTTCGTCTCCGAGAAAAGAGGACGGGGTCATTGGTTGTCGTGCAGGGAGATTACGTGATGTGGGGCGTAGTTTGATAAGCAAAACAAGCACCATGTTTGCTTGCGTCACTTTGTAATGACGTGGATTGTTTTCAGGGGGTAAAAACACTTGCTTTGAAGGCTCAGTGTAATATCGTGACGACGTGTCATAACCTAGTCAGGAGACTTCTGTTGTTATTTGCCATTCATACGTTTTAGGATTACCTACTTTAATCTATAAAAACGGAACCTTTATGGGACAGCTTGTTATCCGTCTGTTTGTGCGACTCTTCAGAACACTTTTTTCCCACGATTAAGTTCAAATTCATGTCCCATATGTCACATGCTACACTCTTCGGTCGCCTGGCGGTGTAAAAATTCTACGCCTCTAAGCTAATGCAATTAAAGGACACTGCCATTTATGTTACATGTTTTAGTACTTTCAGCCTTACTCATCAAAAACTGTAGCGTACTTCCTTTGGCCTGCAATCATGAAATTTAGCAAGAAGCAAGGTTACAGAGTACAAGCAAGAGAAAACAGTCCGAAAACTGTTAATCTGTAGCTATGATAATCGAAAAAAATGTTTTGTCACTTGTTATCAGCCGTCAAACTTTAAATTGAGATAATCAGTAGTTTACTTTCAGGATGACTGGGACGCAATGACAAAATCCTAGCATCAGGTAATGAATGATTTTACTGCTGATATGTAGTAGCATTATGAGATATCCAGGTGCGATTACTGCACGCAGATATGGCGTGTCAAGTTATATGTGAAACGCCAAATCCACGTGGAGTAATTACTTCGTTTCAAGTTGCAAGTAAAACGAGAGTTCGCAGAATACCTGCGAATGTTTATTTCACATACAACCTGAAACGCCGTTTATATCTGCAGTAATCGCTACTGGATATCTACTGATGAATAAATTCCGAAACGCGTCATGTGAGTAATAACGTCATTCCTTGTGTGATGCTTTGGGTTTACTAATGCGATTCTGTCGGCCTGAATACAGAACTGCTTATTATTATTATGATAATGGTAGCATGCCTCACGCATAATTTTATGTCAGATCTGTGTTATTGACATAAAAACGTTCCCGAAAATCTTGGAATTCATGGGATCGATATCTTGCTAGTATTAATGTCGATAACAGGCAAAAATAGTAGAGATTCACGATTCCCGGAATGGATGGACAGTCTGTGTAACGACAACACGCTGATTAACGATGTGCCAGCATCCTATATTCTTGCCTCAGTGCGCGAGTCATACTCGCAGCTGGCCAGTTTAATTTTCTGTCCATCTGTCTGTCTGTTACCTGTCTGTTCGTCTGTTAAGATCCCATTTTCTCTGCAACAGGTTGGCATATCAAGTACACATACTGACGTACATGATCCTTTTTCGGTGTACAACATTTAAGCTCCCAAGTCATTTGAGCCAAAAGAGTCTGCCATTTACGCCACATTTTGAAAGTCGCAATCCCACTCATCAAAACCTACAGCGTATTTCCCTTTGAACAGGAATCATGACATTTCACAGGAAGCAAGATTTCACAGTGCAGGTTAAGAGAAAAGTCTGAAAATTGTTTATTTGTAATTATATAACACGAACAAATGTTTTTGTTATTTTTTTATTCGATTGTCTGTTTGTCTGTTAGTCTGTTAACCCTTCCACACGTACATATTTTCGAGCAACGCACCCGTGTTAGTTTTTCTTGGTATCGTATTAGAATTGCGATCGACAGAGTGCATTTGATTTTTTATAATTTTATTTTTCGTAATTTAGAACAAAAAGCTATGGTGGTAACTATATTTCCCGCTGCTCTTCTGTAAGACGTAATCTGTTCCCATTACGTATGAAACAAATTAAAAACAGCGTGTTGCGTTACTGTAATATGGAAACTATCCTACAAATTTCATCTGTCTTGAAAGACAATCAATCTTGTTGGAAAAGCATCCGCAACCAAGCATTTTACCAGAGGGTGAAAATACCGCTTCAGTCGTAAATTTCTTTATTTTTCACACTACCGGTTTCGGACTATTATAATCCCATCTTCAGGTGTCGTAGCTGTGCTGTGGTCCCCGAGCGCCGCGTCTAACAGGGGCGGTGTGCTGCCTATGAGCGCAGAACAGGGAGTCGCTGCGCTAATAGGCAGCACACCGCCCCTGTTAGACGCGGCGCTCGGGGACCACAGCACAGCTACGACACCTGAAGATGGGCTTATAACAGTCCGAAACCGGTTGCGTGCAAAATGAAGCAATTTACAACTGAAGTGGTATTTTTAACCTCTGCTATCTCGAAAGAAAGAAATAAGCTGTCACTAGTTGTAAGCGTACTGTCATATCGCTGGCTTGGTTGCGTTGTATCTTTGCGGGCAGCCGCGTCTGCAGAGTCGAGAATGGGACATAGAAGTGTTATGTTGTGTTGTGGGTAGCTCTGCATGTGAGACGCATTGTTATTATGGAAGTTCAAGTGTTGCTACAAGCGCTATTACAGTAAGATGATGAAATATGAAGTGATTCAGAGTAAAGTGCGTAATGATGTAATTAAAAATGAGCAGTGCCACCGATAATGTATTTGTGTATCCTCTCGTTGCGTGTCGCACAGCATCAGTCATCCGCGCCGTGTTCGGTCTCTCAGAATTAACTAATGTGAATCAGTAAACATTAGTTACCATAAAACAGTGCAATCAAGTGCCAGTGTGCTATAGCGAGCGTGAGAACGTGCGTTCGGTCATCGCGTTTCCGCATCAACAATCAGCCGCGACGCGACGGTTACGCGCACGCCCGTACGACTATCAACTGTGATCTGTAATTTAACTTTATGAGCAGTGTTATATCAATACTAGTGTCAAGGAGGACTGGTACCAGAAGAAATCTGTGTATGCGTGGCGAGAGTAAGAACTTTCGTTCGATCATTCGGCTTCCGCATCATTAACAATCATCCGCGCCGTGTTCGGTTATGCGTACGCTCGTCCAAGTGATATTGTGCAGAGATAATCATCAATAAGTTAATTGGCATAGTCACTTATCACTTATAGTGTAAACAGTGCAACCTGTGATTATCATATCGTCTCAGAATATAGATGTTCATTCCAGACCTAGGACAGCGTTGTGTTTGACGTTGAGTGGCTCCCCTAAACCCGCTTGCATATTTCGATAGATAATTTCAGGCAAGCCAGCAGCAATGTGGAGTAGATCAATACGACCGACGCGGGAGTATCAGGTACGTGGCGTGGTCAGGGCGCACGGTCCAGAAGTGAAAAAACAGTTTAAGGGCCTCCCGCCATTTGTACCCCCGGGGTTGTTACAGTCACACTAGTATACACATATAGTAGAAACGATGCTGTCTGTTCCGACTTCGCAAGTGATAACAGTAGTGATTGCACTATAAACAGTTTTATTTCAAGTGCATTAAGAGCCCCCGTTTAACGGACCGTCAGTGCTCCTTGCGATGCCGTGGTAATTTCAACAATGCTTGTGGGTCACTGAGCCGCATTGTCTCTGTCTATGTCCGATTTTGTACCGGCGCTCTGTCGGTGGAGTTATACAGTGTTACCCCACAGTACCTTATTAGATAGCGCATCAGTGCTCGCCTTTGTGTCTGCCCTGTTCTGAGGTCTGTTGCATTGTGGTGCGCTATATTGTAGTGATTGACACACCAGTCCAGCGCTGACTTATCTTGCTCCAAATAATAACAAAATATTAATCATGCCCATTAAAATTATTCTGTTGTGGAGCAATATGCCATATATTAGCTGACTGTACTTGATTTTTTTATTTACAAGTCAAATTCAGTAGGACCAAATTGAGGAGCAAATCTCCAAGATAATGGAACGTGTCAGTACACGAAATTACAACATAAAAGTAATAACAGACAAAAATAAAATGTTTATGAACCCGAAAAGTCATTACATAAGTTTAAGTAAACACAGTCAACACTAAAACAAGAAACAGCTTAATTTTTCAAGGAACTCCTCGACAGAATAGGAGTGAACCACGCGGAATTTCTTCAGTTTCGATTTGAAAGCGCGTGGATTACTGCAAAAATTTTTGAATTGGAATGGTAGGTTATTGATAATGTATGCAGCAGTATACTGCACGCCTTTCTGCATAAGAGTTAAGGAAGTTTGATCCAAACGCAGGTTTGATTTCTGCCGAGTATTAACTGAGTGAAAGCTGTTTATTCTTGTTAACAAGAAATGACAGTAAACGATATATGTACTGCGAGGGCAGTGTCAAAATACCCAGACTCGTGACAGGGGTCGACAAGAGGTTTGGGAACTTACACCACTTATTGCCTGAACCGCCTGTTTCTGAGCTAAAAATATCCTTCTGGAATGGGAAGAGTTACCCGAAATATAATACCATACGACATAAGCGAATGAAAATAAGAAAATCAGACTAATTTTCGTGTCGAACGATCACTTACTTTGGATACCGTTCAAAAAGTTAAAATGGCAGCATTAAGTCTTTGAACAAGATCCTGAACTTTGGATTTCCACGACACTTTACTATCTATCTGAACACCTAGAAATTTGAACTGTCCAGTTTCACTAAAAATATGTCCATTCTGTGAAATTAAAACGTCAGGTTTTGTTGAATTATGTGTTAGAGACTATAAAAACTGAGTATTACTATGATTTAATGTTAGTTTATTTTCTACAAGCCATGAACTTAGGTCATGAACTGCACTATTTCAAACAGAGCACACAACAACCTTTACTACCAAGCTAGTGTCATCAGCACACAGAAGTATTTTACCCACAGTACTAAAGAGCATATCATTTATATAAATAAGGAACAGGATTGGCCGCAACACTGTTCCTTGAGGCACACCCCCACTAGACCATACCCAAACCAGATCCCAATTCACTGCCATTCTCAACATTGTGAATAATGACCTTTTGCTGACCTGTTGCTGAAGTAAGAGGTGAACCAATTGTCAGCTGCTCCCTGTATACCATAGTAGTCCAACTTTTGGAGCATGACTTTGTGATCAACACAATCAAACGCCTTAGTTAAATCAAAAAATATGCCTAGCGTTCGAAACCTTTTGTTTAACACATCCAATACCTAACAGAGAAAAGAGAATATAGCATTTTCAGTTGTTAAACGACTTCTAAAGTCGAACTGTACATTTCATAGCAAATCGTGTGATATTAAATGATCAATTATCCTTACTTACACAGCCGTTTCAACAAATTTAGCAAACACTAATGGCATAGAAATAGGTCTAAAATTATCTACATTATCCCTTTCTCCCTTTTAATAAATAAGCTTTTCTACTGAGTGCTTTAATCGTTCAGGAAACTGACCGTTATCAAAGGTAAAATTACAAATATGGTTAAATACAGGGCTAACATGTGCAGCACTGTAGTTTAATATTCTGCTACGCACTCCATCATAACCATGAGAGTCCTTAGTCTTCAGCGATTTAATTATTGACTCAGTCTCCCCCTTCTCTGTTATCACAGAGGAGTATTTCAGATATCGCACTTGGAAAGGCATTGCCAAGAAAGTTATTGATTCCCTGTAGAAATTAAATTTTTATTTAATTCACCAGTAATGCTAGAAAATGATTGTAAAATACTGTACATATATTTGATTTATCAGTAACAGAAGTTTTTTACTACGAACTGTCTTTATATTATCGACCTTGTGCTGCTGACCATACACTTCCTTCAGTTGACCATATGGTTTTAATTTTATCCTGTGCTATGCTATTGGCATACCACATACTCTTTGCCTTCCTAATAATATTTTTAAGCACTTCACAATACTGTGGAATTTGCTGGTCTCCCATTGGGCGCATCCCCAGGTGGCGGATAGGGGAATGCTCACCACATATGGTGGGTACCGGGGAAATAAAATACCCAGGGAGGACCAAAACTAGCAACTGCTGCCTTGTAGTATGATATTGACTTATCAAAGGCTAAAGGAAGAAAACCTTGAGTAAAAATTACCTGGTCCTCCGGGTTGGGGGTTGTGCAGTGGGCCAGCTCCTCACTCACATAAAAACATAAAAATGCTAAAAAACCTAATATGCCTCGGAAAAACTGGAACTTTGGACGACGAACTGGCGATGAGAAACGGAAAATTATGTTTGGATGCTGAAATGTGCAAGGTATTTCCACTAAAATAAATTTACTACCTGCAGAACTTGACGTGTTCAACATGGATGTTGGCGTACTCTCTGAAACAAAGAAGAAAGGCCAAGGAGAAGAAAAACTGGATAATAATGTACATATCTGGAGTGGGGTATCAAAAGCAGTAAGAGCCAAAGCAGGAGTCTCCATTATGATAAAGAAATCATGGAAATAAACAATCACAAATTGGACATTCATCAATCAACGTATTATAAATGTGGAAATGACATTATTTGCTAGGGAAGTTGCGATTATTGGCGTATATGCACCCACGAACGACACAAAAGATAAGGAGAAAGATACATTTTGGGACACCCTCAGGGAGACTATTGAAAAAATTCCAAGAAGAAAGGAACCGATTATCATGGGAGATCTGAATGGAGGGATAGGAATTAGAGAATCTTGTAGAATAGTAGGAAAACATGGAGAGGACGAATATAATGACAATGGGGAACGATTGATTGCAATTTGTGAACAATTTGATCTAAAAATTACCAACACATTTTTCAAACATAAGGACATTCATAAATATACTTGGCAACAGAACACCAAAGAACTTCGTTCTATAATAGATATATTATCATTAGGCAAACAAGTAGTTTCAAAGCAGTATACGTCAGATCTTATAGAGGAGCCCATTGTGGATCAGACCACTATCTAGTTAAAATGAAGTCTTTCTGGCCATGGAAGAATGCAAGGAGTGATATAAGTAACTTAAATAAAACGAATACATTTTAATATTGACAGCCTACAAGACGAAAGTATCAGAACACTCATTGCGGCCAGGATGGAAAGGAAACTGGTTGAATCATTTGAAGGAAGTAGAGAGGAAATATGACTATATAAAAGCTAATGTGAAAATCACAGCTACAGAGGTGGTGGGTAAAAAAGATAGCAACCACAACCGTGCAGCAGAGTGGTGGTCAGAGGAACTAGAGGTCCTCGTTAGAGAAAAACGAAATGCGTTCCTTCAGTGGTTGAATGATAAATCGGAAGAAACAAGATCAATATACAAGGAGAAGAAGAATGAAGTGATGAAAAAAAATAAGGATGGCGAAAAATGAAGCATGGGAAAGAACATGTGTCAAGGTAATAGCAAATTGGGATTTGGGAGAGCAAAAGAAGCATGGTCAGTATTGAAAGGGCTTCGACAGGATACAAAACGCAAAACTAATGTCCAACTGATAACACAAAAGGAATGGGAAGAATATTTCCAAAAATTATTAAATGAGGACAGAGAAGAATATCTAGAAGAAGGAACAGGGGAACATAAAGGACATGAAGATGATGAGATCCAGATTTTAGAAAGTGAAGTACTTCAGGCGTTGAGAACAGGAAAGAATGGTAAATCACTGGGACCAGACAATTTCAATCTGGAGTGTCTGAAATATGGTGGTGACAAAATTGTGAAACTGATAACACAGCTCTTCACCAAAATGATAGATGGAGATTCAATACCCAACGAGATGAAGCTAGGTTACATTAGTACAATATTTAATAAAGGGGATCGCAAAATTTGTTCAAACTATCGAGGAATTTGTGTTACAAACACATTAATGAGAATTTTTGCGAAAGTAATTAAAAACAAGCTGGTTGGTTGGTTTGTTTGGGGAAGACCAGACAGCGTGGTCATCGGTCTCATCGGATTAGGAAAGGATGGGGAAGGAAGTCGGCCGTGCCCTTTCAGAGGAACCATCCCGGCATTTGCCTGGAGTGATTTAGGGAAATCACGGAAAACCTAAATCAGGATGGCCGGACGCGGGATTGAACCGTCGTCCTTCCGAATGCGAGTCCAGTGTAAACAAGCTGGAAAAAAATTTTAGAACCCAAGGAGAACAATGTGGATTCACGGCTGGGAGATCATGTGTAGACCATATTTTCACATTACGACAGATTTTGGAGAAACATAGGGAAAAATAAAAAAATATAGGATTAATTTTCATAGATCTAGAAAAAGCGTATGATACTGTTCCAAGAAAATTACTTTGGAGAGCACTGCATATGGCAAACATAAACCCTTCCTTGATTAAAATAATACAACAGATGTATAAAGATAACATTTGCCAAGTGAAAGTCGGTAATAAACGTTCTCAGAAATTTAGAACAAGCAAAGGCCTTTTACAGGGCTGTCCCATGTCACCATCATTATTTAAAATCTATATAGATATTAGCCTTAGAACATGGTCTCGTAGATGTAATAGTATGGGATTAGAAATAACAGATGGACTTTACCTACATCATTTATTATTTGCGGATGATCAAGTAGTTGTAGCAAAAGATGGGGAGGATGCTAACTATATGTGCAATCAACTAGCAGTAGCATACAAAACTTGGGGTTTGAAGATTAATTACCAAAAAACAGAGTACTTGACTAATGATTCAGATGAGCTATACATTGAAGGAAAGAAAATCAAAGATAAACACTTTCTGTTATTTGGGATCCATTTTAGAAATCGAGGGAAAATCAGAGCCAGAAATCAATAAAAGAATTAGTAGCGGACGGAGGGTCATTGGGATGCTTAACTCAGTCTTATGGAGCAGGAATGTAATGAGCAGAACTAAAAAATTAATATACAAATCCGTATTAGAGCGTGTGGTTCTGTATGGAACGGAGACCTGGACAATTAACATGAAGCACATTAAAAAATTACAAGTTCTAGAGATGGACTTTTGGAGAAGATCGGCAAGAATCTTCAGGAAATAAAAGATAAGGAACACCGAAGTAATAAGGAGAATGGAAATAAAAGAAAGAATATATGACGTAATGGATAGGAAGAAATTACAGTGGTACGGGCATGTACGACGAATGGAGAAAACCAGATACCAAAATTGATACTGGAGTGGGAACCGGAGGGGAGAAGAAGAAGAAGACGACCTATGACCACCTGGCTCCAAAATGTACAGCACACAATAGGGAGAATGGGCGCAGAGGAAGAGGACACACAAGATCGAAATACCTGGAGAAATATTTTGAGAATATAGTTTAAGACCGTTTATTGTTTGTATTGTAATTTCCAAGTAAATTATTATGTTGGAGATAAGCCTCTGTAATGAGGAAAAGCTCAAAATAATAATAAAATACAATACTGTTTGTAATAGGCTTCTGAAGACCAATTGTGATTACTTCTAACATTTTGATGTAATTCCCACTTTGTTCTACATGATATCCTTATCCCACTAGTCAGCCACCCAGGCTGCCAATTACTGCCAGTACTCCGTTTAGAAAGTTCTAATGGAAAGCAACTTTCAAAGAGCATGATAAATGTGTTAAGGAAAGCATTATAATTATCATCTTTGTTATTGGCACTATAAACATCCTGCCGCTCTTGTTCCTTGACAAGGCTTAATAATTCTGTATTGCTGTTGGATTAACTTTCCGACATAGTTTGTGAATACATATGACATTTTTTCTTAGTACAACAGCCTTTTACTATTAAAATTTGTGCATCATGGTCTGAGAGGCCATTCACCCTTTTACTAACAGAATACCCATCTAGTAACGAAGAATGAATAAAAATATTGTCTACAGTTGTGCTACTGTTTCCCTGCTCCCTAGTTGAAAAAAAAAAGAAACAGTGTGCATCAGATCAAATGAATTTAGGATATCTACCAACACCCTTTTTCTTGCACCATCATACACAAAATTTATTTTGAAGTCACCACATATAACTAATTTCTGGTACTTCCAACCAAGTGAATCTAGAACCCTCTCTAGCTTGAGGAGAAATGATCTGAAGTCAGAGTTAGGGCACATATAAACAACAACAATTAGAAGTTTAGTTCCACTAAATTCAACTGCCCCTGCACAACATACAAATATCTGATCAGTGCAGTGCCCTGTTACGTCCATGGACTCAAATGGAATACTGTTTTCTACATACATAGCCACTCCTCCACACCGCAAGGAACTCCTTAAAAAACAGCCAGCTAATCTGTATCCTTTTAAAGAAAGCCTCTGAACTGTCAAATTATTTAAGTGGTGCTCCGACATACCAATAATTTCAGAGTCAACATCTACACTCCTGGAAATTGAAATAAGAACACCGTGAATTCATTGTCCCAGGAAGGGGAAACTTTATTGACACATTCCTGGGGTCAGATACATCACATGATCACACTGACAGAACCACAGGCACATAGACACAGGCAACAGAGCATGCACAATGTCGGCACTAGTACAGTGTACATCCACCTTTCGCAGCAATGCAGGCTGCTATTCTCCCATGGAGACGATCGTAGAGATGCTGGATGTAGTCCTGTGGAACGGCTTGCCATGCCATTTCCACCTGGCGCCTCAGTTGGACCAGCGTTCGTGCTGGACGTGCAGACCGCGTGAGACGACGCTTCATCCAGTCCCAAACATGCTCAATGGGGGACAGATCCGGAGATCGTGCTGGCCAGGGTAGTTGACTTACACCTTCTAGAGCACGTTGGGTGGCACGGGATACATGCGGACGTGCATTGTCCTGTTGGAACAGCAAGTTCCCTTGCCGGTCTAGGAATGGTAGAACGATGGGTTCGATGACGGTTTGGATGTACCGTGCACTATTCAGTGTCCCCTCGACGATCACCAGTGGTGTACGGCCAGTGTAGGAGATCGCTCCCCACACCATGATGCCGGGTGTTGGCCCTGTGTGCCTCGGTCGTATGCAGTCCTGATTGTGGCGCTCACCTGCACGGCGCCAAACACGCATACGACCATCATTGGCACCAAGCCAGAAGCGACTCTCATCGCTGAAGACGACACGTCTCCATTCGTCCCTCCATTCACGCCTGTCGCGACACCACTGGAGGCGGGCTGCACGATGTTGGGGCGTGAGCGGAAGACGGCCTAACAGAGTGCGGGACCGTAGCCCAGCTTCATGGAGATGGTTGCGAATGGTCCTCGCCAATACCCCAGGAGCAACAGTGTCCCTAATTTGCTGGGAAGTGGCGGTGCGGTCCCCTACGGCACTGCGTAGGATCCTACGGTCTTGGCGTGCATCCGTGCGTCGCTGCGGTCCGGTCCCAGGTCGACGGGCACGTGCACCTTCCGCCGACCACTGGCGACAACATCGATGTACTGTGGAGACCTCACGCCCCACGTGTTGAGCAATTCGGCGGTACGTCCACCCGGCCTCCCGCATGCCCACTATACGCCCTCGCTCAAAGTCCGTCAACTGCACATACGGTTCACGTCCACGCTGTCGCGGCATGCTATCAGTGTTAAAGACTGCGATGGAGCTCCGTATGCCACGGCAAACTGGCTGACACTGACGGCGGCGGTGCACAAATGCTGCGCAGCTAGCGCCATTCGACGGCCAACACCGTGGTTCCTGGTGTGTCCGCTGTGCCGTGCGTGTGATCATTGCTTGTACAGCCCTCTCGCAGTGTCCGGAGCAAGTGTGGTGGGTCTGACACACCGGTGTCAATGTGTTCTTTTTTCCATTTCCAGGAGTGTATAAGCAGTTCGCTAACTTTATCTCTAATACTTCTTATATTTTGATGAAATATGCTAATTCCTTGCCTTCTGCCATCACTGCCCTCTCCTGCCCCATGTTGACGCACCTTACAGCCGCTTTAAAGGAGGCCGATCATGACCCTGAAACAGTTGCACGAAATGCACATTAATGCCACGAGTTTGAGTAGCTACCTTCACCAGGTCACCACCTACATCATATTCCTCGTCCCTATCAACACTGTCTCTTGCTTCATTCACCATCACTACCTGATCCTCCTTCGTAGAATTCCTACATAACTCCCCTATGCTGTCAGTCACCTGAGCCAACCCTGCACTAGACTTCACAATGCTGGTGACCTGGTACTCACTCCTCAGCACTTTCTGAAACTGCTGGCCAACACCTCTACCGTGAGAACTACCTAGAAGCAGAACCTTCTCCTCTCTGTTAGACTTTGAAACTGACCTAGACCTCCTAACTGCTGAGGACTGCGGCATGTTCCCTGCATCCACAGCTACAAGAGGCTCCTCTTCAATCAACTCTGACAGTTGATGAATAGGTATATTAAAACAATACTGTTTCTGACATGTAGGTGTGTATAAATCAGATTTGTGCCACTGAATTTGTCACTGGGGAACAAATTTTGCCAACTGAATTCCATCGACACTAAAGATGTATCGAGTCAATACAGTATGAGTGAGATATGAGTCGGTGAATAGTGCGTTTCAGTGGCCATGAGAAGGATGTGAACGACAAGCCATGACCCAGTCAACCCTGCTCGGCTTCTATCTACATATTAATCCACATCGATACTCTGCAAATAACACTAAAGTGCCCGCCAGAGGGTTCATCGAACTACCTTCAAAGTAATTCTTTATTATTCCAGTCTCGAACAGCGAGCGGAAAAAGCCAAGAGCTATATGTTTCCGTGTGAGCTCTGACTTCCCTTATTTTACTATGGTGATCGTTTCTCCCTATGTAAGTCGACGTCAATAAAATATTTTCGCATTCGGAGAAGGAAGTTGGTACTGAAACTTCGTGAGAAGAATATGCCGTAACGAAAAACGGCTTCCTTTTAATGATGTCCACCTCAAACACTGTATCATGTCAGTGACGCTTTCTTCCCTATTTCGTGATATTACAACACATGCTTCTCTTCTTTGAACTTTATTGATGTATTCTGTCAATCCTATTTGGTAAGCATCCCAGATCGTACGGCAGTACTCCAAAAGAGAACGGACAACCACAGTCTAGGCAGTCTCTTTAGTTGATCTGTTACATTTTATTCGTGTTCAGCCAATAAAACGCAGTCTTGGTGAATATAGACGTATCAGGGGTCCCATATCGCTGTAACTGCACTCGCACCACACCATCACAGAGCCTCCACTAGCTTGAACAGTCCCCTGCTGACATGCAGGGTCCATGGATTCATGAGGTTTTCTCCATGCTAGTACACGTCCATCCGCTCGATACAATTTGAATGATTCTCGTCCGACTAGGCAATATGTTTCCAGTCATCAAAAATCCAATGTCCATGCTGGCAGTCCCAGGGGAGGCGTAAAACATTGTTAGGACTTTCAATATTGCAGTCCAGTCAGCAATCGCGATAATCTAATATATAAGAAACTATCAGCCTCGACTGCGGTAATGAAACCAACCTTTACCTAGGTTTCAGCCCAAATAATTGAGCTTTCTTCAGAAGGTAAACCTGATTCTATAATATGTCTACGAGGGCATGATCTAGAAATAAAACTAAAACAGCCTGAATAGGCGTAGTCACATTTTAAAAATGCGGTACGTAGGTACTAAGTCACCATCAAGACTTAAGCTCCGGCGAGGTCCTCGTCTTCATGACGCCGTGCGGTGGGCCTCGGGAGCTCACGTAAAACTAAGTAGACCTAGATGAAGCGCTGCATATCAACATGGCGGGGAACATTGCGCATCTCTAACGGAGACCATGACTGTAAAAGATAAAAGACCAACGCAGTTATATTTTAAAACAAATAACTTGTAGAACGGTTGAAGCTCTGAAACATAAAGCCTCTGCACCACGTTTTTGCTAAAATGTAACAAACTGTGCATTAATAATGATGTTTGCGTTATGCAGCATTCGTTGTGAATGGGTCCATATAGTCTAATAGTGTAAGTCGGGGTAGTGTGTTTGCACTTAGTTGCAAGTTGCATGCTCACAAATTATAGGAAAGGTTATAAAATGCTGAAAAGTTATACTAGTTAATGAGAAGGCTAAAAAGTTACGAACTTGTAAACATTTGGCAAGAAGAACATTCCTCTGAAAGCCATACAGCACCTGTATTGATCTATTTCGAGAGGTCTGGAAGCAAAGGCTTCTCATACATCGTATTATGCATGATAATGTGTTGTGTTTATGGTGTTCCCATATTTTTCTCCATCCCCTGTATATGGTATCCCTCTTATTTGTTCCTCTTCCGACTACTTTCATTGTACATCGTAACGTATGCGAAAGTAATGTAATACAAGCCTGCTACTCCGACAAATCTCCGAGAATTCATGGGCACAATTATTCGAACTGCTGAAATAGTGATACAGTGGGAGCCAACGGTTCCAAGGTCTAATTATTGTGCTGATAGCGAAAGTAGTCTAACCCTTTGCCTGGTAAATGCTAGAAACTCTAAATCAAATTACAGAAAAATACTATGAAACGCAGGGAGGCCTGCACAGTATCTATGCTCGATGCCGGAACCAGCAGTTTCAGTCTCAGCGTCAGCATGTTTAATGTGTTGCGTATACATAGACACATAGACGCCTTCAGTTACTACACGATTGCTGAAAAATATGTAGGAGTATTCGTACCGGCCCATTGAAAGTGGAATATGAAACTGGTCGTAAGATGATAGGAAGAATTTCGGCCTGCCGCTGTGGCCGAGCGGTTCTAGGCGCTTCAGTTTGGAACCGCGCGACTGCTACGGTCGCATGTTCGAATCCTGCCTCGGGCATGGATGTGTGTGATGTCTTTAGGCTCGTTAGGTTTAAGTAGTTCTAAGTTCTAGGTGACCAATGACCTTAGATGTTAAGTCCCATAGTGCTCAGAGTCATTTGAACCATTTTGAAGAATTCTGAGCTAGCGAAGCCCACCCAGGAAGGAGGCAGTTTACAAAATCACCTGAGCAATACTTTAACATTCGTCCTCTTTCTCCGACTGTTACCAGGTAAGGTTCCAAAAGAGAACTACGGAACATACAAAGAAAGGCATCACGTAGAGTCATGGGTTTGTTTAGAAAGAGTAAAAGAGTCTCCTAGATGCTGATTCATCGCCATTGGCAGACACTACGAAAGAGGCTTTCAGCATAACGGAGAAGTTTAATGACGAAAATCAGAGGTCGTACGTTCCTTGAAGAGTCAGTTTTACAAGTGATGGTCAATAATTCACACATGCAAAGTACAGGCCAAAAGCAGATAAGAATGTCCAAAAAGCATGGGTCAGCAAATCAGCCGTATCGCATTAATTGGGGACCAACAGTGAACGCCCTCGGATACCGCGGTACTTACGTCGACAGTCAAGATTTTGGATAGACTACTTTCCTTTCCGCCTCCATGTACTGTGCTGTACCGGTCCCACAGTCAGTTACGAACGTGAAGCCACCACGAACAGAGGTCACACCAATGAAGAGTACACTGACATGAGCTTCATGCATGGCAAAGCGAATGACAGTGCTCTTGAGGCTGCTCGATTGTATGAAGAAACTTTTCCTCTCTGCAGGCAGCCCAACAGGCGTACATTTAGCCGGTTACATCAGGGCCTTAGAGAAACCGGGAGTTTCGCACACCACACACGAGAAGGTCGACCCAGATCCGTAACACCCGATGTTGACGAATGGGTGTTACGCATTGTACACGAACGTCCGAGTACATCAACAAGGGGGACTGCTGCGTAACTGCGTCTCCTGAGTCATAGAAGTGTGTGGCGGATTTTACATGGGCAAATACTCTCTTCATAGCGTCTCCAGCGAGTGCAAACACTCAACAATGGAGACTTCGCTCCTACAGAGAATTTATGCCCGAATCCCCTGTTTGTAACAAGTGATCTGTTCCGGATGAGGCTGCATTTATCCGGGACTGTATTGTTAACTAAAATTACTGTCACATTTGAGCAGATGTCAATCACAATACAACGCACGTATCGCGACGCCAGTAGCGTTTTTCGTTGAATGTTTGGGCAGGACTGATCGGAGAATGTGTTATTGGACTACACTTTGTAATAACAACGACTGTGTGCTATTGTACAAATAAGTAATTCTTTTCATCTGATTTTACGATAAACTTATGTAATTGATGTTCTGATTTCATTTCTTTTTGTTTCATGCCATTATGTTAATGGCATGAAACAAAAAGAAATGAAATCAGAACATCAATTAATAGAATTAAAATGTAACAAATGTTGAAACTGTTGTAAGATGTTTAAAATTGTAACTGTGCGTCTGGTCCATACGTATGCAATGTGTTAGTATATGTAGGATGCAAACCTCGGGTGAATACCCAGTCTGTCAGGGAGGGATAAAAGGTGAATGGCAAGCGAGCGCGGGAAAATGCGTGCGGGCACTGCACGGCACAACGGGCACAGGTGTACTTGGAGTTTGGCACTGGTTTGAGCAACACCTTCTGGAGCGAGGAGGCTATCCTGGAAGACATAGCTTCACTGAGCCTCGGGTATGCCGTTCCAAGGCCCACACAACATGGTAAAATTCCGTAGGCACTAAACGGAAAAGTATTGCTACGCTAAGAAGAATTAAAGTGCCGATACGTCAAGAGCCATAGCTGTGGTTGTATGTGTGGTCTGTGCCTCGCCATCTTGCCGCCCGCCAACCGCCACATCGATACTAGCAGGTTGAAACTTTTAGTACTGTATTCGTATGGATCAGAGAGTGAACTGTGTTTGTTTGGTGCAATAATAACCTAAATTTTACCAGAACTTTTCCATCATTTAATTATCCTCACAACTAACCTAGACAGGGTCCTTTCCAAACGTTGTGCAATCCGAGTGTCCCGAAATGAAAATTAAAAATTGTGTTAATAATAATTATTTGCAGAACTAGCTATATTAGAATGGTGTTTAAGGAAATGTTTTGTTAATGAACCAGTAAATGAATAGCGAAGGTCTAACGAAGTCGAAAGATAACTTTAGTATTGATATAGTAATGAAGTTTATTGTTCCGAGACAGATTTAAAGGCATTTAAATGAGCAGTAAATAAGATGAAAAGAGTATTAACTTATATACTGGAAATCTTGAATGAATAATAAATTCAGTAATCATTCTTCTATAGTCTGGGAGACGAGTCTTTGGTATTGACAGCTCGGTAGCGTCTTTCCGTTGCCTAGCGACCGCAGGCAGGCAGCCAATGACGGCCTAACTTTGAGCGGGTAGCAAGGGCCACGTTGCCGCTCTGAAACCCGGTCGCGCGCGCTTATGAAACTTACCAGTGTCCCGCGTGCAGACGGTGCGGTCGTTCGTCGTTTGTCTGAAGTTGAATTCGCAGTTTATTTCGTTTTTGTTGTTTTTAGTGTTTCTTTGTATATGTTTCGTTGTAAACAATGTCTAGTGCGGCGGGTAGTACCAGCCCAACACAAGAAGTGAAACGGAGGAAGAAAAGTGTGCTACACACCCAGGCCCGTGAATTCGTGTGCTCTGTGAGGGATTACTTTGAGAAAGAAAAGGACAAAGGTGCGCCCTTAATTCCTGTTGTTCAGATTGTGAAGAGAACTGCAGCAGCATTGAAAATAAGTAAGAACACTGCTGTAAAGATAGGGAAAGAACAGTATAGTGTAGATTGTGACGAGAGTGGCACAACAAAGCTGCACACACCAGGAAAGAAGCGACCGAGAAATAAGCAGGTGACAGCTTTGGACGATTTTCAGAAAGACGCTATTCGTCGTCACATATGCAGCTATTATAAGAGAAGGGAACATCCCACTCTATCTAAATTACAGGTGTCGCTTCAGAAAGACGATCTTTTTAAAGGGAGCAAATTTTCATTGCGTACAGTGTTGAAAGACATAGGCTTCAGCTATTCTCTGTTTAACGGACGCAAAATACTAATGGAAGGGACAGATGTAGTTACATGGCGGTGCAGATTTCTGCGCAGGATCCTGGGTGTGGAATTCGAAAGTATAGTGTGGTTAGATGAAACTTGGGTCAATGCCAGCCATTCTTTACGTAGAGGCTGGAATGATGGAACGCCCGAGGGGACAATGGCAGTGCCTGTTGGCAAAGGAGGGCGTATTATTGTCTTACATGCAGGAACATCGAAAGGTTTTGTGCCAAACTGCTTGAAAATGTTTCGGTCAAAAAAGACGGGAGATTACCATGCAGAAATGAACAGTGTAGTATTTCAAGAATGGTTCGAGACATCGCTTATGACGAATCTGACAAGTCCATCAGTGATTGTTATGGACAATGCGCCTTATCATTCCGTTGTTCACGATAAGGCACCAACCTTAGCAACAAAAAAAGACGATATCATTCAGTGGTTGAAACAGCGAAAAGTAGATTTCAGAGAAGATTTAAGGAAGGCGGAACTGCTCGAAATTGTGGCACAAAAGAAACCCCAATTTCCAACATATGTAATTGACGAGATCGCTAAAAGGCACGGGCATGAAATCGTTCGGCTTCCTCCATACCACTGTCACTTCAATACAATTGAAGGAGTGTGGGCGCAGATAAAAAATTACATTGCTGCAAACAATAAAAAATTCATGATCTCTGAATTGGAAACTCTCCTTCCAGCAGCTATCAATAAAGCGACAAGCGAGACGTGGGCTAAAATTGTAAACAGCACTGCAAGTGCCATCAGAGAGGCGGCCAAAACCGAAGGGGTTGTGGAAGAATGCATCGAAAATTTAATTATACATCTGGGAGAGAGCATTGATAATTCGAGTAGTGCTGAGGAAGACAATGTCAAATCAGATTCTGACAGTGATGTGAGTGGTGTTTTTCCATTACAGTACCTACAACGTATTCAGGAATGTAAGGAGGGAGTTTGCTATCGATCTACAACCAGATCATCATATTGTGAGTACTTTCTTCAGATTATAACTCTTAATACACTGACCAATTATTCTGTAGCTTGTAGTAGAACAAATTAATAATGCTAATACTTAACAATGGAAACCAAAACTGCTAATGTTCAACAACTTGCGAAAACAGTTTTCATTTCAGTTGTGAAGTTTAACAAACAACTTAATTATGTTTCAGCATCTTAGGTACTTGTACTAAATAGCTCTTATCAGTTTTCGAGTTAATATATTTCAAGCATCAACTTTAAATAAATTCACGCGTACCAATACGACTTGTATTTTGTCTCGCTTTTATTTCTGCTGCTAGAGAATGCGTGTAGCAGACAGGGCGCCGCGTGCTGTGAGCCACGTTCAGCAACAGCGCCGTCTGCCCGCTGGAACTGTCACTACCAATCACTCGTCTCACGGATTATAAATACAGCGATCATAACAGTTTCAGGGTCCCCGCCTGGCATTCATTTGAATTCTGAAGTGTTCTAAATTGGTTTGATCAGCAAAAGTTAAAGTCAATATAAAAGTCAAAATTTATCAGTGTTTTATCTTTATCAAAACTGACATTTTGTGTGTGGCATGAAAGTACAATTTCTAGGATAACCTATGCCCGATTTTAATCAGATTAATAGACAGTATAAAATTTTGTAGTAAACCTTATAGTGTAGTGTTATGTATTCATGATTTTCCACATCAGTACGGAACATGAAACTATCAGTTTAATAGATATTCTGGTTCTAAAATTCTACTATATTATGTAGTGTTACAACTTGTTTTGTATGAATATATACCAACTTGTACAGGGAAGAAACTCAGTTAATGCCTAATTAGGCTGCCGACCATATTATTGTCACATTGGTAGCATCTTCTGGTTTGCTTTTGATCCATCCTGACGTGTGATTGCATTTCGAACTTACTTGACGGATCATTGTTATTAGAGAGTGGATGTAAGTCTGATTTGCCACCATTTAGGTACACGCGGTCAATATCTATACGAAAATCCTTTCCCATAAGGTGAATCCCGCTCACTTACCATAGCACAGGCTCTAACGAGTACTGTGCCAGGGATTACACCTGCCTACAACAAAGACTAACCGGACAGCAGTAGATGCCGTTTGTAAGAACTATACTTCCAGATGTGCTTGACGGTGTTCCACTGAACCAACGCCTGAACATTTGGTTCATGGATGACGGTGCTCCAGCAAATTTTCATGTACGAGTGCGCCGGCTTTTCACTCAGGCGATTGGTCAACGCTGGGTAGGTAGAGGAGGGCGTTGCCATGACCTTTAAGGTCTCAGAATTTAAATCCCATGAATTTTTCTGTGTGGAGTCATGTCAAAAGCCTGGTCTACGCTAACAGGGTTTACTCCCTTGAGAAATTACGCTTGCAAATTGAAGCAGCCTTCCAGAATTTATAGAATTCCCCAGGACTGCCTGAGAGGATTTGCATTTCGGAAGCGAGTGCAATGTTGCATTCAGACGTATGGGCAAGATTTCTAAGACCTACTTTAACGTTTGGAGATGCATGTGTCCCTAGAGACTGAGAACTGCAACAGGAAATGTGTTTTATTTCGACAAGGGTTGGTTTGTGGACCAATTTTTATTGGAGCTTTTCAGCTACTTTTGGCCTGTACTTTTCATGTGTGAATTATTGACCATCACTTCTGAAACACCCTATATACTGACTGGCTCTTCAAGGAATGTACGACCTCTCACTTTCGACATTAAACTTCTCCATTATGCTCAAAGCCTTGTAAGAAGTCGTGGTCTCGTGACCTTCATTGCTTACATATTCCGCCCTCACAATCATATTCCGCACATCAAGACGCTTCATTCGAACCTAAACTCGATGAGATAAAGTCAGTGTTGTATGAATTTATGTAAACGATATGCAAATAACAAGTAAATCGCAAATGCGCACCGAGATTGAAATACTCGAGGCTGGCATAGACACACACATTCAAAACACGACAGTCACAAAAGCTTTTAGTTCGAGAGAGGCAAACTGCACGCCAGGAGGCCAGCTCCTTTGGAGGACGAGTCAACCTATCTACGTCGGCCGGCGACCGCCCATAGAGCAGACAGCGTTTGCCCGAGTGAAAGGGAGGACGACCCCATGTTCGGCTTAAAAACAAACTCGGCTACATTGTGTGGGAGCGTCCAGCCTACGCATTCTTTACAAACATAGCACACAGTTTCAGAGGTTTTTACAGCAAGAGAGCAAACGCCAAACGCCGATGCTACAGATTTACGGATTGGTCGCCTTAAACGACACGTCATTCTCCCGTTTTAGAAGAGCAATGCTGATTGGCAGACGATATTCCTGACGCCTTGAGCTGAAGGAGTAATGGAAGAGACCGAATGATATACCTCTTCACGTCTGGCATGGAGATTGGCCGTTCCGTTGTCGCTCTTGGAGTGAGAACACATGACGAGAGTGTGTGCGCTCGTACGTGTACTTAAAGAGCGAGGTACAAGTCTCTCCTCAGTACTTCACTGGGAGAGTACCTCTGTCGAGAGCGAATCGGAGTGCGACTCTGTATTGAGTCCTTGAGATTAAGCATAGTTCACTGTGTTGGCCGCCACACTTATTGTGCGGTGTGGACAGACAGAGTTATAGTTAAACGCCTGTGAGCGAATATTTGAGTGGCATCATGGAGGACTGGTTACCTGACCTGTGTACCACACCAATAGTTAGACAAGGGGCGAATAGGACTCCATGACTTCATCAAGGGGTAGTGAGAGTTTGATAAGCGAAGGTCAATCCAGATAGAACGAGAGTTATCTTATTTGTCAGCAGCGAGCGGCGCAGACAGCAGTCATCGCAGCTTACGGTATTGTGCACTACAGCTCTTGTGAGCCCCATATTTCATCCACAACAGTACACTTCACTGCATTTCAAACGTGACAGCCTCGATCGTACCTAGCAACATTCTAACGGATAATTATTCAAGTTCAGTAGGTGTGGCTCTCAGCCATTCTGTCAAGTCTATAACTATCTTAAACTTTGTATAGAAATTTCATTAGCGGGAACCTATCCTTAAGAGGTAACTTCACATTCCGAAAAGAACGCGGAAATAACTTGTTCAGTTCATAAATAAAAGTGCCATTGTGATTTCTCAGAATTTTTGCAAAAATAATAATAATTTTCTTTTGTTTCACGTTTTTCTTACACTAACTAGCACTACTCCAGTACCCAAGTAACCCACTAGTTAGGTAAGAAATTTTGTGAATTTTTGTGTCATTTCCTTACAGCGGACGACTCTAGAAGATATTTATTGCTGGAAGTTTTTCACGCATTTCTCTTTAGAACGTTAGGAGCGTCTGTCTGACTTCTGTAGTAGTGTGGGGATGGAAATTGCATCTTGCAGTAGCCACAGAGTAAAGGGTACATCTCAGATTAATCTGTTGCGCAGAATGACAGAATAGCACCCAGACGTCGCTCACAGTCTCTTTTGCAGGGTCTGCCACTGGCTATGAATCAGTATCTCAGAGACGCTTACATTCCTTCTAAGCAAAACCCTGATGCCATGCGCTGCCTTATTTTGGTATCTTCTCCAGTTCTCCTAAGAATCCTACCTGGTAACAGTCACGGACTCAAGAGGAAAACTATAGTATTGCTCCGAGGTGGGTTTTATAAGCTGCCTTTCCAGGAGTGTAATATTGATCACCACTTTTGAAACACCTTGTCCTCGTTGATGCAACTCGTGGGAAGAGCAGGAAGGAAAAATTAGAACATTTCCAGCAGTTGTTGTATCCCTTCTCGACTGGAAGACGGAGGCGAAAAGCGACACTGTTACACGTAGCACCCTCTGCTACATACCGTATGCTGGATTGAGGACTCTAGGTGTAGACAAGTTTGGCATATGACTTAGATCAGTTTTCGGACACGCAGCTGAGTCATCGTTGGTGTTGCTATCCGTATTTTTTCTGAAAGCCATCCTACCAAGTAAGTCGGTGACTGGTGTGAGACGCCTCAAGGAATAAATACAGTAAGTACGAATTTACAATTGGGTGTCAGCCAAATGGAGCAGTCCCCAAAAAGTGGTGAGAGGCGGGAATGAAAGTGCTTCATAACCTATACTACAATACTGGCCATTGAAATTGCAACACCAAGAAGAAATGCACATGATAAACGGGTATTCATTGGACAAATATATTATACTTGAACTGACATGTGATTACATTTTCACGCAATTTGGGTGCATAGATCCTGAGAAATCAGTACCCAGAACAAGCAAATCTGGCCTTAATAACGGCCTTGATACGCCAGGGCATAGAGTTAAACAGAGCTTGGATGGTGTTTACAGGTACAGCTGCCCATGCAGCGACAAAACGATACCACAGTTCATCAAGAGTAGTGACTGGCGTATTGTGACGAGCCAGTTGCTCGGCCACCATTGACCAGGCGTTTTCAATTGGTGAGAGATCTGGAGAATGTGCTGGCCAGGACAGCGGTCGAACATTTCCTGTATCCAGAAAGGCCCGTACGGGGCCTGCAACATGCGGTTGTGCATTATCCTGCTGAAATGTAGGGTTTTGCAGGGATCGAATGAATGGTAGAGCCACGGGTCGTAACACATCTGAAATGTAACGTCTACTCTTCAAATTGCGTCAATGTGAACAAGAGGTTACCGAGACGTGTAGCCAATGGCACCCCATACCATCATGCCAGGTGATACGCCAGTATGACGATGACGAATACACGCTTCCAATCTGCGTTCACCGCGATGTCGCCAAACACGAATGCGACCATCATGATGCTGTAAACAGAACCTGCATTCATCCGAAAAATGACGTTTTGCCATTCGTGCACCCAGGTTCGTCATTGAGTACACCATCGCAGGCGCTCCTGTCTGTGATGCAGTGTCAAGGATAGTCGCAGCCATGGTCTGCGAGCTGATAGTCCATGCTGCTGCAAAGGTCGTCGAACTGTTCGTGCAGATGGTTGTTGTCTTGCAAACGTACCCATCTGTTGACTCAGGGATAGAGACGTGGCTGCACGATCCGTTACAGCCATGCGGGTAAGATGCCTGTCATCTCGACTGCTAGTAATACGAGGCCGTTGGGATGCAGCAGAGCGTTCCGTATTACCCACCTGAACCCACCGATTCCATATTCTGCTAACAGTCATTGGATCTCGACCAACGCGAGCAGCAATGTCGCGATACGATAAACCGCAATCGCGATAGGCTACAATCCGATCTTTATCAAAGTCGGAAACGTGATGGTACGCATTTCTCCTCCTTACATGAGGCACCACAACAACGTTTCACCTGGCAACGCCGGTCAACTTCTGTTTGTGAATGAGAAAACGGTTGGAAACTATTCTCATGTCAGCACGTTGTAGGTGTCGCCACCGGCGCCATCCTTGTGTGGATGCTCAGAAAACCTAATCATTTGTATTTCACAGCATTATCTTCTTGTCGGTTAAGTTCGAGTTTGTAGCACGTCATCTTAGCGGTGTAGCAATTTTAATGGACAGTAGTGTAGATTCACGCAGAGGTGTTCCATCGCAGGCACCTGACTGCGGTGGCCCGCCTCATCCTCAAAGCCGGTAAGGAAGGGGAGGCGGCGTGGAGTTCTCCCTCGTCGGCGCCGATTCGAGGCGAACTTGCGCGCCCTCGCCGCCACCTCTGTTCGCGTTAATAATCGACGAGCGGCTAACCGAGCAACCAAACGAGTGCTGCGGGGAGAGGCGCCGTAGCGGTGGCCAAAGCCGCAACCAACTACTGACAACTTCGCGCTTCGCGCCGAGCCGCGCCGCCCCGCTCCAAGTTGCCTTGCGAGCCTTTTGTGTTTGCGAGCCGGGCGTCTCCGAATTTGCATCACTGCCCAACCAAGTTTTGGCTCTGGAAATATCGTCTCGCAAGTGTTGTAAACTGCTGGTGTGATGTCACCGGGCTCCTACTGTGCGTGCTAGTGTTGACTGCAGCTGCTGTGATGTCACCGGGCTCCTACTGTGCGTGCTAGTGTTGACTGCAGCTGCTGTACAAGGTGTTCGGAAATTCCCATTACAAACTTCTAGGACTTGTATAGAGGAGTGAGCACATGACATTTTGAATAGGAACCCTCGTCCAGAAACATAGTTCCGTTCAACGACGGTTTCAGTTCAGATGTGTAACGCGTCCACGTCTACTGAGAGAAAGATTAAAGTTTCAGAGGTTACTGTCCTCGTATACAATATGGTACACAGGATGACGTGTGCTACGTCAGACGGTCACCTGATGTCACTTAACGTCTGCCTTGCTTCGATACCTATTCAACGTCTGTGCGTCTGTGATACAGTAATCATTGTTGGGTGCACGTTTTCGGAATACGCAGAAATCCTCCTTGTATACGGCGAAGCTCGAGGTAACAAGAGAGCTGCTAGTAGGCTGTATCTCGAATGTTTTCCGCAACATAGCAGGATATCACACACAAGTTTCACCTAGCGACTCCGAGAAACAGGTACTTCGACCGTGATGAGGCAGGACTGTGGTGCTCCATGGCAACGCTGCACGCCGAATTTGTAGAAGGCGTTGAAGGTAAGCCGTCAACGAGTACTCGAAGAATTGCACGTGCCATGGGTGTTAGTCGCCGAATCGTCTGCGTCATTCTGCGTGAGCAACAATTGCATCCGTACCACTTACGAAGTGGGTGCAGCCGATTTTCTACAGCACGTTGCGTACTACACGTGGTTCCTGCAGCCCTGCGTTGTTTCCCAGTCGAGTTCTGTTCACAGATGAGTGAAAGTCCACTAGGGACGGTGCTCTGAATGCGCGAAATAGCCGTGTCTGGGCAGACGAAAACCGTTGTGCCACATATGTTTATGGATTGCAACACTGGTTTGGTATTAACGTGTGGGCAGGTATTCTGGACGGTCATGTGATACGGCCATAGCTCGATCCACTAAAGCTAACTGGTCCTGCACACTTGATCGTCCTACAAAACGTACTTCTTGGAAGCTATGCCACTGGATTTTCGTCAGGAAATGTGGTTTCAGCGACATGGTGCACCTCCCCTCTTCCCACGAGCGGTTCGGAGACATCTCAGCGCACGGTATGGTGAAAGGTGGATACGCCTACGTGGTGCAATGGCGTTTCCGTCACGATCGTCGGATTTAACTCCTATGTAGCACTTCGTGTGGGGTCGCATGCTAAGTTTAATCTACGAGACTCCTGTAGAGACAGAGGAAGATGTGCTGTCTGGAGTTCTGGCCGCTTCGCTAAAAGTTAGAAAGAGACCAGGTGGGACAGAGAGTGTGTACCAGAACGTGCTTCGTTGGTCCAATGTCCGTAACAACTTTTGTGGTACACACATGGAGCCACTGTTGTGCATCAGTACTGTTCTGTACGTACAGTATGCTGGGATCGTTTTTGTTTTCTAACAATGTAAACATGTAATGTTGAACTGTTGTTGTGTTTTAGAGGTAAATGGATCTTTCTTTGTGTTTTCTTTAAATTGTTACTCGATAACTGTACTGCTTCGCGCCGGTCGACCGGAGTGGCCGTGCGGTTCTAGGCACTACAGTCTGGAGCCGCGTGACCGCTACGGTCGCAGGTTCGAATCCTGCCTCGGGCATGGATGTGTGTGGTGTCCATAGGTTAGTTAGGTTTCAGTAGTTCTAAGTTCTAGGAGACTGATGACCACAGAAGTTAAGTCCCATAGTGCTCAGAGCCATTTGAACCATTTTTTGCTTCGCACCTAATTTCGTTCTTCAAGCAGAAGTGCCTGAGTGAAAGGTACGAATTGTAACGTCTGTAACGGGAGTTTCCAAAAACCAATCTGTGTACGTTACGTAGGTTATATAAATTTTTGATAGTAGTTTAAATTCTCACATTCGGAAGAACTTCTTCTGAGTGATTTGAGAGGCGATTTCAAAAAGCTTGTTACAGGCCAGATAACTTGTACTAAATGCTGCACTGCACTTCGTAGTGTCAAAGAGACGTGACACTTATTCAACATACATACCCAGTCCCTGTAAACAATAGTCGGGACGTTCTACCTGTCATTGAATTCATAGACGACAGAGGTCCACTCCTCGGACGCGGAGCCATTTGAGAATTGCCGTTCGAACGTCCTCATCGTCGGAAAATCTCTTTGCCCCTCCGTCTCCTCGCTCCCTCCCCTCCCCCCCCCCCCCTCATATTCTTTAATCTTCTCGAAAAGATAGATTATGCACAGCACAAGATCTGCACTGTGTAATGGATCGGCGTCACCCACATCTTGGGCAAATTGCCGGTGTCGTTTAGAGACGTTTAGAGACGTTTTTCCCACAAGGAGTGCACTGCCCCACATATTTAAGTTTAGGAATTCCGTTTCCAGTTGTTGCACCATTTCCCTCACACATTGTGATGCACGTTCTGTCCGTGCAGCAGCAAAAGGGCGCCTACAGGGCACCGGGAGCACTTGCTCTCTCATGAAAACGCACCACACGTGATCTGTATTGGTCCTAGCGCGGGACGACATGTCTAACTTTGTACTTGATGTCCCTTCGTAGCTGAAGAGAAACGTAGGACAGAACAAAGACGTGGGGAGCGGAAAGTAGTACACCATGAAAGTGAGAACCAACTGACTGATTCAGAAAACCTGCGATACTATCGGTATGAAACCTTGTCATGAAGCATCATCGATTTAAGTTTACGAAACACCTTTCTGACAATACCAGAGGTACCTAATTTGTGGTCGCTTCCGGCTGGTTCGATAACCGCCAGCGAGTACTGAAGTGTTGGAACCGGAACTACATAGGTGGTAGACAACTTTGGAATATAACAAACCAAAGGAAGGAATATTTAGTTTTTATTTACAGATTGTACTTAATATCGACAACGTACGCTGACAGCAAATGGACATAGTGACGGCCGCTGGTCTACGTCCATGCGTTACACTATGGTTTAAATGACTCTGAGCACTATGGGACTTAGCAGCTATGGTCACCAGTCATCTAGAACTTAGAACTACTTGAACCTAACTAACCTAAGGACATCACACAACACTCAGTCATCACGAGGCAGAGAAAATCCCTGACCCCGCCGGGAATCGAACCCGGGAACCCAGGCGCGGGAAGCGAGAACGCTACCGCACGACCACGAGCTGCGGACCGTTACTCTATAAAACAATGAGAGAGTTAAACGCTGGCGCCATTACGTGTCATGTTTATAGTGCTGTAATTGCTGGTTCACTGGTATTATTCACATCGCATTCTTCGAAGGCTATGTTTCATCGAGTAGTTAACAGGTGCTTGTTGCTGAATCTACTCCGCTGCGATCCAACACGTTCTCAAATTCTACTCCGCAAACATTTATTTCTCGACAACCATGTCTTGAACTTTGTAGCTTGACCCACTCATAATGATCCGCTGCGAAAACGTCTTCCATTTGGGATGCTGTCAGTTGAAAAGATTCACTCTGCACACCAATTTGTGTATTTGGAAATTACAAGGCCAAAGTTCACCACATCCGCAGCACTGGATAAGTTACACGCGCCTCGTGGGTCGTGCCACGTGCGGGGCAGATGAAGCGCCTCAGCCCTCGTTGGATGGATGCAGGTCTGGATGAGATTCCTAAGCTGGGGCTCTTCAGCGTTATCAGTCCTCTGTGACCATAAGATGAACATTTGTTTCACCGACTACCGTAAGACGCAGAGTGGGCACCGTGAGGTTGAGTGAATATTGGAGGTTTTCTGATGTATTAGCTTGCTCAGCACCAGCTACTTCCTTTGCTTAGTACCTCTATTTCCTCACTATCCTAGAGATTGTTAAATTAGCATGGATAAAATAAGGCCCTATCGAAAATGAACCAGTAGCTCTTGATCATAGTACAAAAAATTAAATAGTTCATTGACTAGTCTTTATTACCTAGAAAATAAAGATTTATGGGCTGCTGATGTTCGTGTCTATCAGAGCAACGAATCAACTTTCCGATCAGAACGTATTAACAACTGCAGAAAGTTCGTTGAACTTCGTGAAAAGTTAAAATGGTAAAGTCGTACTGTGAGGCACAGTAAAATATTTATTACTTTTAAGTACATCGGGACATGCTGTCCCTCATGTAGTACACACAACACTCAAAAATTCCGTGATAAGGCTACCCTTGTACATACACATTTACCTACGTCCTACCTCTGTCACTTTCTACACGCAGTGACAAACACTACTAAACCAGGTAAACATACAGGGTGGTCAGAAATAGTATGAAAAACTTGTAAGGGATTTCCAGGTAGTTTTTCGTGGGAGCTAGTCGTTAAGAAAAAAATTCAATACGTTGCGCAGTTTCCGAGTTAATTAGCGCTCAGTTTATCTAATTAGGCTTGGCGTGCGCAAATTCAAGGTGCAAAATGATATCGCCAAATGTGTTTTTCATTTGGTTTCCTGTAACCGAACAAGAGAGTGACACAAGAATTGGACATGGGATGGTAGAAAGGATTGAACTCGAGCCAAGATCTGAGCTGTCTCGTGTGCTGTCATCTACTCAGTGAGAAAACCGACACTAATTGTATCTGGCGGGCCGCTCGAGTTTGCACGCAGTGGCCTGATTGCAATGCTAATTAACTCGTAAAGGGCGCAACGCACCCAATTTTTTTTCTTAACAATTATTTCTCAGTGAAACCTATTCTGCAACAACGTTACAAGCTTTCAGACTGCTTCTGACCACCCTAACAACATCAATAACGTCTGCTCTTCTAAGCCAACTTACTGCGTTGCATAGAAAGTTTACCCATCCTCGGCTGTAGTCAGCCAGTCTTGTAGAGCACGTCCTTCTCTATCAGACAGCACAAAAAGTGAAGCCCTGTCTAGCGCGTTCATTGCACTCGACTGCACAATTTTGAACTGAGCCAATAAAGGTTTCGAGATTTCCCTCGACAAGTCGGGCCACAGCCACCTCCCATTGGTGCAAAATACTGAATTATCGTTCATACAACGTACATCTTCCTATAATAGGAGCGTTTTCTTAACTTCAGATCGCTCACTGCGGCAATACTTTGTAAATTAAGGGCACACCAATTCGCGTAGCCTCCTACGAGTGTTTCTCGATTCATTCTAACTCTCCCTCCTCTCCATGAAATTCGGAAGGGGGGGGGGGGGGGGAGACTCCCGTTCTTTAGTGGCTCTCCTTCTAATGTTGCTGGAAGATGCCGGTATACGGACGCAGTTCTTTCCTGTCACAGAGACACACAGCCGGAATTGTCTGCTCAAAGCAAACAACAGACAATGTCATTTAGGTCGAAACGCCAGGATACCTGTATGGTGCAAGCATCTGTAAATGACACTTCAACTTCTTGTTACGGCAAGCACAGATAGGACTAAGGACGGGTAAGCCGAATTTTTAGGGAACGTACTACACCCTGCTAGGCTCTGAGCACTATGGGACTTAACATCTATGGTCATCAGTCCACTAGATCTTAGAACTACTTAAACCTAACTAACCTAAGGACAGCACACAACACCCAGTCATCACGAGGCAGAGAAAATCCCTGACCCCGCCGGGAATCGAACCCGGGAACCTAGGCGCGGGAAGCGGGAACGCTACCGCACGACCACGAGCTGCGGACTACACACTGCTAGAATAAGGCTCAAGCAGGCAAGCGAAACTTTTTGTAGGTGGACGCTAGAGATCAGAAATGATACCCGTATACTCGCCTTAAACTCGCCAGTGAGTTTTGTGATGGCACCTCCAAACTCGGCGTCTCCGTGTGCCCGTAGCCTCGACTCGTGAGTCTTCGCCCCTGCCCAGTCGTCACCGTTTATACATACATTTATAAAGATAAAACGTTTTCTAAGGCTGCTGTAAATTTTTTTTTAAATTCAGTACGTTTTCTGGGAATATCTAAGAATTACGTTGATATATACGTACATTCTAGGTGTTACAAAGTCTGTAACGTTAGTGCTATAAAACATGAGGTGAGGGTAAAGTGCAATCTCCAAATGGTGCTTTATTATTAAAAAAAATTACAGAAATCAGTGATAAGCTACACATAACATTGTTAGCCAATAAACGCAAATCGCCATGACCAAATGGATGCAGAAGTAGCACGTTGTTCTTGTCGAAGAAATATAATCGTAACGTTGCTCCGTAGCCGATTTTCTTTTGACGTAGAGCGTATATTTTTTCAGGATGGAGGTGGAAGAAATAAGAATACAAGCATTTCGTTTGAATTGGACAAAGTATGTACGTTTTCCGCCTGAACCGTGGATTTTAGCGAGAAAATTGTTCGACGTATCACTTCTCCTCAAATAGAACACTTTTGCCATCGTTCACTTCACATCATTTAATTTTCGTCTTACACCCTCGACTGTCTCACATAAAAGAGGTTCGTTAAGGGCTCTCTGATCCTGACAGCCGATCATGTCGCCTTGTCAGTGCTATTTTACGGCAGGGAGATCACGTCCCACTCTTCCGCGCTAACAATAAGTCGCGACTAGAATCACACTTTGTAAGTAGGCTGTTTAGGTTTTTTATTGGTAACGCCACCTCTGTATAAAAATCACTGGCTGTGCTGTGTGCAGTCTGTGTCTAGTTTGCATTGTTGTCTGCCATTGTAGTGTTGGGCAGCGGCAGCTGGATGTGAACAGCGCGTAGCGTTGCGCAGTTGGAGGTGAGCCGCCAGCAGTGGTTGATGTGGGGCGAGAGATGGCGGAGTTTTGTAATTTGTCATGAACTGCTATATATATTATGACTATCAAGGTAAATACATTGTTTGTTCTCTATTAATATCTTTCATTTGCTAACTATCCCTATCAGTAGTTAGTACTTTGAATCTTTTATTTAGCTGGCAGTAGTGGCGCTCGCTGTATTGCAGTAGCTTGAGTAGCGAAGATTTGTGTGAGGTAAGTGATTTGTGAAACGTATAGTTTAATGTTAGTCAGGTTCATTCATTTGTAGGGTTTTTGAAAGTCAGATTGCGTTGCGCCAAAAATATTGTGTGTCAGTTTAAGGACAGTCGTGCATAATTTTTCGAAGGGGACGTTTTAACTTCTACACACTTTAGTAAGACAGAATGAGCCCACGAGTAGGAAGTGGCTGCAGTGCCACATTTACCAGACTCGTCATAGCATGGAAACTACAGCGGGAACGTAGGAGGTCTACCCTTGTTGCTTATATGACGCCATTGGATCCCACGTCACTTACAGACATTACCAGCTATTCTACTGGCTCACTGGGCACATTAATATCGCAACACCTCGGCTGGTTTCTCTGCCGGAGAAGTGTATCACTGTAGAGAAAATTTTACAGGGAATAGACCATGACGTGCTATAAATAACGTATTTATTGCAGTGAAACATGTACAAGATTCTTTCGACAACTTTTCATCATCCATGCATAAAATGTTAGCGTGACTTCCAAGCTGGCTAAAATCAGTTGAGAGCTCGAGAAAATGCCCACTGGTAACAGGAACTACACCATCTACCCAAAGATGCAATCTGTTAAACATCAGTTCGTTGAGATGGTGTGCTATAAGTATACAGACATACACAGCCTCTAAATTAAAGCTTAGATATCAAGTGGCAAACCACTATAATGAAAAGAAGGGAAGGCTGAAGTATAGAAGGAATATATAAATGATCTACACAAGTGAAATAAACTTGATGACAGTATCACAGAAGGAGAAGAGGAAATGAACACAGATAAGTTGGGAGCTGAGAATTTTACAGTCGAAACATTCCCAAGAAACAGAGTATATTCCCCCTGAATTGTAGAGGTATTTGCGAAAGCCAACCATGAAAAAAATCGTCCTGCTAGTTTGTAAGGTATGACACAGGCGAAATACCTTCAGATTTCAATAGTAATATAGAAGTTTCTGAAATTTGGAAATATCTCTTGGCAGACAAGCATCAGCGATCCTTATTTCTAGAAAATAGGCAGAATTTCTGTCTGTCGATTGTTGTTTTCATTACCTCATTCTAACTTAATTTTGGATGTCGTCTATCTTCAGATCTGCTAAGCAACCGAAAGACATGATTTGATAGATCAGAAACGGTTTGTCAAAAGCGCCCACTGTAAAAACAATGGTTTTTTTTGTGGAACAACTTTTCTGTACCAGCCACGATATATTTTTTACTGGTGCTTCCGGAAATGTTTCCCAATTTCATGCGCTGTGCTATTTATTAGTGTTGTTTTCGATGTGTTAGGTATTGTATTTTTCTATTGTCTTTACTCCAATTTCTAAAAACGTGTGCCCGTTTTAGTTAATGATATATCTTCATATAAAGTTATTGGCTAAATCTGGAAATAACTTATACTTTCGGTTTTCTTGTTGTCTGCTTGTGAAGAAACACACACGTATTAAATAACACACACAATTTTCTGTGTACAAAACGCAAGCTAAATAGAAAACGCACATAAACAGACAGTTGCAAATATGTCTTTACGTGCAGCCAGTGCAAGTAACGCTCTACGACCGCCATGAATACATATACCTTCGAACAACTGCTATTTATCTTAGTAACGTGTATTATTATTTGCTTATACAAGGAAGTCAGAAACAGTGTGAATGATTGCAATGGTGCTGCACGGCAGGTTGTGCTGAGGAATAGTTGTTAATAAAAAAAAAATCGATACGTTGCGCCGTTTCCAGCTTAATCAGCAGTCAGGTTAGGCTCTCAGTCCGTTGTGCAAACAAATTCAAGCCGCCCGTAAGATACAATTAGCGTCAGTTTTTCTCATAGCGTACACGACAAGAGTTTGCTCAGCATCTGCCTCGGGTTAGATCTTTACTACCGCCCCACGTCCAATTTTTATGCACATTTGGAGCCACCGTCTTCTGCGGGTCGCTTGAATTTGCGTGCAGAATGGCTGACTTTCTATCTTCGAGGCTAAATAACTCAGAAACGGCCCAAATTATCGAATTTTTTTCTTAACAATTATTTCTCAACACAACGTACCCTGCAATATTCTTACGAACTTTTACTGATTGTCACCACTCTGTGTACAGGATGTAACTAAATTCTCTTTAGAGACTTTGAGGACAGGTTCCTTACACCGAAATAACATGAGCTGTGAAGTGGCTACCTTAAGAGCTATGCGTACTTGTTCATCTCCGATACTTTGAAATACATGTCTTCTATGCAAGCTATTTGCTTTCCGTATTTTGGGAGGAGTTTATTTGCCTTTTTTTTTATCCTGACTACCTCGTCCCAAAACTGGGAAGCAAAGAGCTTACAGCAGAGGAGATGTTGTAAGTAGGCTGTTTAGGTTCTTATATTGGTAACGCCACCGCCACCTAGCACTCTGTATGAAAATCACTGGCTGTGCTGTGTGCAGTCTGTGGCTGGGTGGCATTGTTGGAATTTGCTGTTGTGGTATTGGGTAGCTGGATGTTAACAGCGCGTAGCGTTGCGCAGTTGGAGGTGAGCCGCCAGCAGTGGTGGATGTGTGGAGAGAGATGGCGGAATTTTGAGAGCGGACGATCTGGACGTGTGTCCATCAGAGACAGTAAAATTGTAAGACTGGATGTCATGAACTGCTATATATATTATGACTTTTGAACACTATTAAGGTAAATACATTGTTTGTTCTCGATCAAAATCTTTAATTTGCTAACTATGCCTATCAGTAGCTAGTGCCTTCAGTAGTCTGAATCTTTTATTTAGCTGGCATTAGTGGCGCTCGCTGTATTGCAGTAGTTCGAGTAACGAAGACTTTTGTGAGGTAAGTGATTTGTGAAAGGTATAGGTTAATGTTCCCCCCCATGAACCATGGACCTTGCCGTTGGTGGGGAGGCTTGCGTGCCTCAGCCAAACAGATAGCCGTACCGTAGGTGCAACCACAATGGAGGGGTATCTGTTGAGAGGCCAGACAAACGTGTGGCTCCTGAAGAGGGGCAGCAGCCTTTTCAGTAGTTGCAAGGGCAACAGTCTGGATGATTGACTGATCTGGCCTTGTAACAATAACCAAAACGGCCTTGCTGTGCTGGTACTGCGAACGGCTGAAAGCATGGGGAAACTACAGCCGTAATTTTTCCCGAGGGCATGCAGCTTTACTGTATGATTACATGATGATGGCGTCCTCTTGGGTAAAATATTCCGGAGGTAAAATAGTCCCCCATTCGGATCTCCGGGCGGGGACTACTCTAGAGGATGTCGTTATCAGGAGAAAGAAAACTGGCGTTCTACGGATCGGAGCGTGGAATGTCAGATCCCTTAATCGGGCAGGTAGGTTAGAAAATTTAAAAAGGGAAATGGATAGGTTGAAGTTAGGTATAGTGGGAATTAGTGAAGTTCGGTGGCAGGAGGAACAAGACTTCTGGTCAGGTGACTACAGGGTTATAAACACAAAATCAAATAGGGGTAATGTAGGATGCAAAATACTAACACGAATTCTTTACAGACGAGTGGAAAAACTAGTAGAAGCCAACCTCGGGGAAGATCAGTTTGGATTCCGTAGAAACACTGGAACACGTGAGGCAATACTGACCTTACGACTTATCTTAGGAGAAAGATTAAGGAAAGGCAAACCTACGTTTCTAGCATTTGTAGACTTAGAGAAAGCTTTTGACAATGTTCACTGGAATACTCTCTTTCAAATTCTAAAGGTGGCAGGGGTAAAATACAGGGAGCGAAAGGCTATTTACAATTTGTACAGAAACCAGATGGCAGTTATAAGAGTCGAGGGACATGAAAGGGAAGCAGTGGTTGGGAAGGGAGTAAGACAGGGTTGTAGCCTCTCCCCGATGTTGTTCAATCTGTATATTGAGCAAGCAGTAAAGGAAACAAAGGAAAAATTCGGAGTAGGTATTAAAATTCATGGAGAAGAAATAAAAACTTTGAGGTTCGCCGATGACATTGTAATTCTGTCAGAGACAGCAAAGGACTTGGAAGAGCAGTTGAATGGAATGGACAGTGTCTTGAAAGGAGGATATAAGATGAACATCAACAAAAGCAAAACAAGGATAATGGAATGTAGTCTAATTAAGTCGGGTGATGCTGAGGGAATTGGATTAGGAAATGAGGCACTTAAAGTAGTAAAGGAGTTTTGCTATTTGGGGAGCAAAATAACTGATGATGGTCGAAGTAGAGAGGATATAAAATGTAGGCTGGCAATGGCAAGGAAAGCGTTTCTGAAGAAGAGAAATTTGTTAACATCCAGTATTGATTTAAGTGTCAGGAAGTCATTTCTGAAAGTATTCGTATGGAGTGTAGCCATGTATGGAAGTGAAACATGGACGATAAATAGTTTGGACAAGAAGAGAATAGAAGCTTTCGAAATGTGGTGCTACAGAAGAATACTGAAGATTAGATGGGTAGATCACATAACTAATGAGGAAGTATTGAATCGGATTGGGGAGAAGAGAAGTTTGTGGCACAACTTGACCAGAAGAAGGGATCGGTTGGTAGGACATGTTATGAGGCATCAAGGGATCACCAATTTAGTATTGGAGGGCAGCGTGGAGGGTAAAAATCGTAGAGGGAGACCAAGAGATGAATACACTAAGCAGATTCAGAAGGATGTAGGTTGCAGTAGGTACTGGGAGATGAAAAAGCTTGCGCAGGATAGAGTAGCATGGAGAGCTGCATCAAACCAGTCTCAGGACTGAAGACCACAACAACAACAACATAGGTTAATGTTAGTCAGGGCTATTCTTGTGTAGGGATTATTGAAAGTCAGATTGCGTTACGCTAAAAATATTGTATATCAGTTTAGTGATGATCATAATAAGTAAAGAGAGTAATGTCTGAGTACGTTCAGTTCTGCTCAACTGTTTGAAAATCAAATAACGTAAGGGGTTTACCAGCACAGTCATTTATAATTTTTCTAAAGGGACGTTTCATATGTCCTTTCCTTTTGTATTATTCCGCTATATGTTTGTGTACCCTTGTGTATTTGTGTTCTTCCTGTCTTTATGTGTTAATCTGATACGATTTACGTTGTAGAATTTTTCTAATAATCAGCTGCATTCACTATGATGAGGAATACTGTTATCCTCAAATATAATTTGCATTAATAATGTGTTATTTACTTTGTAAAGATGTTTAGACATTATTTATTCTGTTCTGTTTCAATGCGCATATGTGAAATTAATGTTTCGAAAACTATTCTCATTATTTTACTTATTTACTTGTATCTTAATTCCAGTAACACTGATGTACATGTTTCTTTCTATTCTTTTGTAAAGCCTGTGTTACTATAAATGTTATCTGTACTATTATGTTCCTTAATGATGTATTTTGTACCTTTGTAATTGTATTCTTATGTTGTAAATTTATAATAGTATAGACACCAGTTCTTCAAATTAAGTTTCATTTCAGTGCACACGTTTCTGTTGGTCATAATATATGCACAGTATGTGAGAAGTTGGGACTGTTAGTGCTTGCACATGTGTTAATAATTCAGCAAGGGACTCGTTAACAGCATTGCTGGTTCTAAGGACAATTCCAAAAACTTTGTGAGTGCACAAGTGGTGGTTATGGACTTGCTATATTATCCGCAAGACTCTTCAATGGTGATTGTGCACCCACAGAGTCACAACAGACGGCTGCTGGCCATCTCTACAAGGACTACAGTGGGTCTGCATCTTTGATGACCCACCAGTACCATTATTTCTACAAGGACTGCAGTGGGTCAACACCTTTGCTTACTCACCAGTACTATTATTTCTACAAGGATTGCAGTAGGTCTTCACCTCTGGTGGCCCAACAATACCATAATCTCTACCAGGACTACAGTGGGTCTGCTCTGTGATGACCTACCTACCAGTATTCTTCAAAACTTCGACTGACTCTGCTGTGGGTTTGCTCTGTTGTGGCCCATTACCTGTCTGCATGTCAAGAGTCAGCACTGTCCTTCCGATGGAAGGAGAACACTACTTCTTCAAGACTGCATGGAAATCCACTACTTCCGTGTGAATTTTCTTTTACTGCTCAGACTTTGAGAAAAACACTGCAATTTTACTGTGATGAACGATCAGGACTGTCTTTATGGACTGTGAGAAAATTTTAGATTTGAACAACATTGTTTCAATAGGTGTGTGCATTTGATTTCTTTGTTATTGTAATTGTGAAAAAATTCTTACAAATGTATCTTGACCAGTGCCCAAAACAATTAATAAAATTTTTTGTGGGGAGCATGGGGGCTATCTAAGAAGGCTGTTTAGGTTCTTATATTGGTAGCGCCACCGCCACCTAGCGCTCTGTATGAAAATCACTGGCTGTGCTGTGTGCAGTGTGTGGCTGGGTGGCATTGTTGGAATTTGCTATTGTAGTGTTGGGCAGCTGGATGTTAACAGCGCGTAGCGTTGCGCAGTTTGAGGTGAGCCACCCGCAGTTGTGGATGTGGGGAAAGAGATGGCGGAATTTTGAGAGCGAGAGACTGGATGTCATGAACTGCTACGTATATATATTATGACTTTTGAACACTGTTAAGGTAAATACATTGCTTGTTCTCTATCAAAATCTTTCATTTGCTAACTATGCCTATTAGTAGTTAGTGCCTTCAATAGTCTGAATCTTTTATTTAGCTGGCAGTAGTGGCGCTCGTTGTATTGCAGTAGTTCGAGTAACGAATATTTTTGTGAGGTAAGTGATTTGTGAAAGGTATAGGTTAATGTTAGAGCCATTCTTGTGTAGGGATTATTGAAAGACAGATTGCGTTCCGCTAAAAATATTGTGTGTCAGTTTAGTGATGATCATAATAAGTGAAGAGAGTAATGTCTGAGTATGTTCAGTTCTGCTCAGCTGTTTGAAAATCAAATAACTTAAGGGGTTTACCAGCACAGTCATTTATAATTTTTCTATGGGGACGTTTCAATGTGTTTTGCAGTATTGAAGATGAAGAAGTGCTCATAGTTCTTAAGGTATGCACAGTATTTTAAATCCCATATTTACTGGACTTTTTTCTGTGTTGGAGGTAAGAAATCTGTCCTCAATGTCCGTATATTTACAATAGGTCTTTATATTTCATCTCCTTATCTTCTGCAATGTGAATGTATCAGCCGTTCCACCAACAGATCCGTTTTCTATACCATATTTAGTCCGGTGTTGGGCCAGTAACAGTAATATCAAGGACCAATTGAATAGGTTTGAGTCAGGTTGTCCCAGGAAAAGATAAAAGGGCCTTATGACGCCCTTCCCTAATGATTCAGTGCGTGAATCCAGGCCACACGCCGTGCAGCCTTATACTGGTAAGTGAGCTCATGTTGCCAAGTTCTTTGCTAATTTAATTAAATTTTTTTATCACCGAAATAACCTCATACGTCATCTCAACCAGTGAAGTTTCATTTAATTTCCTTCTTCCCTTCTGGAAGCGTCACTTCTTTTGTCAGTCTCTGTATGCACATAACCCAATGAGGTGTTTTAAATGCCAAAATTTTGGACAGTCTACCATAGGTTGAAAAGGAGTAAGAGTCATGTGGTAGATCCGATTTGGCTGCCCACAAAGGAAATACTCTGTCTATTGCTCCAGTCATGTTTGTGAATTGATCCCTATATCACACAATCTGGTCCAGAAATTGGTCAATTTTCGTTCATGATAAAAATGTGCTGTAATTTATTATATGGAGAACGCTTAATAATTACAATGTTGACATTACTGGTTTCATCAGGTGATTTGCACCTTAAAATGTGATTAATCCACTAACAGCTTCACTTTGGTATTAAACATTTCCCGTTATGCACTTCGACTATCATCATATCATCTAAAATATGCCAAAGAATTAAGCAACATGCTGTTACATAGTAAATAAAACACTATGTAAATGGAGTTGACGCAATGGATATAGTAATCCCAGACAGAAATATCATTTAAAGTAAGCCAACTGCACAGCTCTGTGAAACAAGCTTCAGCGATGAAGCAGTATGTATGGGAAACAAGAGTAGCCACCCAGATAGCGGATGAAAGCACAACATACGCATGCACACACACACACATGCAAATCTGAGTCACACACGTTGGTGTGTATAGAATCGAATCAACAAAGGCAGCTGAATATGTTGTAGAGAAGAAAATGCAGCCGCATAGCAGACAGAAAAAGAGAGGTAAAATAATGATTCTACTGGAATAACCTTACCAGTGTCCCAAAACACAAACACAGGACTAAGAACCACAGGCTAACATGATCTGGTACAGAAAGAGTACTCGATCTTGGTCCTGTGTGTTTGTATAATGATATCGACGGCAGTAACATATTGAGGGCACACGCCGCTCCAACTCCAGCCGTTACGAACTCCTACCTCAGACAAATGACAGAGAAAGAAGAAAGATTCACAACTAAGATCATTCTCCTGCTACAGCGGAATATCAATCGCTTTTGGATCCATTTGGAGAATCTATGACTTTTAGCAAGGACAAGAGACGTGTTTGGAGGTCTCAATTGCTTTAAACTCTCTGACGCCCCAAGGGTATTTGGTTGTAGACTCCACACATAGGACGACATCGACCTTAGTGGGCAGACATGATAAAACTTGGAGGATACTACCCTAGGACAGTTCCACAACAACACGAGATGGACTTCTGAGGACATATTACCATCTTTATAGTATTCATCCTTTCTCTTAAACATAGAATCCGTAACACCCTCTCAGGATTTTTCGAAAATGAGAGAGGTGACCCTGAAGGTATAACATTATACGTGAATGTTTTAGTCATAGTTGTTCACTGTATCACGTTTTACATTAAGAAATCCTGTCGAATGTACATTATTTGTCAATCTATCTCCGTCTTTTGTCCCAGCTAAAGCCTTGCTAAAGCAGTCGCCAATTATAGCAAGCAGAACGCAAGCGGAATGGGCAGAGAACAAAGGCTGTAATTTTGGAGCTGACAAGTTTGTGTGTGACCTTCTAACCATATACATTCTTGGTGGTAACTGGTTGTAAGCTTTCTTGGTTGTCCCACCTTAAGGACCTGAAGGTAAAGTGTTCAAAAGCACTAAACATATTTAAATGGACCAGTCATATTTCGTGGTGAACAACGTTGTTGCCCCTTTTATAGAGACGTTTTAAAGTCTTGGCGGGATTAAGCACACTTGGTGTAAGGGTCCTGTTACTAAACATTTTGTACTTGGTACACTGTGATGGGAACAGACTAACTAGTGGGGCCCATAGGACAAGCCATGTACTTGGCCTCGGTTCTGAGGCCACTGAGTCGTCATTTTACATCAGACGACGACTGCTTATGGTGCGTCAGTCGTATAAGACTATATACGCTCCACCTGCATACCAAACTTATTTTGAGACTTTTATACTCTTCCCTGAAGGGTAGAGGAGTCTGTTTGTGATGCAACCCCAGTCTGCATCCTAGTTGTTATCATGCACGTACCAGGTGTACTGTAGTGTGATAGAAGGGATACCGATTGCGAATATTTGACAGGAGATTTCCAGTTTCGGCGTTTGTCTTTGAACATAGAGCAAAAACTTTGTAGAAACAGTGTAATTGGGGCTGTTTTTGATTTATTTTTCCGACAGTGTGTCCCAGAAAAGAAATATGAAGGCCCATTCAATGATCAAGGACCTGTTTGTGAAATCTGGTGAAGGCATGCACCTGCTCAGAATGTTCTGTGTACCATCCCGCCACAAAAGGTCACCTGGACGCTCAAGTATACTCTTCTGCCATAACAACGAGTTTTCAGCAATCAACCTAGAGCAACAAGGCTTGTGGGGTCTTAGCACATTGCTGTTTAGTGGTGAATGAGGCTTTTCAATGTTTCAAACTACACTCCTGGAAATGGAAAAAAAGAACACATTGACACCGGTGTGTCAGACCCACCATACTTGCTCCGGACACTGCGAGAGGGCTGTACAAGCAATGATCACACGCACGGCACAGCGGACACACCAGGAACCGCGGTGTTGGCCGTCGAATGGTGCTAGCTGCGCAGCATTTGTGCACCGCCGCCGTCAGTGTCAGCCAGTTTGCCGTGGCATACGGAGCTCCATCGCAGTCTTTAACACTGGTAGCATGCCGCGACAGCGTGGACGTGAACCGTATGTGCAGTTGACGGACTTTGAGCGAGGGCGTATAGTAGGCATGCGGAAGGCCGGGTGAACGTACCGCCGAATTGCTCAACACGTGGGGCGTGAGGTCTCCACAGTACATCGATGTTGTCGCCAGTGGTCGGCGGAAGGTGCGCGTGCCCGTCGACCTGGGACCGGACCGCAGGGACGCACGGATGCACGCCAAGACCGTAGGATCCTACGCAGTGCCATAGGGGACCGCACCGCCACTTCCCAGCAAATTAGGGACACTGTTGCTCCTGGGGTATCGGCGAGGACCATTCGCAACCGTCTCCATGAAGCTGGGCTACGGTCCCGCACACCGTAAGGCCGTCTTCCGATCTCGCCCCAACATCGTGCAGCCCACCTAGAGTGGTGTCGCGACAGGCGTGAATGGAGGGACGAATGGAGACGTGTCGTCTTCAGCGATGAGAGTCGCTTCTGCCTTGGTGCCAATGATGGTCGTATGCGTGTTTGGCGCCGTGCAGGTGAGCGCCACAATCAGGACTGCATACGACCGAGGCACACAGGGCCAACACCCGGCATCATGGTGTGGGGAGCGATCTCCTACACTGGCCGTACACCACTGGTGATCGTCGAGGGGACACTGAATAGTGCACGGTACATCCAAACCGTCATCGAACCCATCGTTCTACCATTCCTAGACCGGCAAGGGAACTTGCTGTTCCAACAGGACAATGCACGTCCGCATGTATCCCGTGCCACCCAACGTGCTCTAGAAGGTGTAAGTCAACTACCCTGGCCAGCAAGATCTCCGGATCTGTCCCCCATTGAGCTTGTTTGGGACTGGATGAAGCGTCGTCTCACGCGGTCTGCACGTTCAGCACGAACGCTGGTCCAACTGAGGCGCCAGGTGGAAATGGCATGGCAAGCCGTTCCACAGGACTACATCCAGCATCTCTACGATCGTCTCCATGGGAGAATAGCAGCCTGCATTGCTGCGAAAGGTGGATATACACTGTACTAGTGCCGACATTGTGCATGCTCTGTTGCCTGTGTCTATGTGCCTGTGGTTCTGTCAGTGTGATCATGTGATGTATCTGACCCCAGGAATGTGTCAATAAAGTTTCCCCTTCCTGGGACAATGAATTCACGGTGTTCTTATTTCAATTTCCAGGGGTGTATATTTGGAGCAGATCCCCATTTTGACTTCTTGCAGAGTGTCTGCCACATGCCTTATTAGTACAGTGACCGATCAAGTGTGTCTTTCTTGTATAAAATTTCGTCCACCGTAACTGTGTGGTCAGCGCGGCTGACTACCTTGTGGGGGACTCAGGTTCGATTCCTGGTATTGCCAGATATTTTTCCTTGATCGAAGGACTCACTCTCATGACGCCAACTGAGAAGCTACTAAATTTATTATCAGCGGTCTGAAGATCAAGAAACCTGAAACGGCTGTGAGAGCAGCGTGCTTAGCACATGCTCCTCCATACCACAACTGATGGCACCATTCGACTTTACCTTCCTATAGAAAATTTTTACACCGATGGTAAGCCTACTTTACGGCTCTCTTTTTGTACGTGTACGTGTGTGTGTGTGTGTGTGTGTGTGTGTGTGTGTGTGTGTGTGTGTGTGTGTGTGTGTGTGTGTGTACGTGTTTACAGGGGAGGTTCGTTCTTACAGGCCATAGGGGCCTAGCCCCAATAGAAATATTGAGTTAAAATTTTATTCTGTGTATTTTTTCAATATTATATCAAGCTGATTGAGTGTGACGTGATTTTGGTGTAGTACAAATCACAAATGCCACATGTAATCATGCCCAGTTACCACTGCTCTGGTGCAGAGAAATTATGTTATTCTGAGCTGTCAGTAGCCAGTCTAGACTACAAACCCTCCCTTCTCCCTCCCTCCAGTCAGTGTATTCTTCCAAAGTGACGAACATGTTTTACAACGCTGAGGCCCAGTGACAGGTGCCTGTACTCCCTCCACATCGCAAGGGACGAAAACTGCAGTCATGGCGACTGTGCCAAGCTGTTCTCCTTTCTCTATCTTGCCAATGACCATTGTGCAGCGTAGGGCGACGTCGGGCGGGCCCACTGGATGGACCAGCTCCTTCCTTTTACCCGTGCCCTTGTGAATACTGTTGCCTCACTGTCAACCTTGCCCACCTGTCCGCATGTCTAAACAATGCTCTGAGCCGGCCAGCATGAGCCCACAGCCAGAGCCATACACATGTGATTCTGCACCTCTGGCAGAACTACCGAAGCTGCTCTGCCGTTCCCTCAGCCCCTCAAAAATTACCTTTCATCAATATTTTCTACAGAGGCAGAAGAAACATTGTAATCTGTATAGTAGGTTTAATAAAAATGAAGAGGTATTGAAAAACATCAAGAAAAAGAATATTAAATATGAAGTCATCAGGGCAAACACTGAAGAGGAGAAGGAGAAGGGCCACAGTGACTTATAGCAATGCATTGTCAGGATGTCAGGATGTCAGGATACTTTTCTTCTCAAGCTCTTTGTTTCAAAGCAGTGAAAATTTTTCTAGGAAGTTAGTACATGTAATGGGCACACAGCTTGTAAAGATCGTGACTTCTAGAGAAGCACGTTGCTGCTATAATCATACCGATCCTCATCCCAAATAGCTTCTTCTGGTACGTCTGTGATGCAAGCTTATAGCATTACTACTATTAACATTAATAAAATACAGTCACCCTTGAAATTGGTAGCACCAAAAGAATTATTGTACCAGTCTGGAACAGATATCGCGTTGCTACAAGAAGTTGAGATAACGGAATTTCGGATCCCAGGCTTTTTTGAAATTGTTAATGTTTCTACGGAAGCCAATATCGGTACAGCCATTCTTATAAGGGAAGGCATTCCGGTGACTGAAATCGAACGACTAGAATCAGTAAGAGCCATAGGCATAAAAATTTTCGATGTGACAGTGCTTAACCTTTACGCTCCATCAGGAAATTCCCACAAATTGGATCGTGCGAAGTTTTTTCAACATGAACTGATTTATTTATTGAGGAAAAATCCGTGTTCTCTTATACTAGGTGGAGATTTTAACTGTGTTTTAAACCGGAAAGATCAACAACCCAATTTCAACTACTCGCCACAGTTAAAAAAGTTAGTAAGTGATCTACACCTTAAGGATGTGTGGGAGCTTCAGCACCCGACGTCAGTCGGGTTCACGTATACAAGGTGAGTCACCTAACATTACCGCTGGATATATTTCGTAAACCACATCAAATACTGACGAATCGATTCCACAGACCGAACGTGAGGACAGGGGCTAGTGTAATTGGTTAATACGAACCAGAAAAAAAATGCAGGGAAGTATGTTTTTTAACACAAACGTAAGTTTTTTTTTAAATGGAATCCCGTTAGTTTTGTTAGCACATCTGAACATATAAACTGGTAGCCAAACATGTTTCTTGGGAACAGGCTACTTCCTAAAGTGGGAAGCCATTATTTTGTGGTTGAATTGTTGGCAAATGTCAGTCAGATGTGTGCCGTTACTCTAAGCGTTTCGGTGTGTTGAATTTGTACCAATGATTTTTCTACAGGTTTTTTCTGTCCCAAATAGAGAGTTGAAGTCTCCCATTAGTATTTTCACGTCATCTTGGTGAATTTTGCTCACAGTATTTTCGAGTGTATATCTTTTATAGGGGCTCTGAATGAGCATAGTCGTAAGACGATTGTTGATGGATGCGATTTCTTTGACAGAGTTGATGATAGATCTGTGTTCGAGAAATGCAGTGCCGAAGATTGGTACGCCTTTCGCTACCTTTTGTTGTTTTTTGCTCTTGAACACGCCATGGTTTCCGTAATGCAAGTTTTAATTGTCAATTAAGCGTGGTTCTTGAAGAGCATGGATGAGAATTTCTTGGCGGTCGTTTTCTTTTGTGAGATTATTGAGGTTTCTTGTTTGGATCAATGTATCGATGTTTAGTTTTTAAATGAATGTTTTCTGCTCGTAGGGAAATTTACCAGAGATCTTCGATATTCTCTGCCGTGCTAACCTGGACTCCCCAGAGTGCGAAAATCCAACTGCCGCCTATCGGTGGCCAGGTTGTGTACCACCTAGGGTAAAGTTACCTTTCCTTGCATAGTTCATGTTTTCCTGTGTTTCATTGGTTTGGCCTGGGTGATACCGGGACCAGACAGGACCAGAGGGTGTTGAAGCCTTTGGAAGCAAATATTTTCAGCCAAGCTCATTGAGCTAACAGACGGTGACCAGAGTAGCGGTGATTTTCACTCAGATGTGTCTGGATTTTGGGTTCCACGGATTGAGTAGCCGTCCAGGATTGTGTTAGTATTTGGTTCATCCCAAGTATTTGATTTCCTCGGTACCACCCACATGGGGGAGGGTTTTCCCTATCGGCCACACGGGATTATTATTATTATTATTATTATTATTGTCATTATGTCATCAGCAAATCCGATATGGTGTATCATCCCTCCACTGAAATAGATGTGTATTGTTCGATTCAGTATTTCCATTACATAAATATGGGCTATAATTACGTCACATTGCTGCTAGTAGACATATTTCTCACTTTTTCTTAGACAGTTGCTAGCTGTTACTCCATCTGTTGCAATACAGACGTTCAAATTATCCGATTTCTGTAATTTCATTTCGATACAAGATCGTCCTAATCGGATTCAGCCAGTCAGTCTTAATTTGGACATCCGACTACGACTCTCATCATATGATAGACTGGGTGAACCACATTCTTAATCGGACTGTTGAATCCAGATCAATTATCTATGACAGGGATTGAATGCTTAAACACTGTGGAAAATAATAATCCAATATGCTTATTACAAATACGTTATTTAAATATAAATATATGAACTAACGAGATAACAATGTATTTACAGGAGCAGAGACCCATCCATCATAGTAGAGAAATGCGAGATTGGTTTCAGGGCCAAGAGAGGATAAAGCTGTTGCCGTTTGTTCCACGATCACCGAACATCAACCAGATAGAGAATATGTAGGCAGAGGTAACAAGGTCATTTTTCCCAAAAGCACTCGCTCCACACACAATTCAAATCTTTCTAGCTGCCTCCTCTGCATTCACCCCTCTGTTATACCCAAAGTAAACGTTGTGTTGCAGATGTTACACCTATTTCCACTTGCGACTCAATTTTACAATGCTTAACTGTTGGTCATGATTTTCTAGTATGCAAAATCCAATGCTTAACTGCAAGATGATAACTAGAACTTCAAATTCTAAAATGACAGTTGACTGACACACACACTGACAGCGTGGCGCCGCCTTCACATGGGCGGCGCCGGATTTCAGGCGGCGGGTGGCGTCTGGCCGGTGGCCGGTAGCCGCTGCAGCGCGAGGAAACGCTCGAGCGTAAGCTGTTATGATCGCGGCGCAGCCACGAGCTGTCCTGCGGAATTGTTTCTGGAATACTTGTTATTGCTGGTGGGTAGAATGTTAAGTGAATTATCTTCGATGTTCAGTCAGACTCATAACTTTAGACCGACTGTGGTTAAAAAAAAAAAAAAAAAAAAAAAATACAGTTGGACGCGAAAAGGCGACTATAAGTGTAGAACGCACGACGGTTGCCACTAGACCATGGGCTCACATCCTTCGACAACGTGTCGGAAGTAGACAACACTTCCTCCTAACACTTCCGCATCTTACAGTGTTGCCAGATTGTGCATATGGCCGGACTTAGAGTTGTCAGGGCCGGTCAGTTTTATTGGCCACCTTAAGTGAATGACTCAGACTTAGTCTCTGTGGCGGCCGGCCGGCGGTCAGTTTTACTGTCTAAGACTATACATGAAAATGGAAAAGAAAACTGATGATGTGTTAGATGACGATCGGCTTAGTTTTAGGAAAGATGAAAGGCGCCATAGAGGCAATTCTCACGTTGTGGTTGATTATGGAAGCAACATCGAAGAAAGATCAAGAAACGTTCATAGAATTTGTCGACCCTCAAAATGCGTTCGACAGTCTCAAATATTGCAAGATGTTCGAAATTATCAGAACAACGGGGTTAAACTATAAGGATAGACGGGTAATATACGATGTGTACAAGAACCAAGAGCAAACAATAAGAAGGGAAGACCAAGATCGAAGAGTTTGGAATAAAAAGGGTGTGAGACAGTGATGTAGTCTTTTGCCCCTACTGTTCAGTCTATAGGTTGGAGAAGCAATGACGGAGATAAAAGAAAGTTTCAAAAATGGAACCGAAATTCAAGGTAAAACAATCTCAAAAGCAAGATTCGCTGATGACGTTACTACCGTCGGGGAGAGTGAAGAACAGTTACATGATCTGCTGAATGGAATGAACAGTCTAATGAGTACGGAATATGGAAGAAAGGCGAAAGTAATAAAAAGTAGGAGGAATGAGAACAGTAAGAAACTTAACAGCAATATTGTTGGATAAAAGATGAGGTTCGTGAATCATTCTGTTTAGGCAGTAAGATAACCCATGATTGGAGGAGCAAGGAGAGCATAAAAGCTGTCTAGCACTGAGAATAAGGGCATTCCTGGCCGAGAGAAATCAAACATAGGCCTTAATCTGAGGGAGAAATTTCTGAAAACGTACGTTTGCAGCACGGCGTCGTATGGTACTGAAACATGAACTACCGGAAAACTAAAGCAGAAGAATATCGTTAAATTTTAGATGTACTGCTACAGAATAACGTTGGAAATTAGGTGGACTGATTAAGTAACGAGGAAGTTATTCGCAAAGTCGGCGGGGAAAGGAATATTTGGGAAACACTGACAACGAGAATGGACAGGATGATAGGACACCTGTTAAGACATCACGGATTAACAGTCCATGGTTCTACAGGAAGTTGTAGAGGGTAAAAATGCAGAGAAAGACCAAGATTGGAATACAGCCAACAAATAAATGAGAACGTAGTTTGCAATTGGTACTCTGAGATGAAGGGGTTGGCACAGGAAAAGAGTATGTTGCGGGCTAAATGAAACCACTCTCGAAACTGATGGCTCAAGAAAGAAACGTATGAGTCAAGCATCTTCTTCCCCTATGGCTGGGTTCATGTGGTCGTTCCATCAGAAATCACTCCAGACAGTAAGCTCCACATACTTGAAAGGGGTCACTAAATACTGTGACTTGTGGCCGATCGCGTAGTCACACAGTATCGGAATTGTCATCTATCTACAAAAATAGTTTAAATTTATTAATGTTTGAAGTCTGTTGTCTTTATATGCAATAGGCTCTGATCATATACAAGGGTCTCCGCATATCGTAATACGTTACTAACGGTGGCACGCTATCGAAAGTGGTCGCAAGACAACACGTCAGGATGGTGGCGTTGCCTTATGGAGAGTAAATTATTTAGAGATACGAGTTGATATACAAAAGTTTCTGTACTTTGAATTTTGAACTTATATCGTTACGGGTAAATGTGTTCAAGAGTTTTACCATCGGTGACCTGAACGAGCAGTGTGTCTGTATAAAGTTTTGATTTAAACTTGGGAAAATCGCCGCAGAAACGATCGGTCAAGAACTGGCATAAAAGCATGAAAAATGCGAGAGGGATCAGATTCTGTAAGACTATAGACGGACACCTTGGCAATACGTTATGATATGCGTGAACGTACTCTTTCTGAAGAACCAAACAAGAGAAGGAATGGAACGAAATAGATGCTACTAATGCTCCAAAACGGTCAGAAGTAACATCTACACATTTGTCTGCAGCCACATCGCAAATTACTGCGAAGTACATGGTGGAGAGTAGTTCCCGTTGTACCAGTTGTTAGAGATCCCTCCCGTACCATTCACATATGGAGCGCCACAAGACGGAATGTTTAAACGTGCTGTAGTTACTCTAATCTTATGCTAGGGATGCCTATAAGAGCAATACGTAGGCGTTATAGCTAGCGGCATTAATTCAATCCTTTTTTCTAAGGTTATCACTGGAGATGATAGTAGGGATCGTGGCTATGAGGCTGAAACTACTCAGCGATCGTTGCAGTGGAAAAGTCCTTCAGCTTTTCGCGACAATAGTAGCAGCAAATTCCTGTTGATATGATTTTGGAATGTCTACAGTGGTAGCGTGAGAATGATTGGGTACTCCATTATGACCATGCATGACCGTATACTGCCTACCTCGCTGAGAACGCAAGATGGGAGTTGTCACCCAGCCACCTCACTCGCCTGAAGTGATTTCTTAACCTTCTCTGAGATGAAAAAAAAGAGCTGAGAGGCTGCAGATTTGAGACAGAAGAGAGGGTTCAAGAGGAATCGAGGAGAGTATTAAACACCCTAACAAAGAAAGATCTCTAGGATGCATCTCAAAAGTAGAAGAAACGCTGGAATAGTTATTTCGCTCCCATGAGGACTGCTTTGTCGTTGGTCATGATGCAGAACGAGATCTAATTAAGAATTAACAATTTTAATTAATGTGTTTCTGGAACATAAAGATGTGTTAGGGACATCGACTATAAAATTATTTACGCGTTCGACGAAGTAGGAACAGTTGCAATCTGTATTAAAGCGAAACGTAAAATAACAGTTAGTTTGCGCTGAGAAGGCAGTAGCAACTTGTCAGTTTTGACAAAGGTATGTTTCAAACTGTGAAGAGAATGTCCAATAAGATTTCATTTACACCAAAAGACTTCTCATCATTTAAAATAAGCATACCATAAATTATTTTGTGCCAAAAATATATCTCGTCAACGGCCTTGACGCAGTGGTAACACCGTTTCCCGTCAGATCACCGAAGTTAAGAGCTGTCGGTCTGGTCTAGCACTTGGATGGGTGACCATCCGGTCTACCTAGCGCTGCTGGCAAGCAGGGTGTCCTCAGACATTGCGAGGCAAACTAATGAAATACTTGATTGAGAAGTAGCGGCTCCTGTCTCGGAAACTGACATACGGCTGGGAGAGCGGTCTGCTGACCACATGCCCCTCCATATGTGCATAAAGTGACGCCTATGGGCTGAGGATGACACGGCGGCCGGTAGGTACCGCTAGGCCTTCATGGCCTGTTCGGGAGGAGTTTAGTTTTAAAAATACATCTCGCGTAAAGACCATGGAGATTACATTAAAAATTTTCGAGCCCACATGAAAGCTTGCCAGCAGTCGCTCTTCCCGCAAACCATTCGTGACCGGAACAGGAAATGTAGAGAGTGGTACTGGTATACGAAGTAACCCTCCACCACACACCGTAAGGTGGTTTGTGGAATGTTGATGTAGATGTACATGGAGAATAGCGTCGTCTGCGTAGAGCTTCGCTTAGTACAGATGTTACCATCCAGGTCATTAACACCAATCGTTTTCTTGTTACCTTGAGACATGACAGACGCAATCTCCGCATCTAACAATGACTACCCATTCTGAGTTCTATTCTCCAGAAAAGAAACCTTAGTTGAGTTGCAAATACTTTCGGACATTCCGTATGCAAGCATGTCGTGCATAAGGTGACACTGAGGAACTGTATCGATGGTATTCTGTAAGTCACCATGAACCAGAGGTCCACTACCCGTTGCTTTCAGGTTATCACGAGCGATGACGTTTAAATTTTGAGAAGCAATTAATATCGCCATAATTTAAAAAGCCCGCGGTGAAATTCCTCTTAAATCCTATACAGATTTTGGAGTTGTGTAAGCTCATTTTTTAACCGTAAGACACCGTATATCATTTTCCCAGTAACGGGAAAAACGCACTGGTCACAACTGTCTAGGAAAAGAACGGCAGAAATGGTCCAAAAGAAACAGCTATTCCTTCTCGCGGACATCTATTTGTTGTAGAATACTAGAAAATGTTCTAAACTCGAGCCGCGCAGGTCAGCCGCTCAGTCTAGGCACCTTGCACTGTTCGCATGGCTCTCCCCGTCGGGGATTCAAGTCCTCCCTCGGACATTGGTATGTGTACTGTCTTTAGTGTAAGTTAGTTTAAGTGAGATTAAGTAGTGTGTAAACCTAGGGACTGATGATCTCAGAAATTTGGTCCCATAGAAACTTACCACTACCTCTAAACTCCAACATAATGGTCTTAAAGATATCGATCGTGAGAGTCACAACATTTTCTTCTGTTCCTTGGCACCCTGAAAGCCACGGGTGTTATTCTCAACAGACAGTCATTGACAGAAGTAGCCACATCTCATCCATGTAAGCAGTGATAGAACAAATATGAATGAAAATGACAATTAAATGCACCAGCTGCACTTGGAATTTTATTGAGGGAAATGACAGTGGTTGCAGTGACAGTACTAAAACTCTGTGCGTTTTCTTTTTTATTCTCACCGGAGTTTATACAAGCACTATTACGATGTTTAGAGCCAGGCAAGGTGCCTTCAGGGTTGAGCGAGTGCCACGGAGAGTGAGGCCTGCAATGGTGGTCATTCCCTTGCGACGTAGGAGGCAGTGTCCTTTACAGGCTGGACGGTGAACCAATGGCCAAGGGAAAGCTGAGGAACAAGGCTTTGTGCCGGCGGTTAAACAGTCGCCAAGATGACGCCAGGCCGCAAACAACCACGGCCGAGGACAATATGCAGGGATCTAGTCACAGTAACTAAGACGCATCCCCCACTGTCACCTGAGAAAGATCATAAGACTGTACCGTTGGCCAGATATTCAGTATATACATTCTGGCTTAGACATTGTCGTTCAGGGATTAAGACACTTTCGCCTACAAAGCTTCGGACTCAGACGCAAATAGACACAGAGGGCTGCACAGGGAACTGACAGAGACTTAATAATAAGTTTACTCCAGCCAACCGGCCGGTGTGGCCGAGCGGTTCTACGCGCTTCAGTCTGGAACCCTGTGACCGCTACGGTCGCAGGTTCGAATCCTGCCTCGGGCATGGATGTGTGTTATGTCCTTAGGTTGGTTAGGTTTAAGTAGTTCTAAGTTCTAGGGGACTGATGACCTCAGATGTTAAGGCCCATAGTGCTCAGAGCCATTTTACTGCAGCCAAATAGCCGTACCAATCCAAAACACTACGATTCTAATAAAAGAAATTAGAAATTTTACATATTTTGATTGGCACAGTCACTTGTTGACCGTGTAAAGAGCTCTATATGGTAACGCTTGCATATTTGATGACACAGTCTACACTCACACATTTAGTTTGGTTCATAATATGTCGTGTTGTTGCAAATAAGGTGGTGGAAACCACTGACGCGGCCCCTTCCGCCGGAGGTTCGAGTCCTCCCTAGGGCATGGGTGTGTGTGTTGTTCTTAGCATAAGTTAGTTTAAGTAGTTTGGTCCCTTAGGAATTCACACACACACACATTTGGAACCACTGACTGCCATTCTGGCGACTTTGTGTCTCATTTCGAAGTTTTCCTTCGAACATGTTCGGTGGATCATGACGCCTGTACTGTAATATTTTGGAGGTATGTCTTCCCTTTTTTCCTTCAAAGTTTCAAGTAGACTTTCCAAAGTGCTGCTATTGGGTAGCATCAGGTTTGTCCGTAGGTCTTCAATGAGGAAGGTTTCCCTCGCCAGCAGGTACACAAATCTGGATCGTGTTCTTTTCGAAACTCGTATTGCTTTCTTTATATAGTTCGCCTTCACCCTTTCTAGTGTTTTTTTTTTCTGTAAGATGTGGTCCGATTATTTCTATGCTGAACGTCAGTATTTGGAAGATTTTCGCTCTGAATGGCTCCATTGCTGTCTCTAGGCTAACGGATCTCATGTGTTGTAGAGATTCACACCTACCTGGAGCACGTTGCTATGGTTTAACGCTGACCACCGCTGTTTATTGTAAGAAACACATTGCGGCGGTATCACGATAGGGACGGATAGGTGCAATAAGATATTAATTACTATGGAAGCGGCGGACCCTCTATCGGTCGCTCTGTCCCAGTAACAAGCTTATCTGAATTTGCTATTATCATCAGGCCGTGCAAGGGCCGTACACCTGCCATTTTACTTCGTGATTTAATAACAGTGGTAGTGAATCGTCGTAATGAAACTCCTATCCCCTTCATCTAAGAACCTTGTCAAGCACTAGCTGCTGTTATAAACTTGATCATCTACGTACTAGTTCAACATAAACTGTTACCAGTGTCTGTTGAATCCGTTCAAAGCATAATATGTCAAGTGTGGAATACATTTTATACATATTTTTCTCAATGACATTTATTTCATAGTTATTGAATCCCTTGCCTATGTGTAGAAGTAATAGAAGGTTAATTGAAACCGACTCAGGATACGGTGCTCAGAGCCCCATAAATGATCACATTTTATTAAATTACGTTGCGTTACACTTTATTACCACTGGCTCCTGAACCTGTATCGGTAAAATCAGTCAGGTAGAAAACCATACAACCCCTGATTCTCAAGCATGCCATAGGGAAGTGTGTTGGTATCTTGTTCATGATGTACGTTCAGAATGTGACAGTCAATATTAATAGTAATCTAATAGTTCTTGCCTGTTATGGAGTTATCTTAATTGCACTGACACCTAAAAACTGTAGAAATCTCCAGATAGATCTTAATAATACCGTATTTTAAAACGGTGCAAAGAAGGGAAATTGATTTAAAGTGTTCAGAACTCCACTATTGTGCACTTCTCAGAGCAAAGAAAAATGAAACCTATTACTGCAATATCAGCGAGTCAGAACTGTAATAAGCCAACACACACAAATACCTGGGTGTAGTGATTTATAGGGATGAGAAATGGAACGATCAGACAGGCTCAGCCTTGGTGAGACAGGTGGCAGACTTCACTTCATTAGCAGAATACTGGGGAATTGCAGTGAGTCTGAAAAGTAGACCGAGCGAGGTGGTGCAGTGGTTAACACACTGGACTCGCTATCGAGGGAACGACGCTTCAAACCCGCTTCCGACTATCCTGATTTAGGTTTCCCGTTCTTTCCCTAAATCCCTTAAGGCAAATACCAGGATGGTTCCTTTGAAAGGGCACAGCCGATTTCCTTCCTCATCCTTCTCTAATCCAATGGGACCGACGGCCTCGCTGTTTGGTCCCCTCCTCCCGAGCCAATCTAGAACGTAGGTTGCTTAAAAATCACTTATGTGAATCATCATAGTATATTTATCAATAGGCTTAACAGGGGATGCTGGATGCATATAGAAAGAGACGGTGCGAGGGGTCACAGCATTTTTAGACTCTAGGACGTGCGCAGCGGAAATGTTGAAAAACTTGAAGTGACAGACCCTTGAAGACAGACACAACTATCCCGCAAGCCCCAATTACGATATTTGGGATACCAGTATTAAGTAGAGTATATGGAGATATCTTACAATCTCGTAGATATCACTTGCGTAGGGACTGTGATGGCAATAGACTACTTACAGCGCGCACAGAACCATTTCAGGGGTAATTCTTTCCGTTCTCCGTACTTTTAATGGGAAAAGACGCAGGCACGTCGCAAAGTACTAAGTAATACGTGCCACTTCACAGTGGTTTCCATAGAGCCTACGTACACGTAGATACTGAGGGTTGCACATGCATTTGAGGGGTCTGTATGAAGCCTCGTTTACGGATAACAGGTTTTCGACAAGGGTACTCAGCAGAACTTCAGCCCTCGGGGAATGCAGGCCTGGGCGCATATTACATCGGCGGCCGTCCATGGGAGAGGTTGCGGCGAGCGGCAGTGGCCGCTGGATCACCGCTCCGATAGAGCCGCGCCTGCCGACCGCTAATTAATTTGGACGGTGGGCAGGGCAGGGCGGCGGCAGGTATTCGCCGGCCTTCAGGGCAAACAGGCAGCGCACTCGAAACACGACGCACCGCGGCGCGCTCCGCCACTGCGCGAGGCGAGTTTCTGCGGCGGATTGCGCCCCCAGCTGCTGCCTGCTGACGTAGCCGCTCCGGCCGTCAGCCCTTAACCACGCTTCGGCAGACGCCCTCACCCAATCTGTCCGCACCAGAGGTCTGCAGTCTGTGCTGAGGCACGTCCCCCTGCGCTGCACTCCGAGGTCCACTGTAGCGCACTTGTGGCAATCCCTACGTGCAGAACGCTCTCCGTAAGCTACTTACCATACGTCCCCTTAGACTGAGCCTCCTACCCCAGGATATCAGTATCCTCTGCGCATTACTTTCCAATGTCTCATAATCTTAATCGGGGTAGTTCTGTTTCTAAAGTTGTATCTCTGATGTCGTCAGTCATACGATTACACCGCCGCCTGGGAAATCGATCCGCCGGGTGTGATTCTCTCGATAAACAGAACAGAAGAACGGCTGTGTTAGCCAAAGAGTACAAAACCAGTCGCAGTACGTATGCTCGCCGCGAGGCGCCGCTAGGCCACTTTATGTGCAGCAGGAGAGTAGTGCAGTTGTGTCACTCTACACTTCTTAGCCGCGCTCAGTGGTCAGCCAACGCCGATGTTAGTCATCGTCTGCAGCTCAGTCATTGCTGCCATCACGTCTTTGTAGCTCCGTTCCAAATTAGTCTTCAAATGCACTCGATTCTATATTCAAGAATAAGAATGACTAATTCTTCACTGCAAGATTTGTGACTTATAAATTATGTCATTCTACAGAAGCTTAGTCTAGTCAAGTCTTGTACAATTGCAAACCAACTGATCATGGACTACAGCAAAGTCAAGTAATAAATACTTTCTCATTTGTACTCCTGCTAATTAATTGTGCTTTACTGTTGTAGCTACCAAGCAGTCTTGGCATAGTAGAACCCACGTTTTCACCTCCTTGTCTACTTCATATTTGCCACCTCATGTTGATGTACTCGATTGCGGTGGAAGATCGAGAGCCATCAGTAACAGTCTGTTTACGTAATTCTTTATTCAACTCCCCCAGCTAAAGTATTAACTTAATATGCATATTATATGGTTTTTGACTGATGGAAGATACTAGAAGAACGGGAAATAATGGTCTAAAAACAAGGAGATTTACATCCAGACCCAGCCTTTGTTTTCCAGGGAATTGAAACTGATTTGGCAATACACACAGATAAAAGACTGAAGCACCCACAAGATGAGCATGAACGAAGCTAATGGGTTGAGAAAGTATGTGACGTTATTTCAGTGATTACAAAGTCGAGTAAAATTTACAAACAACTGGGAAGAATGGGCCCAGTTGACGCTACGACATGCATCTCATCATGGATGCACTAATTCTGTTGGCAATGTCGTCATAAAGACGTTTCCTGACGCAAGCCTGCCCACAACTTCTGTAATTGCTTTCTGATATCCTGGATGCTGTTACTCGGATGGAATTCTCATCTGCGCTGGTCCTACATACATTGATGATCCAAAATATTATGACCACCTTCTTAATAGCTTGTTTGTCCGTCTCTGGAACGAAATACATCACTTGTTCTGCGTATCAAGGATCCGACAGTTTGTTGGTAGGTTCGTGGAGGTATGTCTACGAACAGGTCATAGAATTAGAGTAAATAACGGGCCACGGAATTGTGTACGCAGTGATGGCACCCGATAGCGACCCAGGAATTTCGACAGGCGAATTTGGTCGCTATGATGCTCCTAAAACCACAATAGCACGTTTCTGGTACCGAGGCACGGACAATTATGCTGGTAATAGATGATATCGCCGTCGGGGAAGGCATCAAGCACAAAGGGACGCAGGTGGTCTGCAGCTGTCAGCGTGTCTTTGATTACTACAACAGGTACCATGCATGCTATGGAGAATGTCTCCCATAGCAGGATACTGCTCCCACCAGTCTGCGTCCGTGGTGCGTCGCACGTTTCGAGCCGCCGTTCACCTCGATGACGGAGACGACCATCGTCCTAGAGTAGAAAAAACGCGATTCACCCGGAGAGCCGACACGTTTCCTTTGATCGACGTTCGAATCCCGATTGTACTGTGCCCACTGCAATCGTAAGTGATAATGTCGCTGGGTCCACTTATGAACACGTACGGGTGGGCTGCTGCGAATGTCCATGTTCAACAATGTGCACTCCGAAACACTTGTGCGAGCGCCAGCACTGTGCTCTTTCGGCAGACATGCCGCAGATCACCATTTATCCTATTTTACAGAGTAGACAAGCCTCCGAACTTGACATTCTGTGAAGAGTCGCGGGCGTCCACCCATCTACCGCCTAGAGGTAGTTCTGCGACTCCGTAAATACTCACGACTATAGCACGTGAACATTCGACCAGCTTCGCAGTTTTCGAGATATTCGTTCACATCCTTTGCGTAATAATAATCTACCTCTTATTACAGTCGCTTATCTCAGTGGATCTCCCCATTTGCAGCCCATATCTTTTCTAGCGTGATCCGCTGTCCGTGTCTGCTCCGCTGACATACTTTTGTTACCGCGTCACGTGATCGCAGCTCTATGAGGCGGTATCCAACGTCGCGGTCTGCCGTGGTCATAATTTTTTTGCTTATCAGTGTATGTTTTACAGCATACGGATATGATGATCTTGTTGGCTACGAGAAAACGTCAACATTACGCAGTTCATAAAGACACTTTCCCTTCCAGCTCCTTCTCACATTTTGAACCCAGTTAAGTCAATAAAATTATTATAATAAACATGTGCATGCAGTCAAAAAGGGGAGTGAGGGACTCTGAATGCCATTTAGATGCAATTAACTTTGCACATATTAGCTATCAGAATAGCTCAAAGTTTTATGAAACTTAATTTGACTCATAAAATACGTCGTAATTCATATGTGGGACTACTTTAACGCTGTCGAAATCAGTGGACGAGCAGTTTCCTACTGAAAAGTGGCACCCGGATACTGTTGCATGAGGGTGCAGAACGTCTGTGATGTACGGCTGCGACATTAGAGTTCTCTGACTCGCGATGTGAAGTGAAACCTGACAGCTCCTCACACTATGACGCTGGGAATAACACTGGAAGTACGGGACCTCTTCCCAGGGCACCACCGTACTCATCGAAGATGTTCATCGGGGGTAATGAAGACCGTAGTTAATCGCTCCTCACAATGCGATGGCATTCATCGGCAGTCCATGCTTCTAGATCATCCCACCACTCATGTGTCATCAGCCAACAGAACAGAAATACCAGCCTGTGCTGAAGCTATGCTCCAGACACATTATTTAGAAAATTCATTGGATTTTGTCCACATTTGGAATCCCTCAAAAACTGCTGGTTATGTTCGCGTACACCTCTGTTTATAATGATTATATTCCCTGAAATGGCTGGAAATACTGATGAGGATGGAAGGGCTACAAACGGACAATTAAAAAAATCTGTTTTAGACAGGTTCCGTCTTAGACAAACACAATTTTATCTTCTTTTTAGCTAGGTACGACATGCTAAATTTCCAGATTCATCAATGGTTTATCTACAAAAATTGAATGAAGTCTACTATTAATAACGAATATGTGGGGAGAAACTAAGCATCGTAGCAGGGTGAGCCAAACGAAAGAGGTCTTCTCGTATTGTGGGAGGACTGTGTAAGTGATAACACGTCGGCGGAGTGGTCTGAATGAAACGTTATCTATTATTGCATGGCCAGGATCTAAGCTGTTGCTGTTAGAAACTACTAATGATTCAAGACAAGGGTCGACAGGCACCTGTGCATCAATGATTAATGCAAAACAAACGAATTTATCTTATGGCCTCTAAGATGATCGTAAACTATCTGTTACTTAAACGAAGAATTGCATTACGGAAATGTCATCAGAAAAATGTCCCTTACATGTAAGTACGGCTGACGGACTTGTATAATCTGTACACAAGTAACATGGGAGTAACTATCGAGGGAAATAATATGAGGAAAATTCGATTACTACACTTTTTTTTTTACAAAGATTTATTCACATGGTTGGTTGATTGGAGAGAGGGTACCAAACAGCTAGGTCATCCGTCCCCTACACACATGATAAAAGGTAAGCATAGCGAACGTCTTCGTTCGAAAATAAAAAGAAATACAAGAAACATTAAACAGCCTCAGTTCGAAGTAATATAAATTTGGTGGGTCCCGAAGTTACTGGGAAACAGTGTAAAAAGAGCGTTACTTCCAGACCGTGACTGAGTTGATTTTCAGAAATAACTGTGTTACCAATGCTATAAAGGAAAGTTAAGACGTCCATCAGATGTAATATATACACCGGAAAAGTAACGAGCATGTTATGGTAACTCAAGATTCGCTGTAATAAACGTTGTGAAAGAACTGAAATGAAAAAATGAAGAATCATGACTACGGTTGTGAAACGATTCTCATTTGGTCGCATGGTACTTAAACTTCACACAGCGCCGATCTCAGTTAAGTCCTAACACTGCAGCCAGAATACTCACCATTCTTGCTGCCGCCTCAGATCTCGAACGTACAGCAGGTTCTCTCCATTGATCTCAGAACAAGAAAGTTGCTGTTCCCCACCGCTCTCTGGAACAGAATGTCCTCTATACTTTTTTTTCTCCAGCTCTGGCATCTCACCAAAGACAGTTCCGGCGGAAACAAGTGTCAGTTAACCAGGACTCGTGCTTATTGTAGACCTATCACAAGAGAAAAAAAATTACACAAGGTATGCCTATTCTCGTCTTATTTGTCTCAGAAAGACCTATCCCACATATACCTTAAATACGACGACGGATGGGAAAGAAGTTATCCGAATGGGACGGAAATCTGCTGATCCGATACGCATACACAGACAAACATAAAATCACAATTTCAGAAAAATTGGATGATTTGTTCAAGAGAAATGCCTTCACAAACTCAGGAAGTCAGTAAAGCACTGGTCCACATTTGGCCTTTATGCAAGCAGTTATTCGGATTGGCATTGATTGATAGACTTGCTTGATATCTCCTGAGAGATATCGTGCAAAATTCTCTCCAATTGGCGCATTAGGTCGTCAAAGTCCAGAATTGGTTGAGGACTCATCCCGTAATGCTCCAAACGTTTTCAATTGACGACAGATCCGTCGACTTCGCTGGCAAAAGTAGGGTATGGTAAGCTCGAAGACTTGAAGCAGAAACTTACACCATATGCGGGCGGGCGTTAACTTGCCGAAATGTAAGCGCAAGATGGCTCGCTATGAAGGGCAACAAAACATAGTGTAAAAAGTACAAGACGTACCGCTGTGCTGTAACGGTTCCGCGGATGACAAGAAAAGGGGTCCTGCTTCGAAAGGAAATGTCACCCCAGACCATCACTCTCTTGTATATCAATAATTGTTTGCATAAGTGCGAGAACTGCAACAACGCGTTACTGACTTGTTCAATTTGTGATCCTCTTTCTCTTGAACATATCATCCAGTTTTTCCTGAAGTTGTAATCATTTGTTTGTTTGTACATGTGCACCACATGTAACGATTTCCATCATATTCGGATAATTCCTTCATGGTGAGTTGCTTTTTGTCTTGTAGTGTACTAGCGGACTCTGAAACCTCTAGTTTTGGCTTTAGCCTGTGAGTTCTCACCAAATGCCTCTTTCTCTCCTTACCATATCTCTTATTTCTCAGAAATGTCATAATCTTGCCATTGTTTTAGTAACACACATGGCGTCGTTAAGTTTGTCGGGGTCGTACCTCCCTCCTTAGTCAGCAGGCTGTTAACTCTCGGCTAGCGCCAGTATGTCACTTGGGGGCGGAAACGATTGTAAATTTCTGAGTTGTCTCTTCTGGACTGGTGCGATAGTATTTGTAAGAGACCGTTAATGAGTGAAATGTATTCCCCAGTGCATACCCCGGGGAACAAACCGTGACAAATCCCTAATATGATTGTAAATTCACCGCCCTTTTGAACAGGCTCTGCTCTGTACATCAGGAGAGCTCTGTTACTCCCACGAGGCACATGGACCTCATCGCCGGAAGAGGTGTGCGGCTAGAGTGCGAAACTTGGCCATTCGAGCATTACCTCATACGAATGAAAAACTGTAAATTCGACAAGAACTGACTCGCTTGTTCCTTAATCTCTTCATAGTAGTATCACGATATCTACCCAAAGTCAATCAAAAGGGGTTAATTGCGAGCGTGACTGTATTTGTCTCTGCTCTGCTTACGTTCACAATGGAATTACTGCTGGAAATCACTTCTAATGACAGGTGGGGAATGTCTCAGGCAAATATAAGTAGTCACACAGACGCCAGCGTCTTCTCATGCTCCTTTTAGTAACCTACGTATTTGACATCAGTTGTCAGATTAGGTTTTCATGTTAGTTGGATTAGGAAAGGAGTCAGTAGTGCTGACTCAGATTAGTATTTTTCGAACATGCAAACCTAAAGAAAAAATGGCACACTTCTTTCTAGAGAGGTTGGTTATATTCACAAACATTTAGGAAGTGGCAAATGGCTATGAACAGTTTACAAAATCAAAAATATATGAGAGGTATATGACATATTTCACTCAAAAAAAAAAAGGAACTAAAATCAAGCAAAGGTATTGTGATGTATATTAAACGATTCCGGTCCATCAGAGGGTTACGATACCAAAATTTGGTTTTGTCTTGACAAAGTGTTACGAGAGTTATCGATGTATCTTTATTAATGTTTCAATTAATTAATAATTATTGAAACATATATATTAGGTATAACTAGTTAGGCGTTTTGACCACGTTCTCCGACTGAAATACATCAATTGCTTTTGTGAAGTAGTATCAGAATTAAGATTAGTATTTTTCTCACATCAGGCTTAGCAGGATTAGTTCAAGGAAACTATGCTCACAAAACCTATCATGTCACTGCGAATTGGAGGTCGTTCGGACTTAAAATGGATGTTAGGAAAACTGACAATAATTTTTTAAAAGAGACACTAATAAAGAAAATTTTAACCACACGCAGAAATCACTCCATCTTCAGGCTACGAATGGCCTACCGGGACCATCCGACCGCCGTGTGATCGTCAGAGGAGGATGCGGATAGGAGGGGCGTGCGGTCTGCACACCGCTCTCCCGGTTGTCATGATGGTATTCTTGACCGAAGCCGCTACTAGTCAGTCGAGTACCTCATCAACTGGCATCACGAGGCTGAGTGCACCCCCTAAAATGGCAACAACCCAGGGCGACTGGATGGTCACCCATCCAAGTGCCGGCCACGCCCAACAGCGATTAACTATGGTGATCTCATGGGAACCGGTGTATCCATTGCGGCAAGGTCGTTGCCCACCACACGCAAAAAAACTATTGAAATAAATACATGCAAAAAATCGATGTGGAAAGGGGTTGATAATTTCAAGCAACTTCGTGCAGAGGCCAAAAGTGTATGCTACCTTCTGTCTACATTTACATCTACATGAATACTCCGCAATTCATATTTAAGTGCTTGGCAGAGAGTTCATCGAACCACAATCATACTATCTCTCTACCATTCCACTCCCGAACAGCGTGCTGGATTTCTATTATTTTATTTTGATGATCATTCCTACCTATGTAGGTTATGCTCAACAAAATATTTTCCGCATTCGGAAGAAAAAGTTGGTGACTGAAATTTCGTAAATAGATCTCGCCGCGACCAAAAACGTCTTGGCTTTAATGACTTCCATCCCAACTCGCGTATCATATCTGCCACAATCTCTCCCCTATTACGTGATAATACAAAACGAGCTGCCCTTTTTTGCACCCTTTCGATGTCCTCCGTCAATCCCACCTGGTAAGGATCCCACACCGCGCAGCAATATTCTAACAGAGGACGAAGGAGTGTAGTGTAAGCTGTCTCTTTAGTGGACTTGTTGCATCTTCTAAGTGTCCTGCCAATGAAACACAGCCTTTGGGTCGCCTTCCCCACAATATTATCTATGTGGTCTTTCCAACTGAAGTTGTTCGTACTTTTAACACCCAGGTACTTAGTTGAATTGACAGCCTTGAGAATTGTACTATTTATCGAGTAATCGAATTCCAACGGATTTCTTTTGGAACTCATGTGGATCACCTCACACTTTTCGTTATTTAGCGTCAACTGCCACCTGCCACAACATACAGCAATCTTTTCTAAATCGCTTTGCAACTGATACTAGTCTTCGGATGATCTTACTGGACGGTAAAGCATCATCTGCGAACAACCTAAGAGAATTGCTTAGATTGTCACCCAGGTCATTTATATAGATCAGGAACAGCAGAGGTGCCAGGACGCTTCCCTGGGGAATACCTGATATCACTTCAGTTTTACTCGATGATTTGCCGTCTATTACGACGAACTGCGACCTTCCTGACAGGATATCACAAATCCAGTCGCACAACTGAGACGATACCCCATAGGCCCGCAGCTTGATTAGAAGTCACTTGTGAGGAACGGTGTTAAAAGCTTTCCGGAAATCTAGAAATACGGAATCAACTTGAGATCCTCTGTCGACAGCGGCCATTACTTCGTGCGAATAAAGAGCTATCTGCGTTGCACAAGAACGATATTTTCTGAAACCATGTTGATTACGTATCAATAGATCGTTCCCTTCGAGGTGATTCATAATGTTTGAAGTGAGAAAATCTTTATTTACGTAAAACAGCATCTTACACCTTACAAAAGAGTTTCCTTCTAAAAGAACGCATTAAGAGTAAATCGAATCGTGGCAGTTGATATCTCACTACTGAAAAAAGGAGAGAGTTCAGTAGAATTACATCACAGTTTATCGGAATGTAAGGTGCTTGTTTCAAAAGTTTCTGCTTTGTTTTTCATTCCTTCTGTTCGTCAGAGTTCCGAAAAGTTACATATGACGTAAATGTAATTTTTTCCTGCACTCAATTTTGCATCCAAACTTTGTAGCATTGTACAGAAACTGTCATGGTAGTGATAGCTGCAATAAGAATAGCATGACTTCTTACGAGATCTCATTTCGGATGAAGAGTAGCTTTAAAACTGTGAAGTTACATAGAAATTTTCTTTTGCGTTATAACTGAAATATTTACACTCAGTGAAAGGAAAATTCTATTATCAATTAATTGAAATGGAAATACTTTGAAAAAACTGACATTTCTGAAGCAGTCTGAACGTAAGCATGTACATACCTTAGATGACAATACTTTGTGAACAAAACCGTCTAATACATGTCTTTATTTTCTGTATGATGCAGTTTCGGCTACTGAATTCATCAGATCAAAACGTAGAAGTTGTAAAACAAAGTTCTGTGACACTGTCAATAAAATCTGATGTACCGATTAGACACAGGCATTTATTGTTACTATCGCTGAAACTTGCTTTACCAGCTCTACATTGTCATCGGATGACGACAGCTGCCGAAAGGACGTTGTAAATAAAGAGATACAGGATGATTATAATTAAATTTGACCATTGAAAATGCAGTAGAAATAACATCACCGGTCAGAATGACGTAAAATTGCAACTGAATATTATCGGAGAAGGGGGAAAACGTATGGTAGAAGAAAAAAAAAACAGTGTGAAAATTGATCAATAGATGGCGCTATATGTGTCAGAATACGTAAATGAAAATAGCTCTCATGCTCACGACCCATTGAGGTTAGTACAATCACGCAGGGTACACGACTTTTCCTCGGAAATCTTGAGGGTTGGATCCCCTCAATTGTAAGTCACACTCAGAGTGCAATCTACGCTTTGGAAGAGCCCGCTGCCTGCTTTCCTGTCTGCCTGCCTGCCTGTCTGTCAGCTGCTGCCCAGAGCTCGCCGCCGCCTGGTGCTTGCCGCTGCTCGGTGCTCGCCGCCGCCTGGTGCCCGTCTGTCGCCGTCCGTCCTTCATGAGCCTTCCCACCTACACTGTCACCTACACCTCCCCGTTCCCCTAATCCACTATCACTTCATCGAGTGCCGCTTCTGCCATCCCCTCTTACACCTCGCCTTCCCTCCTATCACTCACCCGTTCCCCCATCTCCTCCCCTGCCATTTACCCCCTCCCCCAGGCTTCACACCCGCAACAGCTCCCACTCCTGCCCCCGCCCTCATGTATGCCTCTACTGGCAACTCTATTGCAAGCCCTCAGATGGTCAGCATCCCCCCTCTCACACCCCATCAATTCATCATCTGCCTCTCCGACCGGCATCATGTCACACAGAGCCACAATTGCCACTACAGAAAAGACTGCACTTCCCAGCACCTCCACCACGCCTACAGGATCTTCCGCCCACCACCTACCTCTTCTCCCCATCCCTCTCCCCTAATCCCGGCCTCCTCTCTCCAAAAAATCCCAGAAGCACATCAATTCTGACTCAGCTCCCACCTCTTCCCACAAAAAGTCACTGACCCCTCCCATCCCACTGCCATCTCCATGGACACCACCTCACCTTCTGTCACCCACACCGCAGCCCCCACTCTCCACACCGTTGTCCTGCCAACTGCAGATCCTAAGTTCCTTGATACCTGTATCCTCATCTTAGAGATACAGATGTATCTTCCAGGTCCTCTCATCTCCCAACTGATTCCCCACAGGGACTCATACCTCATCAAGTCTCCCCCTCTCAATCCTTCCATGGGGACCTCCTCTGCAAACTTCTGCACATCATGTTTGACCCCCATGTGTCCTCTCCTCTTCCTCTCCTCGCCAGCCCCAGCCTCCCCATCGCCCCCAACCTACACAGCTGTGATCACCAAAGTCAGCCTGATGATCACCAAGGATGAGGTGCTGGCTGAACTGAACTCACAACCTGACCTTGAAATCTGCTCTGCCCACAGTATCCATAATGCATCTGGTCCCACAAATGTCATGTGGGTCTTCTCAGAGTCTGTCCCCTCCTTTGACCACCTCCTCACCCAAGGTACCATGATTTTCCAGTACCACCACCCTGTTGAATCCTCCAGATCCCCTCCTCAATCCTATCACTGCCAGTGCTGCCTCATGTATAATGATCACCTGACCTTCAACTGTAATGACCCACCCCTCCTCACCTGTCCCAACTGCAAGGCTTCCCATTTTCTCAAAAATGCCCCAACCTCGCCACACCTCCTTCCTGTAACACCTGCAGTGGACCAAATCCTACCTACTCCCACAAGTGTGAGGCTAGACCCTCTCCTGCGACGCGCAAGCTTACTGTCCCCAACTGTCCCATCGACCTCCCACATGAACAATTATCTCCATCTGCCACCCACAGCTGAAGACATAATCCATTTCCTAACCATAGTCCTCCAAAACATTCACCCTTTGCAGCACCCCAACATCCTACAACAGATATCCATCGCCACCTGCTCCATCTTTCACATCAACACCTTTGCCACTTACTCCTACAACCAAGTCCACTTCATTCTCACCCACCTTGACACCCTCGTGTAAGCCCCTCTTCTCCTCTTCCTCCACTGCTCCTCTCTTCTTGTCATGGTGTGGCATGCATGTAGCATCATCTTCCGAAACATCCACACCTGGACTAACAAATACCTCCTTAGGCACACTCTCTCCCAATACTGGGTCAGCACCTTCTTGTGAATGAAACCTTTCTCCAGCCACACCATACTATCCACACCTCTCCCTATATCCTCCACTGAACTGATGGAGTTGCCATATGCCACCTTATGCACATCCCTGTCTGGCCAGAAAACTTTCTCAGTGAGCCCACTGAACACCTCATCCTCAGTGACTCGTTCCCCTCCCTCACTGTCATCTGTGGCACCATCTATGTCCACTCCACTGCTCCTATTCCCTATGACTTCATATTCCATGTTGAGCACACCTTCTCCATCTATGTGGTTGCTGCCGACATCAACATCCATTGCTGCTCACCTGCCGCCCTTTGGTGGTGATTTTGTTCCCCTTCCCCAGAACATCTGTCCCAAAAGCAACACCACACCTGATATTTCATTGCCTCTGCCAACCTCCTTGTGCATATTCCTGTCGACATCATTGACTCCACAGGTTGCGAGCACCTCCCTGTCCTTCTCACTATAACGTTTCCTCACCACCCACTTCCAGCTACCTGCCCGACACCTCCTCCCAAGGTAGTCCTTGACTACCATTGCGCCAACTAGGATGCCTACCAGGAATCCATCGTCACACAGGTCGAAAGCCACCCTCTTACCTATCACCAACATGATGACATCATCCACACCTCATCCTTTCTTGGCCCATGTGGAGGACCATGTTTCTACTAAAACCATCCGCTCCACCATCCCACTCTCCCTCTGCAGGCTGTCCTCCTCCACGAATCCCAACGCCTCTATCATTCCTTCCTGCACACTCACGACAGGGATACACTCCAATGCCACCAGCAAATACAGTGACACATTTGGAACCACATTACAGCAAAGAAACGGTTCCACTGGCGCCAGACCTGTACGTGACTCAACGTCTCCCTACCTATAAACTCCTCCAAGTACGAGACAGCCTTCCATAGCCCTACTAGTTCCCATTACCACCTTCTCCGTAACGACTGCCCCCTTCCCAGCAACCTCAGTAAGGCCAACTACTTTGCTTCCCACCTTTCTGAAGTTTTCTCCATACCTGATGACCCTCACTTTGAATATTTCCTTTTCCCCACCATCATCGAACACACCGATGCCTTGGTCACTCCATTTGCTCCCAGTCTCCAGTACTTGAAGCAATTTCCCCCCTCTGCCAAACACTCCAATCACAGCACAGGACATTAAACTTATCCTCTGGTCAAAATGCAACATGGCCCCTGGTCATGACCGTGTCACCAGTGGATGCCCCTTCTCCTTCCTGATTCTTCATGCCAATTTATACAACGTCATCCTACACCAGCTTCTACTCTGACCTGTGGAAGACTTATCATGTCCTTTTATTGCTCAAACCTAACAAACCCCCTTCTGTTGCCTCTTCCTGTCGTCCCATCTGCCTCACCTCTATCTTCTGTAAGGTCTTTGAATCCAACCTCTTCTACCTTATCCATCACCATCTTATTGAACACCACCTCCACCCTCTTACCTAATATGGCTTCCGACCTTCCTTCTGCGCTGAAAACCAACTCCTTAACCTCATCCACCTTCTCTCCCTCCTACTTAACTTCTGTCGCTCTGCCATTTTTGTTTCCCTCGACCTCCAAAAAGGCCTACAACTATGTATGGCATCCCAGACTCCTCTTTAAACCCCAAACTTACGCTTTGCCGATCAGTTTTGTCCGTCTGGTCGCTTCCTTCCTCTCACGCCGTCTTTTCTATGTCACCCTCCACAATACCAACTGCTGTGTCTTTTATCCCACTGCTAGCGTCTCCCAGAGCGCCATTATCTTCCCTCTCCTCTATCTCCTATACACTGCAGATTTGTCCAAGCCACCCTCACCTGACCACCTACTCCAATATGCTGATGACACCGCCTTCTTGTCTCTCTATCCTACCATTCAATGGTCCCAATGCACCCTCTAGACCCACTTTGACCAGTTCACTACTTCATGCAGCAAGTGGTTCCTTCGTATCAACCCCTCCAAAACCCAGGCAATCATTATAGGTCGCACCACCCACTCCTTCCATCTCCAGGATTTCTACCTAACCATTTATAGTTGTCCCATCCAGCTTACCCCCATCCTGTGATACCTTGGCCTCACCCTCGACCGTCACCTTACCTGGACCCTTCATCTCCTGACCATCCAGCAGAAAGCCCATTCTTGCCCTTGCCTCCCGAAACTCCTGTCTGGCCAGACATGGTGATTGCATCCTTCCACCATTCTCTGCACCTACAAATCCCTCATCCGTCCCATCCTCTGTAATGCCATGTGCTCCACCTTGCCTTCTGTATCTGCCTTCGGTCCCCCACACAACTCCTGTATGACATCCCCTCCCCCACCTCCTCCTTTTTTTCCAACATATCCACTCTGTCTACAGGCTTGTTTCCCTACACCACCTGCCATCCTTCCTTTCCACCTCCTGCCAAATGCCAAACCTGTAATGCTGTATCCATCCCTCTCTCTACCTCCACACCCTCCATCTCATTCATCAGGGCAATTTGTGTCAAATCCCACTCCTGGATGAGGAAGTTTGAAATGACATCTACCCTTGCTACCAACTATAGCCTGCCCTTGTTTCCCCCGCCCACTCTCCAGGAAACCCCTTTCCCTCTCCCTTCTTTCCCCCAGAGCGGTTTTCCCTCCTTCCCCCCTTGAGTCTCTGCACCCCCGCTCAGCTGTTTAGCTCACTCATTCTTTCCTGCCTGGCCCCCTTTGGGGTGTTTCCCACCCACACCCCAACTCTCCGTGCCTCTAGCACCGCCCGTAACCCTTTCTTCCCTTCTTCCTCGTTTCCGTACCCCAGGAAAATCCTCTCAGTTTGTTCGTGGATGTGCTACGTCAGTGTTGGTTTGGTGCTGTTCTCCAGTGATGTCAAGAGCTGTGATTTTCATCATGTGCTGGACTGTACATAGTGTTGCTGTCTGCGATTCTTACATGCTACATCGCCCATCGCAAATTTTATTCTCTGGCCGTACTTTGCCTTGTGTTTCTTGTAATTGTCACAGTGTATGGCTTTTTGTGTACTCCTTTTAGATTTTTATCACGATTTTTACAGGCATTACATTTTTATGCTATCTTCTGTTATGTTTCCCCTTTTATATATCTGCCTTTATGTTGTTTTGAATGTCTCCCTGTTATGTACAGCCTCTTGGCTGAAGGCCCGCGCCAATGGTGCTGTCAGCCCACCCCATACTCAATAAAGAAAAAAATGGCTTCTCCTCCTTTCGCGTCTGCGATGTTCGCCATGACCGTCTCAATGCAGGATCGCGCTCTGCTTGTAAAGCCGTATTACAAGAATAATGACTGACCACACATCGCTCTGCAGAAGTTCCGGACACTGAAGTGTTTGAAAAAAGGCGTTGGTCAGATGACTGCTGTGGGTCTGGCGAAAATGATTTTGAATTTCGAAAAGGCGGGTTCTTTTGGTGTGCAACCAGGTAGTGGGAGGAAACGAATTGCCTCAACGTCAGTGGAAGCAGTGACCTCATAAATGCAGGAGGAGATGAGTGCTGGTGTGCAAACGTGTAGTGCATGGAGAATTGCCCAAACACTGGGCATACCTGTGAGCACGGTGCGTAAAATCCTACGAAACACCCTTCTTTGTATCCATCGGAAATTACCCACGTGTAAGAGTTGCTTGTTGTTGACCTGTCAACAAAAGAGACCTTTGCTTCAGAATTTCTTGCTCGCATGGAAGTGGACAATGTTTGGCGGTGGAAGATTTTGTGGACAGATGAAGCCCACTTCCGTGTGACAGGATATGTCGATACACAGACTTGTCGAATATGGTCAACGGAAAATCCACACGCAAATCACCCAGTACCACTTCATCCTGAAAAGGTCACTATGTGGTGGGGGTGTCATTTATCATCGGGCCACATTTTTTCGAACAGACAGGTGCTTCCGGTCCTGTTAACTGTGCCGTCACTGGTAAGCGCTATGAGTGTCTTTTGCGCAACCGCGTCATTCTATGTGTCCAACAGCGTGGATGTGTGGATGGGACCATTCTTATCCAAGATGGTGCACTTACGCTCACTGCAGATCCAGTTAAGCAGCTGCTGAAGTGCCATTTCGGAAAGGCTAGAATTATCAGCCAACATTTCCCTGCAGCCTGGCCATCCCGATCACCTGATCTTAATCCGTGTGACTTTTGGCTGGGGGGCTATCTGAAAAATGTTGTGTTCAGAGTTCCGATTGCAAAACTTAGCTGCATTGAAGGCACGCAATGCACAACACATTCTGAACGTGACCCCGGAAATACTTCGATCGGTTGTGGAGCATGCTGTTTCTCGATTTCAACTTGTTGCAGAAAACGGTGGACAGCATATTGAACATATTTCGCCCAGTCACACGGAAATTAATAATCCTATTTTATTTTGATTCGTGCTTTTTATTCGGTTTTGGGCCTCAGAAAATTAAAAAACGATGTAATTTATGCTTTTAATGCGTTTTTTGGCGTCAGGGCAATTGAAAACCGATTTTTCCCATCCGATGTGATATGACCTTGTCATGGTGGATGGGCTTACATAACTAGCAGTGTCACACCTGTACACCAATGCACAATGAGGAGTACAGTTTGTTTAGTGTCGAATGTACACCTTAGGCATGGATCGCGCAAAGTGCAGGGGCGTCGTCATGGAGCAGCATCCATTTTCCAGTCCTACGCAACTCTGGCCGAACCCGCCTGATACGTTGTAGCAAACCGTTCAAAACGGACTGTTAAAATGCAGCATTAATGGTTTGATCTTCAGGAACAAATTCCTTGCGGATGACGCCGTTGTTGTCGAAGAAGGCGATCAACAGTGTTTGCACCTTGGATTTTTGCCGACGGCATGTTTTGGTCGCAGGTAAAACGGTGAACACCATGACATCGATTGCCGTTTTGATTCCGGATCCAAACTGTAGCACCAGGTCTCATCTCCCGTGTTGATGGTATTCAGGAGCAATGGATCCTGGTCACACATGGAAATGAAATCACCAGAAGTTTACGACCGTTTTGCTTTCGACTCGTCTGTGAGCTTATGCGGCACCAATCGGGAACAGATCTTCCTCCTACCCAAACCATCGCGTACGATGGTGTGCACAGTGTTGTTGCCAATCCGCAGTTTCTCCGAAATCAATCACGCCCCTCGCTGATGCCGGCCAGAGTGGCCGAGTGGTTCTAGGCGCTACAGTCTGGAACTGCGTGACCGCTACGATCGCAGGTTCGAATCCTGCCTCGGGAATTATGTGTGTCACGTCCTCAGGTTAGTTAGGTTTAAGTAGTTCTACGTTCTAGGGGAATGATGACCTCAGAAGTTAGGTCAAATAGTGCTCAGAGCCATTTCAACCTTTTTGAACCATCGCTGACCTTGTGCCAGCATTTGTCGCACTTACTCGTTCTTTTCTGCGTCTCTGCTTGTCGGTGGCCGACTTGAACATGGCTCATCCTCAGTTGCTTCCTTCCCTTTACGAAAGCGTTTAAACAATTCGTAAACACATTTTAAGTTTACGGTTCTCCTCCCGTACACATTCCATGTTTCAGTCTTCCACAATTTGTAGCAGCACTTGACGTTTACAAGTTGCTCCATTGCGCTGTGACACTTCGTCTCACGCTATTTCCAAATGGCCGCAGTCTATTTACACAGAAAGTCACATGCAATGCATGCGTGTATCGATTCTACTCAAGTCTCTGAACACCGACGCGCATGCACGGACAAATGCACCGACTGCTGTTCAGATATGACACCATTCACGAAACTTTTTAGACATACCATGTACACTACTGGCCATTAAAATTATTACACCACGAAGATGATTTGCTACATACGTGAAATTTAACCGACAGAAAGAAGATGCTGTGATATGCAAATGATTAGCTTTTCAGAGCATTCACACAAGCTTGGCGCCGGTGGCGACACCTACAACGTGCTGACATGAGGAAAGTTTCCAACCGATTTCTCATACACAACCGGCGTTGCCTGGTGAAACGTTGTTGTGATGCCTCGTGTAAGGAGAAGAAATGCGTACTATCACGTTTCCGACTTTGATAAAGGTCGGATTGTAGCCTAACGCGATTGCGGTTTATCGTATTGCGACACTGCTGCTCGCGTTAATCGAGATCCCATGACTGTTAGCAGAATATGGAGTCGGTGTGTTCAGGAGGGTAATACGGAACGCGGTGTTGGATCCCAACGGCCTCGAATCACTAGCAGTCGAGATGACAGGCATCTTATCCGCATGGCTGTTACGGATCGTGCAACCACGTCTCGATCCCTGAGTCAACAGATGGGGACGTTTGCAAGAGAACAACCATCTGCACGAACAGTTCGACGACGTTTGCAGCAGCATGGACTATCAGCTCGGAGACAGGAGCGCCTGCGATGGTGTACTCAACGACGGACCTGGGTGCACGAATGGCAAAACGTCATTTTTTCGGATGAATTCAGGTTCTATTTACAGCATCATGATGGTCGCATCCGTGTTTAGCCACATCGCGGTGAACGCACATTGGAAGCGTATATTCGTCATCGCCATACTGGCGTATCACTCACGTCTCGGTCACCTCTTGTTCTCATTGACGGCACTTTGAACAGTGGACGTTACATTTCAGATGTGTTATGATCCGTAGCTCTACCCTTCATTCGACCCCTGCGAAACCCTACATTTCAGCAGGATAATGCACAACCGCATGTTGTAGGTCCTGTACGGGCCTTTCTGGATACAGAAAATGTTCGACTGCTGCCCTGGCCAGCACATTCTCCAGATCTCTCACCAACTGAAAACGTCTGGTCAATGGTGGCCGAGAAAATGGCTCGTCACAATACGCCAGTCACTACTCCTGATAAACTGTGGTATCCTGTTGAAGATGCATGGGCAGCTGTACCTGTACTCGCCATCCAAGCTCTGACTCAATGCCCAGGCGTATCAAGGCCGTTATTACGGCCAGAGTTGGTTGCTCAGGGTACTGAGTTCTCAGGATCTGTGCAACCAAATTGCGTGAAAACGTAATCACATATCAGTTATAGTATAATATATTTGTCCAATGAATACCCGTTTATCATCTGCATTTCTTCTTGGTGTAGCAATTTTAATTGCCAGTATCGTATGTCTGATATACGAGGCCTGTTCAGAAAGTAAGCTCCGATTGATTGCCAAATTGAAACCACAGTGAACATCAGAAATGTTTTACTTGTAACAATTAGCTACACCTTTCAGCTACTTCTCTACGTAGTCGCCGTTCTGACTTAGACTTTTGTCATAGCGTTGTACCAACTTTTCAATAGCCTCATCATAGGAGGCAGCCGCCAGTGCTTTCCGCCAATTCTCCACGCTGGCCTACACCTCGTTGTCTGTGTCAAAATGTTGTCTTCAAAGACAGCGGTTCATGTGACCAGAGATGAAACTCAGGGGGAGACAATTGCGGACTGTATTGTGGGTAATCTCACATTTCCATTTGAAAACGATGCAGGAGCATCTTCATTGCCCCTGCAGAATGCGGCTGAGAATTGTCTTGAAGAAGAAACAGCACGACAGTTATGTAATGTTAGCTGCATAGCTTCAGGCGAAATTTCTCACCAGGCCCTCGTACTTGGCGGCAGACACTATTTTCTAGACATCTTTACGCACTCACTGCGAGCTCAGAAATGAGAAGAGCGACGTGATGCTAACTGGGGTTATACTAGAGACACTACCCAACACATCTGTGCAAAGCTTTATCGGATTTTCATAGTCGTTTCCATTTGGCGACCGATCGGAGCTTACTTTCTGAACGCCCCTCGTATATACGCATAATGCTACGGTCGCAGGTTCGAATCCTGCCTCGGGCATGGATGTGTGTGATGTCCTTAGTTAGGTTTAATTAGTTCTAAGTTCTAGGCGACTGATGACCTCAGAAGTTAAGTCGCATAGTGCCCAGAGCCATTTGAACCATTTTTATACGGCTAAACCTGCGACTGTAACGTTCTTAAGGTAAATTACTGAGAACTGTTTTCGCCACCTGACAGCTCATATTTTGCTAATCAGCTCGAACGTCGTCCCCGAAGTAAGTTAAGTTCCCTTTAGTTTGGAGCTAGAGTTATACAGTCGTACTGACACAATAAAAATTCACAAGTATGACAAATTACGCTTCATGAAGAGGAACAGCCTCATTTGCAGACCTACGATGGTACTTTCACCTTAGTAAATACAGTAAGGAATAAGCGCTGAACTTAGACAGGATGACGACATCCTGCCCGCGCCGCTCACTTGCGCCAGTAACAAAGTCCTTGCGTCCGCAGTGTACTGCAGTTAGCATTCTTCCGAGGACGGGCGGTTCCCTGGCGCTGCCGTAATTGTGCCACTCATCTTCATTAGGGAGGACTGACTCCGCGAGGGGAGGACGCGCGCCCCTTGACGTTCCTTTGTCTCCCCGCCACCCTACCCGCCCCCATACCTGACAAGCCCCGCCCCTCAGGAAGTCGCCGCCCCCATCCGCCTCATCACACGGCTGTGACAGCTAGCTAGCGACTCACCTTCCTTCCGTTACCGTTTTTTGTTCACACGGGCGACGCATGTGTCTGGCTAATACGCTGAAGCAGTTATTTTCCCGATATTCAACAACGTGGAATTTTGGTCGAATTCAGAATGCTTTTAGGGAATAACTGTGTTTCGATTATTACTAACGAACAAGGATTTGTTATAAATAAAGTTTAATGCTGGAGTTTGACCTTTTTTGCGATGACAGGAGGACATGTATTCCAAGTGCGACATTTGCAAAAACGACGAGACTTACTCACTGAATGCGAATCAAGAAGGAATAGCTGTCAATTCTGAACAGTTGTTATGTCTCCCTTGACAAATCCAGTAGCTTGATAACTTTCCCTCTCAGAATAATTAGTAAGAGTCAGTAATCAGCACTAACGTAAAAATAGTCAACACGCCGAAGTGTTGCAGAATTCAAGAAATTATGAGGACCGCACACTGCACTCAATTGTTGTGGACCAAATTCAGCCACTATTTACTCTGCGGCTGGTTTTTGTTCCGTTTTATACAAATTCCAGGAAGTTCGTAGGATGTGAAAGAGTTCAGGTTCTTTTGCAGGTCATAGACGGGAGCGAACCAACAAATTTGCCTACTTTCGTTATTTTCATTAGATAATGTGCAATGCATTTATGTTGTGTGGTAACTAATCTTTAACAAAGCATTTAGTGCTAGCATGTTTGACAAACATTTTAAACATTTATCTGTTTGGCTTTTCGTTCAGGAGGTAATGCATTTTTTTCTGAAAGCAAGTTGGTTTTATTCAAGATTCAAATACACCACATTATTAGCCAGTCCTTTCGCTAAAAAATCCTATTTTTCAACAGGGTCTCCGTTCAGTGCCACTGCCTTACGTGATCATACTGGAAAGGCACATATGCCCGCATGGTACCACTCTACTGATCAACGTCGGAGCCAACATCTTGCTGCAATAACCTCCCCATGATCCACGTACTGTAACCAACGGAATGCATATATCATTGCGTCAGACAGATGGAAGTCGGAAGTTGTGACATCGGGGGTCTAGGGTGGATGAGGAAGAAGAGTCCAATGAAGTTTTATGAGTTCCTCTATGGATGCGGAGGCTCGTGTGAAGCCTTGCGTTGTTTTGGAGAAGGTGAAGTTCGCTGGCGTCTTTGTGGCAACGACCAAGCTGAAGTCAGTTTTCAATTTCCTACAGGATTGATTGTTGCACCATGAGGGAGAACTTCAAACACCGTCGGTACGACTTTAGAAACTGTGTGTGCGGCTTTACACATTTTCTTCGGAAGGAGGTCATGTGCGACACTCCATGGAGGCGTTTTGTTCAACATGTGTGTGTAATCTTATGGGACTTAACTGGTAAGGTCCTCAGTCCCTAAGCTTACCTAAATCATCCTAAGGACAAACACACTCACCCATGCCCGAGGTAGGACTCGAACCTCCGCCGGGTGCAGCCACATAGGAGGCGTTTTGTTCCCGGTTCAGAGTGATGACCAAATGTTTCATACTTTGTGACTATGCTTGACAAAAAATTTTCATTAGCAGCCTCGTAACGCGCTAGCAATTCCGCACAGATCGTCCCTCGCTGCTCTCTATGATTTTCTGTTAGGCGGAAAGGAACCCACCAGGCACACACGTTTGAATACCCCAGCAGGTGGACGAATGCGTCAGCACTACCTACAGAGATGTCAATTTGTGCAGCTAGGCGTTTGATTGTGATCCGTCGATCACCTCAAATGAGTGTCCTCATGTTCCAATATTGCAGGAGTCACAGGTGTGTACGGGCAACCGGAACGCGGATGATCGGACAGGTCTGCGTGACTTTTTTGTGATGGTGACAGGTGCCTCGCCCAACGACGCACCGTGCTCTTGTTCACTGGCAAGGTCTCCGTAGACATTCTTCAAGAGCGAATGAATATCTGCGTTGCTCTGGTTTTCACCCAAAAGAAACTGAATGACAGCACTCTGCTTCTAACGTACCTCCGTTACAGACGCCATTTTGAGGCATTCGTATAGCGCCGCCACATATCGGTACTTCGTAAAACTGTAGGGGATGAAACGGTAATATTCCACGATACCCCAGAATAAATTCTGCATTTTTTCAACCGAAGTTTTCCGAGGAAAGAAATTGTTACATTACATGGAATGCCCCTTGTGGTGGTCAATCCACCCTAATCAGGTAATTGCTGTTCAGCGGGAGGGCCGACCCACATAAGCAACATTCACAGTTCATAACAACAACACTTTGTAAGTAGGCTGCTTAGGTTTTTATATTGGCCTTACCAGCCTAAAAACCTAAACAGCCTACTTACATAGTTTTTCTAAGGGGACGTTTCAACTTTTATTAAACTTTCCTTTGTTGTTGTTGTTCTTGTGGTCTTCAGTCCTGAGACTGGTTTGATGCAGCTCTCCATGCTACTCTATCCTGTGCAAGCCTCTTCATCTCCCAGTACCTACTGCAACCTACATCCTTCTGAATCTGCTTAGAGTATTCATCTCTTGGTCTCCCTCTACGATTTTTACCCTCCACGCTGCCCTCCAATACTAAATTGGTGATCCCTTGATGCCTCAGAACATGTCCTACCAACCGATCCCTTCTTCTGGTCAAGTTGTGCCACAAACGTCTCTTCTCCCCAATCCTATTCAATACTTCCTCATTAGTTATGTGGTCTACCCATCTAATCTTCAGCATTCTTCTGTAGCACCACATTTCGAAAGCTTCTATTCTCTTCTTGTCCAAACTATTTATCGTCCATGTTTCACTTCCATACATGGCTACACTCCATACAAATACTTTCAGAAATGACTTCCTGACACTTAAATCTATACTCGATGTTAACAAATTTCTCTTCTTCAGAAACGCTTTCCTTGCCATTGCCAGTCTACATTTTATATCCTCTCTACTTCGACCATCATCAGTTATTTTGCTCCCCAAATAGCAAAACTCCTTTACTACTTTAGGTGTCTCATTTCCTAATCTAATTTCCTCAGCATCACCCGACTTAATTCGACTACATTCCATTATCCTCGTTTTGCTTTTGTTGATGTTCATCTTGTATCCTCCTTTCAAGACACTGTCCATTCCATTCAACTGCTCTTCCAAGTCCTTTGCTGTCTCTGACAGAATTACAATGTCATCGGCGAACCTCAAAGTCTTTATTTCTTCTCCATGGAATTTAATACTTACTCCGAATTTTTCTTTTGTTTCCTTTACTGCTTGCTCAATATACAGACTGAATAACATCGGGGAGAGACTACAACCCTGTCTTACTCCCTTCCCAACCACAGCTTCCCTTTCATGTCCCTCGACTCTTGTAACTGCCATCTGGTTTCTGTACTATTTGTAAATAGCCTGCCGCTCCCTGTATTTTGCCCCTGCCACCTTTAGAGTTTGAAAGAGAGTATTCCAGTCAACATTATCAAAAGCTTTCTCTAAGTCTAAAAATGCTATAAACGTAGGTTTGCCTTTCCATAATCTTTCTTCTAAGATAAGTCGTAAGGTCAGTATTGCCTCACGTGTTCCAATGTTTCTACGGAATCCAAACTGATCTTCCCCGAGGTCGGCTTCTACTAGTTTTTCCATTCGTCTGTAAAGAATTCGTGTTAGTATTTTGCAGCTGTGGCTTATTAAACTGATTGTTCGGTAATTTTCACATCTGTAAACACCTGCTTTCTTTGGGATTGGAATTATTATATTCTTCTTGAAGTCTGAGGGTATTTCGCCTGTTTCATACATCTTGCTCACCAGATGGTAGAGTTTTGTCAGGACTGGCTCTCCCAAGGCCGTCAGTAGTTCCAATGGAATGTTGTCTACTCCGGTGGCCTTGTTTCGACTCAGGTCTTTCAGTGCTCTGTCAAACTCTTCACGCAGTATCATATCTCCCATTTCATCTTCATCTACATCCTCTTCCATTTCCATAATATTGTCCTCAAGTACATCGCCCTTGTAAAGACCCTCTATACTCCTTCCACCTTTCTGCTTTCCCAACTTCTCTTTAGGAAATAAAATTTTTGTCCGCAGCTTGTGGTCGTGCGGTAGCGTTCTCGCTTCCCACGCCCGGGTTCCCGTGTTCGATTCCCGACGGGGTCAGGGATTTTCTCTGCCTCGTGATGACTGGGTGTTGTGTGCTGTCCTTAGGTTGGTTAGGTTTAGGTAGTTCTAAGTTCTAGGGGACTGATGACCATAGATGTTAAGTCCCATAGTGCTCAGAGCCAAATAAAATTTTATCTTTAAAATTTTTGTGATAAGGTAAGTTAGCAAAGAATCCTTACAAGCGCGGGAAAGCGCCCCTTTCAGACAACAACATTAATCTTTAAACAGGCATTAAGTGATTCGCAAGTTAATTAAATTCTGTACACAGTAAAACTCGCAAAAGGAGACTACAATAATGAGATAAAGTTTAACCAATCATGGATATTACAATTTTTTTTAAATACAGTACAAACAGATACACCCCTGCATGACAGATTTTCGAAACAGGTGACGTCACATAGACCCGGGCTAATTCAAGTAGCAGAAGAGGGGTCCTTTACAGATCCAAATCAGGGTCGCACGACTCGATTCGGGTAGCGTGGACGAGTCCAGTTCCCACACTACAAGCCAGGTTCGGTCTTGAAAACGTGTCAAACACACCACAACCTTTGCGTCGTGCTCCGGTCTGCTCAACCACGCACCACCAGATTTCCCAGCGCCCCGTGGCTCTCCGGCAGTCCGTCTCTAGCACCCCACGCCCGTCGCCGCCAAAAACTACGTCAAACGGCCGAGCCCAGAGATCACACCATGCCGACCCGATCGATCAATCGATACGAGCCGGCACGGCTCACTCCTCATATAAGAAACACCTGTCATTCCCACGTTGCTTTTATCTTAATTGGAGATGTGATAATGGCAGTAGCCGAAATGACGTTTGAATAAACAGGTTTATTAAGCAATGGAGACAAGCTTAATCCTCAAAATGTTTTTGTACACGTACACCACTAGGCTCGGAATTTTCAATATCAAGTTTCCAACTGATCTAGAAGATGTGTAATATTTACAGAGGTGTTATAATAATGGAAAAGTAATGGTAATTTAATCATCCAGCAGAGAATGGGTTTGCGAGATGGCAGATGGGTAAAGAAAGTCGAGGCGGAGTATTTTGCATCCGAGGACCCGTAAGTGGTGATGAAATTTCGTGGGTTACGAGAACCAATCTGTACTAGGTAAAGGGAGTCGAATAAGTCTTGCGTAGAAGTGACGCACGGTGGATTTAATCATCATGTCGCGGTTGTTTGTGATTTTAGAACTTCATCTATTTCGATTTCTTTGTGGGGTGACAAAAGAGTGGGCTCGCCAAGTTAGTTTGCTGTCGTCCAGAGTTAGTCTAAATTTTTTTATTATCTTAGTAACTTGATGGGGGTCTCAGCGATTGGTGAGAGGGAATTCAGGAAGACAGGTGTGAGAGTAAGTAAGTGCGACATGTGATTACTGCTTGGTTTATTGTCGGAGTGATTTTCGGGTCACACAATGATATTCAATGTAATACATCATGTTTGTAAATTTAAAATTATCTATGGCTTAGGAATTTGGAACCACGTAGGTCTCTTTTTGCAAGTTACGGAGTTTAAGCTGTGCCACCATGCAGACATTGCAGTAATTACTTGAACTTACTGCAAGCTTTTCCCCGTTTCTCTCACGAGATTGGATTAGACGTTTAGGTACGGTGAGAGAGAGAGAGAGAGAGAGAGAGAGAGAGAGAGAGAGAGAGAGAGAGATGGTTCAAATGGTTCTGAGCAGTATGGGACTTAACATCTGAGGTCATCAATCCCATAGACTTAGAACTACTTAAACCTAACTAACCTAAGGACATCACACACATCCATGTCCGAGGCAGGATTCGAACCGGCGACCGTAGCAGCAGCGCGGTTCCGGACTGAAGCGCGTAGAACCGCTTGGCCTTGGCCACAACGGCCGGCAGAGAGAGAGAGAGATCAATTGAAATATCATTACCTTCCAAAGTCAAGTGTTTGGATTCGCAGTTTCGATTTACATTACTTGACGGAGAAAGTAAAGCACCGAGAAGACACTGTCCGGTGTCAAAGTAACTTCGTACAGCTACACACTATCGGCAGTTATGTAAACGATCCCCGCTTGAATTCTCGGCAGCAGGTATAGTGGACACCAGAGTGCATTAGCGTTTTTCGTGTTTAGTGTTGTTACCAGCTCTCGTAGGCTACGAGGGTTGAGGCTTTAATAGGGGGAAAATATATATTTACAGCTCGTACAAAATAGACACGTGTTTCAATGTTGTACTGATCTTCAAAATACTCACCAGCATTGTGTATAACCCGTTGCCAGTGACCTGGAAGTCGTAGGACACTCTTAGCAGTGCTAGTTGTGTTGACAGTTCGAGCGGCGTGGTCTATTGCCCGACGAATTTGTAGCAGTTCTGAAGCGAATGCAATGAAGTGTTTCCTTCAGTTTAGAAATCGAGTTGAACTCAAGAGGGCTTAAGTCAGGGGATTGAAGTAGGTAGTACAACACTTAGCAGCCCCATCTGTCGAACAAATCAATAAAAGCTTGCACTGTGCGTGCTTGAGCATTGTCCTACAAAATGATGGTCAGGTCCTACAGAAAGTGTCACCACTTCTGTCTCTACGCTGTTCATTTTTGGAACACAACCTACGACCAGCTTAGAGACAGAAGTGAAGACACTTTCTGTAGGACCTGACCTTCATTTTGCAGGACAATGCTAAAGCACGTACAGTCCAAGCTGTTACTGAGTTGTTTGACAGATGGGACTGCTAAGTGCTACGCCACCTACTGCTCTCCCCTGACTTAATCTCTCGTAAGTTCAACTCGGTTTCTGAACTGAAGGAAACACTTCGCGGCATTCGCTTCAGAACTGCTACAAATTCGTCGGGCAATAGACCGCGCCGCTCGAACTGTCAACACAACTAGCACTGCTAAGAGTGTCCTACGACTTCCACGTCGCTGGCAACGGGCTATACACAATGCTGGTGACTACTTTGAAGGTCAGTAAGACTTTGAAACACATATCTATTTTGTACGAGCTGTAAATAAATAGTTGCCGCTATTAATGTTCCAACCGTCGTACATAAGTAGCATGAACAGCGTCGTAATCATTGGAGATGCCACGTACGAGGGGCTTTCGGTACGTAATGCCAGACATTTCTTTTCTCGGGCAGTTTCGGTTGAAAGCCGCAGAATTTGTTGTGTAATATCGTGGAATATTCCTGCTTCAGCCCCTACAGTTTCATGAAGTTCCAACAGGTGACAGCGCTGTACATAGCCTTTTTCTCGACCGTCGTCACAGACGATGAGACATTGGCTAGTCTCTTCGAACCGGACACAATGCGGCAATCCATGGAGTGGAGCCACACGACCTCTCCTCCTACCAAAAAGTTCAAAGCCTCACTCTGAGCCGGTAAAATAATGGTGACAGCGGTGTTTTGTCGTAAACTGATATTCTGAGCCCGTGGCTGTGTACAAAATATAGATTTACTCTTACAGAGAAAACAGCAACCAGCCACTTTTTTCAATGTTATTTATTCGTGTAAATAGCGCCGTTAGCGGTTTCGAACCGGCGACCGTCTTCTGGGACTCTGAAGGGGTTATTCTGTTTGAAGTTCTCCCTCACGGTCCAACGATCACCAATGAAGTGTATTATGCGATCCTCAGGAAATTGAAGAAACGACTTCAGTGTGTTCGTCCCCACTGAAATGCAAACTAACTTATTCTCTTCCATGACAATCCTAAGCCCTGTTCTTCATTGGCCCCTTCTCCCCTCTTTAAACCAACCAACCAGCCCTGGTCTTCCTCGTCCACCCGACAACCAGGATCACGTGACGTGTTCCCGGTGTCTCTTGCAGCACTGCTAACCCGCAACGCAACACCGCTAAGCGAGTTATCGCTCCAGCTCTGCAGGCGCACCGGCCGAGTAAGCATAACTTCGCCTGACCTGCAGGAAACAGACTAGTTCAGAGGGCGCTCGGAAGAGCAGTATAGGTCGTCACATACACGGACCTTTTTCTGCATCCTTAGCCAGTCCCAGGCCACATCGCTAGACCAATAGCTACCTGGTAGTCATCTGCCACACGGATGTAACTGCCCTTGCTCGGCGAGCAGCAGGCAGTTCCGTCTCCGCCAGCAGATATACGAAGGGTGGAATTTAGATAGTGGCTACTATTTATTCACAACCAATACAAAATGTTACCTGTTTGCACCTCTTACTGTCATTCAAAGTAGTCACCAGCGTTTCGTAGAACCCGTTGCCAGCGATGTGGAAGGCGTAGTATACCGTTAGCAGAGCCTATTCTGTTGATGGTGTGAATGGAGCGGTCTAAAGTTGTAGTGATTTTCGTGTATGACTGTGATGGTGTTATTCTAACGCATTACATTCCTCTACGTCAGGCCGACAATGCACAGTATTGCTGTTCGTTTTTGTAGCATCACCTGCGACCAGCTTTGCGAAAGAAGCGACGACACTTTCCATTCAGCCCACCCGTCATTTTGCACGACAATGAGCGGGCGCATACAGCCCAAGCTGTGGATGCTCTGTTCGGTCGATGGGACTGGGAAGTAATGTACCATCCACCGTACTCCTAGGACTTCAGTCCTTGTGACTTTCATTTGATTCCGAAGATGAAGTGCCGGCCGATATGGCCGAGTGGTTCTAGGCACTTCAGTCCCGAACCGCGCTGCTGCTACGGTGCAGGTTCGAATCCTGCCTCGGGCATGAATGTCCTTAGATTGGTTAAGTTTAAGTAGTTCTAAGTCTAGGGGACTGATGACCTCAGATGTTAAGTTCCATAGTGCTTAGATCTCTCTCTTTTTTTTTTTTTTTTTTTTTTTTTTAAATATGAAGGAACCACTTCGTGGCATTCGCTTCTGAATTGTTCTAGACATTAGACAGGCAGTAGACCGTTCCATTCGTACCCTAACAGAACAGGTTCTGCTACCGGTATACTACCCTTTCCACATCGCTGGCACCGGGTTCTACACAACGGTGGTGACTACTTTGAAGGATACTTCACACTTTTTTTTTCACTAGCTGCTTATATTTTATGACCCACCGTCTAATTTCTTATGGTGGGTCGTATATTGCCACTTAGCCGCTGTGACTGGGTCCGGGGTCCGCAGTGACTGAAAGTAACACCACACCGGCTCCCGTCCCCACTCACACCGTTGCCCGTGTCCCGCCACTAGGAGGCGGGCTCTGTTTAGATCCATTCGATATCTTTTTTTTTGTGCAGCATTAGAAAAACTTATAACTAATACAAAATCAAGTAAGATATTAACAAACAAAACGAAATTAAATATTTAGAAAGAAGGAAGGAAGAGAACTGAATAGAGAAGTTATAGGTATAATATTGCTCTTCACCTGGTTGTGGGCGGCGGCCCGGGTCTTGGAGTGACCCTCAAGACGCTGGCCGTTGTTCACCATACCTTTAACATCTACCATCCTAAAAACTACCTTAACTAGAAGAGATTATGGTACGTTAAAGCTAGAAACTAAGACTAAGACCTCCATGTCCAGCCTGCTAAACTACGTATTTACGATGTACAATAGAGAGGTAACTGATTTTGTGCTTGGCTCAAAGTTGCTAATGAAAGGGTACTCGTGGTAAAAGTAATAAGGTAATGACGCTAACGGTTTGTGTTGAGCCTACAAGGCTCCTAGTAGAGTACATCAGGCGCAAGCACCTCCCGGCCCCGCCGACAACACGACCTGAACGGTGGTTTTCCCCGATCTACCATAGGTATCCGTCCGGTTGGGCTCAAAGGAGAGGAACCACAATTAAGATCCTTCCATCCAGGACGTGCGCCGCCTCTTACCAGGGGGCCGTAGGTCCCTTGAAGAGGTGCCCAACTTTAAGCTTCAGATGAGAAGTTCTTAGTATAGTGGAGGTTGAGGTATAGGCTGTGTAGGTTGGTTGTACAAACAGTTCACACTGAGCCAATGAGACTTACAATGATACGTGGTGTGGCAGTTAGCACCTTCCGGCCCCGCCAGCAACACAGCCTGAGCGGTAGTTTTCCCCGATCTACCATAGGTATCCGTCGGGTTGGGCTCAAAAGAGAGGGACCACAATTAAGATCCTTCCATACAGACTGTGCGCTGCCTCTTAACGGATGGCGTAGGTCCCTTGTAGAGGTACCTAGCTTTAAGCTCTTATTGGACATGGAGATGCTGTTAACTATTTATATATATGGTACAATCTGATTTTAGGATTGTGTGTGACTTGTGCACCTCTTGTCGGTTGTTCCACTCTGTTCTTTGAATTTGACTTGATTGACACTATGGATCATCCGCGCTGGACGCTTCAATATCTGTGTTGGTGCCCTGGTCTGTATCTGTTTCTTCTTCATCACTCGTGGTGCTAATCATATCTGTGTCCCCCTGGGCATCGTGACGTCTGTTTGGACCGAATTGCCTTCGGTAGGGTCTGTTGCGCAAGTATTCTATTTGTTGGATCTTCGAGATTTCGTCCGTTAGTTTGTTGAGTTCAGTCCACCTTTCCGGGTCGCGTATTATGGCAAGTAGTTCGTTCTGTGTGTTCAGGCGCTTTATGTGTACTGTGTCCGCAGATCTGTTGTCCGCAGAAGAAGACAGTATGTTCAGGGGAACCTTCTTCCCCGCATGTGCATCTATTAGTCTGCTGCAGACTCACGCGGTACAGGTGCGTGGGATGAGGGCCATGTCCTGTGATGAAATGTACCATACCGCGGCTGGGATCAATATGTTTTAGTTTTAGTCTTTCCCGGATGTCAGGGAAGAAGTTGTATACACGGCGGCCCTTATCGCTGTTGGCCCACTCGCTCTGCCAGGTATCCACTCAACATGCTCTGAGTTGGCGCGTTGTCTCAATCGGTACACCAGTGATCTGCCGAACCTGGTCTATTCTCCCCATCCTAAGCCAGTACATTGCTGCGCGGTACCTGATGGTGATATCTATGGGGAAAATTCCCATGACGACACATGGTGCGTCATTTGATGTTGTGTTGAATGCCCCTGTTAGTCGAAGTAGAACACTTCTTTGGCCTCGACGTACAATGGTTCTGTTGGTTGAGAGATTTAACCTGTGGGCCCACGTACTGGCAGCAAAGCATAGTACTGACTCGAAGAGAGCACAATGGTATGTTCGTGTCACTGACAGGGGTAGTCTGAATTGTTCCGAATTTAGCCTAGTCAGTTTGTGTAGTATCTTTTCTGCTTTGTTTGCGCATATTCGCATGTGTTCGTGGAAGTTCAATCGTTCATCAATGTATACTCCTAGATAGCATGTGACTGCTAGTCTTTTTATGTTTGTGTCCCCGATTTTGACTATTGGGTTCCTGCACAGGATACCCTTTAGCAATGTATAAGTTGTTTTGTTTCCTGCTATCTTTAATTTATTATCTGTGCACCATTGGGTTATTGTCCTAAGTGTTCCATTGGCTCTTTCTTCTAGCTGGGCACGGTTATTTGCTGAAACTACGATGAGTAGATCATCAGCATAAGCGACAGCTCCATCTGTCAAGATGTGCTCCTCTAGTAACTGTAGGAGCGTTTCTATAACTATGTCCCAGAAGATGGGACCGCAGATCGACCCTTGTGGACAGCCTTTTGTAATTGGTTTAATCACTTTCTGGTTGTCCATTTGCCAAACGACCATACTGTCTCTGCAGTAGTCCATGAAACTATTATACAGAGACTCCGGTACCTGCAGGTGTCTGAGCCTCTTGAACAAGGCCGGCCACCAGAGGTTGTCGAAGGCACCTGAGATGTCTATCATAATTGCAAGTATGTATTTGGAGGGTGTGTCGTGTACTATTTGGAGTGCTCTGTTAATTGCGTCGTCTATAGATTTCCCTTCCCTGAAGCCGTATTGGTGTGGTGTCAGTCCCCGTAGTGTTCGGTGTGCTTGTAGTCTTTTGCAGAGTAGTTTTTCTTGTACTTTACCGAGTTTATTGATAAGGCAAATTGGTCTGTATGACTTAGGGTCTGATGGGTCTTTGTCTGGAGCCTTTTTGATGATAACCGCCTTCGAGGTCTTCCACACTGCAGGCACACGGCCCAGCCTTAATGCATCGTTTAACAACGTTGTGAGAAACGGGGTGATCTGCGGTGCAATTTGTTTCAGTACCTCAGAGTGGATACCATCCGGTCCAGGCGCCTTTTTGTTTTTGAGTTCTGAGATCGCTGTCGCCACTTCTTCCCGCGAAAATGGACAGGTGACTGTTGGTGTGGTGTATACTGTGTCTACTTCGCGTCTCAGTACTGCATGTTGTGGTGTGTCTGTGTCTGCGATGTCGTCGGGAAGGAGTTTGCTCAGCAGGAACTCCGCTGTGCGTCTCCAGCCCATAGTCATCTCACCATCCTCCTGTCGCAGCGTTCCCAGAACCAGTGGGCTCTTAATTTTCTCTGTCACGATTTTGTATGGTTCCCCCCAAATGTTTAATTGTGTTTGTGCTGCTACATGGCTGTTCCATTGGTCTTTCCTGGTCGTATTCAGCTCAAGTTTATATTGATCCTTGGCAAGCCGGTAGTCGTGTAGTCGTAATTGTCTTTCTCTATCTGAAATTGCTCGTTGGTAAAGTTTACGTTTACGTTTTGAGTCTTGTTTGAGTCGTGTTAATTGTGTAGTCCAGGGAATATTTTGGTGTTTTGTCATTCTTTGTGTGGGTATGCAGGTGTTCTGTGTGTGTGTGATGATATCTGTCAGCATGTGTGCTCTGTAATCAACACTGCCGGTGATGTCTTGCGGTATGAGCTAATGTATTTTTTGTCTGACCCTGTCCCAGTCTGTTTTGTCAAGTAATAGTCTTTTTGGTAGTGTTCCTGTGTTGACGTTTGGTGTGCCACTTAAGGTTAGTGTAATTGTATTCTCATGTTATAAAATTGTAATGGACACCAGTTCATCAAATTAAGTAACTTGTAAGCATACATTTCACTGCACACATTTCTGTTGGTCATAGTATATGCACAGTATGTGAAAAAAAAGAGGACTGTTAGTGCTTGCACGTGTGTTGATAATTCAGCAAGGGACTGGTTAACAGCATTGCTAGTTCTAAGGACATTCCAAAAAGTTTTGTGATTACACAAGTGGTGGTTTATGGACATGCTATACTGTCTGCAAGACTGTTCGATGGTGATTGTGCACCTGCACAGTCACAGCAGATGGCTGCTGGCCATCTCTACAAGGACTACAGTGGGTCTACACCTTTGATGACTCACCATTACCATTATTTCTACATGGACTGCAGTGGGTCTGCACCTCTGGTGGCCCACCAATACCGTAATCTCTAACGAGACTACAGTGGTCTGCTCTGTGATGACCTTCCTACCAATATTCTTCAAAACTTCGACTGACTCTGCTGTGGGTTTGCTCTATTGTGGTCCATTACCTGTCTGCATGTCAAGAGTCAGCACTGTCTTTCCGTTGGAAGGACAACACTACTTCTTCAAGACTGCATGGAAATCCACTACTTCCGTGTGCATTTTCTTTTACTGCTCAGACCTCGAGGAAAAAAAAAAAAAAAAAAAAAAAAAACTCTGCAATTTTACTGTGATGAATGATCAGGATTGTCTTTATGGACTGTAAGAAAATTTTAACTTTTGACCAACATTATATCGATAAGTCTGTACATTTGATTTCTTTGTTATTGCAATTATGAAAAAAATTTTCAAATCTGTATTGGCCGTTGCCCAAAACAATTTGTAAAATTTTTTGTGGGGAGCACGAGGGCTATGTAAGTACGCTGTTTAGGTTTTTATATTTGTAACGCCACGTAGCGCTCTGTATGAAAATCACTGGCTGTGCTGTGTGCAGTCTGTGGCTGGGTGGCAATGTTGTAATATTCGCTACTGTAGTGTTGGGCTGTTGGTTGTTAACAGCGCGTAGCGTTGCGCAGTGGGAGGTGAGCCGCCAGCAGTGGTGGATGTGGGGAAGTGAGATGGCGGATTTTTGAGAGCGGATGATCTGGACGTGTGTCCATCAGAAACAGTACATTTGTAAGACTCGATGTCATGAACTGCGATATATATTATGACTTTTGAACACCATTAAGGTAAATACATTGTTTGTTCTCTATCAAAAGCTTTCATTTGCTAACTATGCCTATCAGTAGTTAGTGCCTTCAGTAGTTAGAATCTTTTATTTAACTGGCAGTAGTGGCGCTCGCTGTATTGCAGGAGTTCGAGTAACGAAGATTTTTGTAAGGTAAGTGATTTGTGAAAGGTATAGGTTAATGTAAGTTAGGGCCATTGTTTTTTAGGGATTTTTGAAAGTCAGATTGCGTTGCGCTAAAAATATTGTGTGTCAGTTTAGTGTTGATCAGAACAGGTAAAGAGCGAAATGTCTGAGTATGTTCGGTTTTGCTCAGCTGTTTGAAAATCAAATAATGTAATAGGTTTATCCGCATAGTAATTCATAAATTTTTCTAAGGGGACGTTTTACTTTACCCGTTCGAATCCCCTTCCTATGGCAATAGGATCGTAACGCTGAACTAGCACATTCCCCATTATGATAATACAGCTTCACTGAAAGCTCCTTTTCAGGTAACGTCAACATGCTGCGACTGCTGGCGCATCTAATTGTCTCTCTTATTACAGCTCTTTTTATACACGAGTGCCATGCGCAGTCACTGACGTTTTGCTGTCCAGCGCTATCTGTCGGACGTTTTGTGAACTTTGTTTTTTTTTTTTCTTTTTGGTTCTAATAAATCCCCATGTCATTCAAAGCCTGTGTGTCAATTTTTACCTCTCTATCTACATTACTCCGTGGTTTATAGAGTTTTCAAATTTGTACTGACTTTTGCATCACGCGGTATACTCGTGATGTCCTAAAACGTGTAAATAACTTACAAATAACGACTTCTGTTCAATAATTGAATCAGTGATTAACTATCTTCATAAGCAAAAAAAGTGAACTGGTGCAAGAGAGTTGCAGTGATGACATAAGACTTTATACGCGGCTCTATAGCCGAGGTCGAGAAGTCACGCCTATGTGCTGGCGCGCGAATGGTAGGTAAGCCGGCGCGGATCCTGGTGGTGGACGAGATTTTCACTGCAAGGTGACGGGAAGTGGTGGCCTAGAGTTCCTGATCACTAGCCGTTGCACCAGTGTCCTGGATTACTTCCCATACCTCTCCCGGTGTCTCATTACGTGTGGGAATGTGATTGTGATGCGTCCGTTGGACACTAAACAGGTGTCCTCTGCAGTTACCTACACTCTCTAAGTGCACACACGACACTACTCTGAGTCAGGTGCGAGGAAAGGGGCCAAGGTGCGCGGGGGAAGAACATCCTCTCCGACAGGAGCTGCACACATTCCACGGAATATCGCGGCCAACGTCGCTGTACGATATTGAAGTTTACTTGAGTTTATAAAACATCCACACAAAGTTTAGCTTATCTTTATCTCCTTTCCGTATGATTTAATTTGCACGGTTGCTCTTTCACGCTGTTGTGGGTTTAGAACGAGTGAGTCAAAATGCAGGATATTTCAAAATGAATGTACACGTTTTCATGCACCTTAGCATTTATTATATTCAACTTACAGTTGTAAATAATACATCAAATGAAAGATCAACCCAATTTTCGACGGTGTTGAGCCACAATCATGCAACATGTTTTGAAAGAGCAATGAACCATTTGACTTTGTATACAGGGTCTAATAACGGTTTACTGTTTCAAAAAGAAAATCAGTTTTGTTTGTAGATCTGTGGGCAAAAGGAAGAGCATGGGACGACTAAGAGCGACTGAAGAACGTGTTCAACAAGTAAGAGTCTTTCACGCTAGCCCCAAGAAATCAGTTTGGAAGAATAGCAGTGAATTAGCAATTCCAGTGACGTCTGTGCGAAGACTTAAGGAGACGCTTATAGCTTCGCCCCTATCGTCTGCGTTGTTACAAGCTCTAAAGCCTGCAGACTGCGGTCACGTGCCAACTTTGTAAACGAAATGTTGCTGCACGACGCTAAAGAATTTGTGGATCGTGTCGCCTTCAGTGAAGAATCGACATTTCATCTAAGTGGAAGTATGAATGCACATAATGTCCGCATCTGGAGGTTGGTAAATCTCCATGTTTGTTTTATTGTTTTCGTGTCTTGGTTGTTGGTAGACTTTATGAAGAGAGAGGTTGCCTGCTTGGCTTTTGCCACCTCAATGCGTTTATGTTCTTTGGGTGCGGTGGAGTCTTGTTGCCACACAGGCCACACAGGCTTTGAATCACATGGGGATTTATTAGAACTAAAAACAAAGTTCACAAAACGTCCGACAGATAGCGCTGGACAGCAAAACGTCAGTGACTGCGCATGGCACTCGTGTATAAAAAGAGCTGTAATGAGAGAGACAATTAGATGCGCCAGCAGTCGCAGCATGTTGACCTTACCTGAAAAGGAGCTTTCAGTGAAGCTGTATTATCATAATGGGGAATGTGCTAGTTCAGCGTTACGATCCTATCGCCATAGGAAGGGGATTCGAACGGGTAAAGTAAAACGTCCCCTTAGAAAAATTTATGAATTACTATGCAGATATGCCTCTTACATTATTTGATTTTCAAACAGCTGAGCAAAACCGAACATACTCAGACATTTCGCTCTTTACCTGTTCTGATCAACACTAAACTGACACACAATATTTTTAGCGCAACGCAACCTGACTTTCAAAAATCCCTAAAATACAATGGCCCTAACTTACATTAACCTATACCTTTCACAAATCACTTACCTTACAAAAATCTTCGTTACTCGAACTCCTGCAATACAGCGAGCGCCACTACTGCCAGTTAAATAAAAGATTCTAACTACTGAAGGCACTAACTACTGATAGGCATAGTTAGCAAATGAAAGCTTTTCATAGAGAACAAACAATGTATTTACCTTAATGGTGTTCAAAAGTCATAATATATATCGCAGTTCATGACATCGAGTCTTACAAATGTACTGTTTCTGATGGACACACGTCCAGATCATCCGCTCTCAAAAATCCGCCATCTCACTTCCCCACATCCACCACTGCTGGCGGCTCACCTCCCACTGCGCAACGCTACGCGCTGTTAACAGCCAACAGCCCAACACTACAGTAGCGAATATTACAACAATGCCACCCAGCCACAGACTGCACACAGCACAGCCAGTGATTTTCATACAGAGCGCTACGTGGCGTTACCAATATAAAAACCTAAACAACCTACTTACATAGCCCTCATGCTCCCCACAAAAAATTTTACAAATTGTTTTGGGCAACGGCCAATACAGATATGAAAAAAATTTTCATAATTACAATAACAAAGAAATCAAATGTGCAGACTTATCGATATAATGTTGGTCAAAAGTTAAAATTTTCTCACAGTCCACAAAGACAATCCTGATCACTCATAACAGTAAAATTGCACAGTTTTTTTTTTTCTCGAGGTCAGAGCAGTAAAAGAAAATGCACACAGAAGTAGTGGATTTCCATGCAGTCTTGAAGTAGTAGTGTTGTCCTTCTAACGGAAAGACAGTGCTGACTCTTGACATGCAGACAGGTAATGGGCCACAATAGAGCAAACCCACAGCAGAGTCAGTCGAAGTTTTGAAGAATATTGGTAGGAAGGTCATCACAGAGCAGACCACTGTAGTCTTGTTAGAGATTACGGTATTGGTGGGCTACCAGAGGTGCAGACCCACTGCAGTCCATGTAGAGATAATGGTAATGGTGAGTCATCAAAGATGTAGACCCACTGTAGTCCTTGTAGAGATGGCCAGCAGCCATCTGCTGTGACTGTGCAGGTGCACAATCACCATCGAACAGTCTTGCAGACAATATAGCAAGTCCATAAACCACCACTAGTGTACTCACAAAACTTTTTGGAATGTCCTTAGAACCAGCAATGCTGTTAACCAGTCCCTTGCTGAATTATCAACACACGTGCAAGCACTAACAGTCCTCTTTTTTTCACATGTTGTGCATATACTATGACCAACAGAAATGTGTGCAGTGAAATGTATGCTTACAAGTTACTTAATTTGATGAACTGGTGTCCATTACAATTTTATAACTTGAGAATACAATTACAGGGATACAGAAAACATCATGAAAGCATAATAATACAGGTAACATTTGTACTAATACAGGCTTTACAAAAGAATAGAAATCGACATATACATCAGTGTTACAGGAATAATGACATAAGTAAATATATAAAATAATGAGAATAGTTTTCGAAACATTAATTTCACACATGAGCATTAAAACAGAACAGAATAAATAATGTCTAAACATCTTTACAAAGAAAATAACATATTATAAATGCAAATTATATTTGAGGATAACAGTATTCCTTATCATAGTGAATGTAGCTTAGTACTAGAAATATTCTACAACATAAATCTTATTAACGAAACACATAAAGACAGGGATAACACAAATACACAAAGGTACACAAACACATAGAGGGATAACACAAAAGGAAAGTACAGGGTTTGTTTTACTGCAGTATTTTGCATGGAGATCTCCCTTCGTTCATCATTATTCCCAAAAAGTCCTATCTAAGCCTGCTTTCTGTATTCTATTCATCCTCTTTTAAAATAATTATTCTTCATTGTACAGTACCTTTTCTTTTACAAACTTTTTTCGTATAACTTCTCAATGCATTTCTTGCAATTCATCATACCTCATTCTCTTATATAGCCTACCCCCTCCTAAGCTAACTTAAATCTACTGAGCTAAGGAACGAGGCAATGCAGCAGCACAAAACAATTAATACAAACAGCAATGAAAAAAATGCAAATTGACAAAGCAAGCAGCAGTATATATAAATTAGCAAAGCACTTGCAATATTACAACTAATATGAGACATTGTGGAGCAACAAGAAAAACAAATCAGTAGTAAAACTGGCTTAACAGAGTAATACAAAGTGAAATTCAGTAGCATTATGCTTGGCAAACAGCAGCAGCAAATGCTATAGCTTATACCTAAACATGACAAAGTTCAAGCAGGAAAAATATTACACTAAAGACAACAATGCAGATAAGGGAAATGTCTATTCACATCTTAATGTCTATGTAATTAAAGTGGTGAACCACAACTAATTCTACAAAAGATATTACCAAGTACTTGAAAAGAAAATCATATATGCAATTCCTGTGAAGGGAAATGTCTTTTTGTGCTCTTTCCTTTTTTTTTAAGTGCATCATAAAGTTCTTATTTACTGAATCTGTAGGCATAAAATATTTATATTAGTACATCTATAAAATTTTATTTTAACCAATGCTGCAGTGCAGCTAGAATCTGGATATTAAACAAAATAGGCAAAGCAAGGCGTTGAACGTCATTCAATAGCCATATGGCATTTCATAATGCAGTAAACAATCTTTCAACTAGCAAGACAAAAATGTGAAATGTTTCTCATCATTTCATTTCAGTAAATATCATAACTCTACAGTGTAATCATGTTTCCAAGATTGAGTGTGTCGTATTTGCAATGCTTTCTAAAAAGAACTGTCAATATCGAGGTTAATGGCCTCTTTTTTCTCCACCTAATGGCTTTTTCTCCAGGCGATGCACAGCTGCGCGTCAACGACGCATTACGTCGAGGTCACTTAGCTTTCTTACCGAAATTTACAACAGAAGTTTCCGCTACAGTGACAGTTTGATACAAATAAAATTTCACAAGTCGTGAAATTACAGTAGAAATGTGTAGAAACAAAATCCTATAAATATAACAGTGTGATTCATGCATTTACACACATTTCATGACTCTTAAAGTACGATTCTTGGTTTCCAACATCCTTTTTCTCAAATCAGAGTGCCTAACCACTACTCATTATTCTTTACCTTATTACCTATATACATATTCGTCGACACTTCAATATTTCATCATAATAAATTAATAGCTAATCAAATTCCTCATATAGCATCAGCTTATTGATCATAAACATACCTCAACAGCATAATACACAATGTCATCGTAATAATAACATCATAAAACCTCAGCCAAATCTAAAAAATGTCGCAGCTTTCTGCAATAATTTCAAAACCTAAAAAAAAAATCTCTGCTCATTTCAGTAGTGTCATCTACCTCAAACGTACTTTAAAAAGTCATCATCCCATACCAAATACATCATTCAAAGCTGTCATAGTATCAAAATGGTTCCGAAGAAGATATGAACAGTTCGCAAAGTACAGTCAAAATACAATTTCATAAGTGTGAAGTTATCCAACTGTGTAATTACGTAAACATCTGTCACTGATGTAGTAAAAAACATGTTGTCTCTCTCAGTTAAATGATCAGATAGCTGTGTAATTTATGTGTTAGAAAACCTGGTACCGAGGCGTAAGGGTGTATAATCAAATACCATATTAGCTAGGGCTCCTTGTGCTTGCCAAACACATGGTACACAAAGTAAGCGTGTACCCTGAGGATTAATGTAATTATACCATTAAGTGTTACAAATTACAGCAATGGAATGAAATGTATCACGGAAAACCTTTGTATCTTTGTAATTCAAAAATCTTTAAAAATAAATGTTTTAAGTACAAAATTAATCACTCAAATTCGTGTACTGTAACGCTATACTGTGCGTCTTGTAAGATAATTCTGTCGGAGTGTCGTAGTTATCGTCCTCTGTAAGCAAAGTTCTGCAGAAGTCAATGTACTTACCTCAAATATTGTAGTTATTACGCACATTACCGTGATGAAGAAAGTACTATACTGTAACGTAATGTTGTTCTACAAAAAAGGTTGTCTCATTGTAGCTATACCAAAAAAGTTACTACTAAAACATGTTTTACTTTTCAGAAGAATTCAGAAAAACTGTGCAGATATAAAGCAGATACAGCACAAAAGCAACAATGTAAATTGTGTCACACATTAGTAGCGTCGTGATATAATCGTGTAGCTGTCAAAGAAACGAAATACTAAGTCATCTTTAATCCCACAGAAAGTACATCAAATAAAGAATGTCTTTTCAAGTAAACCAAAATGTTGCACTAAAATCTCGTTAGCAGTACTGGTATATGTTCTAAGTATGTGAGCCTTATAGTTGTTACGTGATCGTGCAACTAACAAGCAAGAATGTACACGCACAGTAACACTGTGTTCTCTGTACACTATAACAATGCATTTATAATTACTTGTCAAAATAAGTTCCCTAGGTTCTTGACTGGATAGTTAACATTAAAACATAGTTGCATGTTACCAGGTTCCAAGTGTGACAAAAGTATACTAGTAACGTGAAGTGAAAAGTTTTATGGCAAAGACAAAGTTAAAAAGAAAATTATGTTTCTATAAACGGTTTTACAAGTGAAATGTGGTGCAATCTTTTACCCTTTCTAGTGCACAGAGTTTCAACTTCAAAGAAATTATCATGTTGTATACGTCGGTAAGGAATGCTAAAACTTTTCTCAAGGTTAGCGTCTTGACATCCAGTCTTACAAATTTACTGTTTCTGATGGACACACGTCCAGATCATCCGCTCTCAAATATCCGCCATCTCACTTCCCCACATCCACCACTGCTGGCGGCTCACCTCCCACTGCGCAACGCTACGTGCTGTTAACAGCCAACAGCCCAACACTACAATAGAGAATATTACAACACTGCCACCCAGCTACAGACTGCACACAGCACAGCCAGTGATTTTCATACAGAGCGCTACGTGGCGTTACCAATATAAAAACCTAAACAGCCTACTTACAAAAGGTCCGTTGACAAATGCAGCTGTGGCGAGAATGATTTCGAAGTTCGAAGCCACGGGTTGTTTAGACGATAGACCCCGTAGTGGCCCACCGAGCACAAGGCGTAATGCTTCTGAGACAGTTCAGGAAGAAATAGAGACTGTAGCGGGTTCATCTATGCACGGGAAGTCAGCGGTCGTGCAGTCGCACATCGCACCGGCATTCCATACACTACTGTTTGGTTGGCATTGAGGCGTACCCTCCGCTGCTATGCATACAAAATCCATCGGCATCATGAACTATTACCTGGCGATTTAGTGAAGCGGAGGGCATTTGCGGTGTGGGCGTTTCAAAAGATGGCGGAAGATGACGATTGGTTAAGTAGCATGTTGTGGACTGACCAAGCTCATTTGACGCTCCGAGGGTCTGTGAACGCCCACAACTGCCGAATTTGGGCTACCGAACATCCTAGAACTGTCTTGGAAACTCCATTGCACGACGAAAAAGTCATGGTATGGGTTGGATTAACTACATGGACCGTTATTGGACATATTTCTTCGAGGAAATGAGTGACTCTGGTTTTGTAACTGCTACCGTGACGGGTGAGAGATGCGCCGATATGTTACAGAATCGCATCACCCCCAGCCTGGCTGATAAACACCTGCTGGAACGTACGATGTTTATGCAGGATGGCGCTCCAACCCATATTGCTAGACGCGTGAATGATCTCTTGGGCGCGTCGTTTGGTGATGATCGTGTGCTCAGCTGCCACTTTTGTCATGCTTGGCCTCTCAGGTCCCAAGACCTCAGTCCGTGCGATTATTGGCTTTGGGGTTACCTGAAGTCGCATGTGTATCGTGATCGACCGACATCTCTAGTGATGCTGAAAGACAACATCCGACACCAATGCCTCACCATAACTCCGGACATGCTTCACAGTGCTGTTCAGAACATTATTCCTCGACTACAGCTGTTGTTGAGGAGTGATGGTGGACATATTGAGCATTTCCTGTAAAGAACATCATTTTTGCTTTTTCTTACTTTGTTATGCTAGTTATTGCTATTCTGATCAGATGAAGCGCCATCTGTCGGACATTTTTTGAACTTTTGTGTGTGTGTGTGTGTTTTTTTTTTTGTTCTAATAAAACCCCACGTCATTCCAAGCATGTGTGTCAATTTGTACCTCTCTATCTACATTATTCCGTGATTTATTCAATTTTCAAATTTGTACTGACTTTTTGATCACCCGGTATAATATGCCGTACAAGTTTATAGCAGTGCCTTCAACGCCGAAATATACTTATGAGATTGTTTGAACAATTAATTCGTCTTTGAAGATTAACGAACCACATGTAATTTGCGTACTGTAACATGTGAGGAATCTAAGTACCAAGTCCTAATTCGAGCATTAATCGACAGGTAAAGTCCAATATTGAGAGTGGACACTCTCGGTACTTCATGAAAAAGAATTATCGCTGCAAGTTTCGCGGAATGTGGTAATAGGCAATACACTTCCTGCATGTTTTGTATTCTAAGGCTTTTTGGTGTATTAAGACAAGTGCAAATTACGTGTGTTTTATTCTAGGCTCTTTGATTAGAGAAGTATAATTTTGCCATTGAAAATTATAAGAAAAATCGTTAAATATGCTAAACGTAAAATCAAAGGCACAGTCGGTATGGTAGCACGGTAGCTGTAAGATAACATGTCAGTCGATTTCATGTATTGCAAATCCCGCATCTTTTCGCGTAAAATATTATTGCAACCATTAACAGATATCCTGCCACTATAGCTTGCTTTTCACAATCTCTCGAATGCTGCAGAAACGTAACATCAGTTAAAAAAACTTAGCTACTTCAAGATATATTCAGACAAAGCCACTTATGAGCATTAATGATAGAGTGCAGTATTTAAGACTTTGTTTACTGTCTGACGCCTTCAGTCAGTTATATTAGAAAAGTCCACGTAATATTTAACAAAAACCCAGTGTGTTCCAGTTTATCATCTGGTGTCTGAGACAAGGTTCAATGTCCTTAAATATTTTAAAGTATTCACATAATACTGGGATAACATTGATTGGTTCAGGCATTAATAATTTATTTGATACCATAATCTAAATCATTCATAGTTATTTTTATTGTCATAGTTTTCTCACTATAGGTCTTTAACCTAAAAGTTAGTTTACTACGGTCACAAGGATTAAAGGATTTGGTAATAAAATTACTAAGTTTGAAAAATCTATGTCACGAATTATTCAAATACCCGGGAATTTCCTATCTTTTTGCGTGTAAGTGTGTCACTTTTGGTTTATCTTATGGTGGGAACACCAATACATCGTTTTTATTTTTTTACATGTGCCTTAATGGATATTAAATTATGTATTTGTTGTAATATATAAATTTATTGAACAGCTAGATGTTCATTTACTTTAACTACATTTTTGTACCTTGTCGCCATGGTGATCATTTTCGCCAGTCATCTTACACCAGAAGGATATGTGTTAAATATTAAACAGGATATATAATAGATATAATAAAATGTTATGTCTCATTTAAAACTACAGGTATCAATCAATGTTATCATTACTTCTATATTTCAGAATATAAAATTTTCACTAATCCATATAGCACCACCATCTGGCGGCTTCATCACCCGATACACCGTCGTGTACAGTGAGTACGTTTGTACTCTGATGTCATCAAACAAAGTGGACCTGATACTTTATATCCGTGTTTAACAAACTCCGTTCCATTTTACTTGACAATGTGTTATAGATATTATGGTGTGTTCTACCTCTCCTGGTTTCATTACGGTCTACGTTTCATGTATATTATCAATGCTTTTCACTAAGTGATAGCGTCTTACGTTTGTAAGAAGTGCGTTTTATTTAACTGTATCAGTGAATTTTCACTGTTGCCCCTTTCATATTTTTTCTTGTAGAGCCTTTGAGAATATCGTATTGCCGAGACATGTAGGGCAGTGTAAAATAACTGTATACAGTGATCAAGACTAATATCAATTTTCGAGTGCCTTGCAAAATGGACGCAACATCTCACAAATCATTTACGCATTTTGCTGCTCTATCCATGTGTTTTGTAGTAGCAGTTCTTCATTTTCAATCAAAAAATTGTTGTTTCTAATGTAAGTAATGAGGTGATATTATTGGATGTTAAAGAAGGGAATTCCGTTTATTATTTGACCCAGCTTCCTTCAGAACAGCGACGAGAGGCTTGCTGCAGCAAATATTAGTGCATTAGGAGATTGTAAATTCCTCATTTACGCAATTTTATGACACAAATTTTCATTTATCTTTAATCTAAATTACCTTCCTATAGTTTGCTAAATCAATGATCCCACCTCAGAGCACTGATACTGACTGCTGTCAGTCGTAACGAGATAACCGTCTTTTTAAAATTTGTTTATTTACTAATTTTTATTTATTTATTTATTGTTCCGTGGGACCAAATTAAGGAGAAGTCTCCATGGTCATGGAACGAGTCAATACATGAAATTATAACACGATATTAGGAACAGATAAAATGAAATATAAAAAACATATTCAGGTGACAAGTCGTAAGTTTAAATAAAGAAAATCAACAATGTAACACTGGAATTTACTTAATTTCATAGCTCTTCCAGGAGTTCCTCGACAGAATAGAAGGAGTGAACCATGAGGAAACTCTTCAGTTTAGACTTAAAAGAGTTTGGGCTACTGCTAAGATTTTTGAGTTCTTGTGGTTGCCTATTGAAAATGGATGCAGCAGAATACTGCACTCCTTTCTGCATAAGAGTCATGGAAGTGCATTCCACATGCAGATTGGATTTCTGCCTAATATTAACTGAGTGAAAGCTGCTAACTCTTGGGAATAGGCTAATATTGCTAACAACAAACGACATTAAAGAAGATATATACTGTGAGGGCAATGTAAGAATTCCCAGACTATTGAATAGGGGTCGACAAGAGGTTCTCTAACTTACACCACATGTAGCTCGAACAGCCCGTTTTTGACCCAAAAATACTCTTTTTAAATCAGAAGATTTACCCCAAAAGTAATACCATACGACATAAGCGTATGAAAATATGGGAAGTAGACTATTTTTCGTGTTGAAGTGTCACTTATTTCAGATACTGTTCTAATGGTAAATAAAGCAGCGTTTAGTTTCTGAACAAGATCCTGGACATGGGCTTTCCACAACAGCTTACTATCTATCCGAACGCCTAGGAACTTGAACTGTTCCGTCTCGCTTATAATATGCCCATTCTGTCTGATCAAAATATCGGTTCTTGTTGAATTGTGAGTTAGTAACTGTAAAAACTGAGTCTTACTGTGATTTAGCATCAAATTATGTTTCACAAGCCACGAACTTATTTCATGAACTACATTATTTGATACTGTTTCAATATTACAAACGAGATCCTTCACTACCAAGCTGGTGCCATCAGCAAACAGAAATATTTTTGAATCAACTCTAATACTAGAAGGCATATCATTTATATAAATAAGAAACAGCAGTGTCCCCAGCACCGACCCTTGGGGAACGCCCCACTTAACAGTGCCCCATTGGGACTGAACATCACTACCACTCTCAATATTGCGGAGAATTACCTTCTGCTTTCTGTTCTTAAAGTAAGAGGCGAACCAATTGCAAGCTACTCCCCTTACTCCATAATGGTCCAACTTCTGCAGTAATATTTTGTGGTCAACACAGTCAAAAACCTTCATTAAATCAAACAAAACACCTAGCGTTCGCAACCTTTTATTTAATCCCTCCAAAACCTCACAGAGAAAAGAGAATATAGCATTTTCAGTTGTTAAACCATTTCTAAAACCAAACTGAACATTTGACAGCAAATTATGTGAATTTAAATGCTCCAGTAACCTTGTATATACAACCTTCTCCATAACTTTAGCAAACACCGATGGCATAGAAACAGTTCTAAAATTGTCAACATTATCACTGTCTCCCTTTTTATAAAATGGCTTCACTACCGAGTACTTTAATCGCTCAGGAAACCGACCACTCCTAAAGGAAAAGTTACAGATATGGCTAAGTACTGGGCTAACATATATAGAACAATACTTCAGTATTCTGCTAGATACCCCGTCATATCCATGAGAGTTCTTGGTCTTTCGTGATTTAATTATTAACTCAATCTCCCTTTTGTCAGTATCATGGAGGAGCATTTTAGGTAACAATCTCGGAACACTTTTTTCTAAGAGCGCTATATGATTTCCTGTTGGGACTAGGTTTCTATTTAGTTCACCTGCCATATTCAGAAAGTGATTATTAAATACTGTACATATCAGCGACTTATCAGTAACACGAACGTTCCCAATACGCACTGATTCTATATCCTCGACCTGTCTCTGAAGACCAGCCACTTCCATTACGACTGACCATATGGTTTTAATCTTATCCTGAGACTTAGCTATTCCATCTGCATACCACATACTTTTTGCCTTCCTGATAACATTTTTAAGCACCTTACAATACTGTTTGTAATGGGCTACTGCATTTAGATTTTGACTGTTTCTAACGTTTTGATATAATTGCCACTTTGTTCTACAACGTATTCTTATCCCTCTAGTCAGCCACCCAGGTTGCCTGTTTGTGCTAGTACCCTGTTTTGACCGTTCTAACGGAAAGCAACTTTCAAAGAGCACGAGAAAACTCTTGAGAAAAGCATTATATTTATCGTCTGCTGTCTCAGCGCTATAAACATCTTGCCACTCTTGTTCCTTGATAAGGTTTACAAAGGTCTCTACAGCAACTGGATTAGCTTTCCTAAACAGCTGATGACTATGTTTAACACGTGTTGCAGCACAAAAATCTTTTAGAGTTAAAATTTGTGCATCATGATCTGAAAGGCCATTCACCATTTTGCTAACAGAATGCCGTTCTAGTAATGAGGAATGAACAAAAATGTTGTCTATGGTTGTTCTACTGTTCCCTTGGACTCTCGTTGGAAAGAATACGGTTTGCATAAGATTATATGAATTAAGGAGGTCTTCCAGCATCCTCTTCCTTGCGCAATCACTTATACAGTTAATATTGAAGTCACCACATACAACTAACTTTTTGTATTTCCTATAAAGTGAACCAAGAGCCTCCTCTAGCTTTAGCAGAAATGTTGTGAAATCTGAGTCTGGGGATCTATAAATAACAACAGTTAGAAGTTTAGCTCCATTAAATTTAACCACACCTACACAACATTCAAACACATTTTCAGTGCAGTACTTTGAAACATCAATTGACTCAAATGGGATGCCGTTTTTCACATACATGGCTACTCCCCCACACCGCAAAGAGCTCCTCGGAAAGCTGCCAACCTGTATCCTGGTAAAGGAAGCCTCTGAATTATCTCCTTATTTAAGAAGTGTTCAGATATACCAATAATTTCAGAGTCAACATCTATAAGCAGTTCACTAACTTTATCTCTAATACCAAGTATTAATAAACTAATTCTTTAATTTTGTTGATATTTCGATCATAAATTGCCAGTAATGTTACATTCGATACATAATGAATTTAAATATTCATATATTGACGACACTGAACGCTTAATAATACAAGGAGAAGCCCATGTAGTGAAAAATTAATAACATTTATTTCGTACATGCACACGAAACCTGAAAATTAAAGAGATAAAGCTTTTCATCCCAATTCGGTGACTACGAGATTGTGCCATAAGTATCTTCTTTCATTATGTAACCAGCACCGTCCGTAAGTCATTGTATTTGTCATATGGGATAAATATTCATATACTTCTTTCGTGGCAACAAACGTTCACTTGTCACTCACAAATCAAAACAGATATCAGACAGGAGCATCATTAAGAACTGATTCTCAGAGTTTCTTGCTTTTCTCATTGGCTCTGTACTAAATAAATTCTCGGAATGGATTTCTACCAAACATTCATTATTACCTTACATCGTACCCACTATAAAAGTGGCAGAACTCCGCTTCCCTCTACAGATACGCTGTATCACTAATTTTCGTCATACATGTACATTCATATATTTTTGGAGACAACGATCTTGTATGCTACATAAAATCAGTGAAAAAACAGTCTATCGCGATGGTTATTTAATTAAAATGACCAGTTTCGGCCTAATCTCGGGCCATCTTCAGAACAGCTCCCATAATCTGAAGTTGACGATGTCCAGAACAAACAGGAGACATCACTCGCTGAAACTGCTTAGTTTCACCTTGCTTAATTCCACCTTTCACCTCACAGTTTCAGCGAAGGAGGTCTACTGACTGTCCTAGGTATCGTCAACTCTGTTGGTTCTGTTCTGAAGATGACATAAAACTAGGCCGAAACCAGTCATTTTAATAAAATAACCATAGCGATATAGTATGTTTACTCATTGATTTTGTGTGTCGAGATAAATGATGTTCTTACACGGCAGTTTTCGACAGATGATGGAAAGACAGGCAAAACAGCAACATTAATGCAAAGAGGCAGGCCTTACTGTCGCCAGAATTTACTCAGTGGTTGTTGCTCTGCGCACTTCAGCAGTGAACTGCCTGTCAAACTTACAAGGGGAGGCCGCCAATTGTGAAATTCATATTCGATTGATACTGCGCATAATAAAAGCTCATGGCCAGAAGTGTAATGTGGGAAGGCACCAAGATGCACTTCTCAGCCGTTGTCGAGAAAATAGACAGTTAAAAGAAACCGTTGCGGTGAAATACTCTCTACGATTAATAATTTTCTAGAGCGTCCTGGCGCAGCGGTAAGCGCTCGGGTTCGTAATCTGAAGGGCGCCGGATCGAATCCCGCGCCATGCAACTTTTTTTTATTATTAGTTTTCTGTAATTCAAATATATATATATATATATATTGCTTATGCATGTTGGTGAAGGCGGATCGCTCTCCAATTCTACCACCTCCATTTTTTCGTTTGTTTAACAGGGTGTACCAAAGCTCTCCCGTCCGCACTGATTTTCGACGATGTTATAAGTTGCGCTAGGGACCGCATCTACCTTCTTTCGAAGTTAGCAGGCAACTACGCTGTTAAGTGGCGGCTCGTTTCGGCCCATTCAACATCTGTCCTTCAAGTGTAACGAGCGAGTAACGGAGTTTATATTTCATACCTGCCACAGCAAATTTGTGTTCGTGGGGTTTCTATTCTAATTCGAACGTTTGACTTACGCTATACGTATTCGTTTCGGAATATCGTTTCTACGTCTTCCGTTAACTATACGTGGTTAACATTGTTGTTGTTGTGGTCTTCAGTCCTGAGACTGGTTTGATGCAGCTCTCCATGCTACTCTATCCTGTGCAAGCTTTTTCATCTCCCAGTACCTACTGCAACCTACATCCTTCTGAATCTGCTTAGTGTATTCATCTCTTGGTCTCCCTCTACGATTTTTACCCTCCACGCTGCCCTCCAATACTAAATTGGTGATCCCTTGATGCCTCAGAACATGTCCTACCAACCGATCCCTTCTTCTGGTCAAGTTGTGCCACAAACTTCTCTTCTCCCCAATCCTATTCAATACTTCCTCATTAGTTATGTGATCTACCCATCTAATCTTTAGCATTCTTCTGTAGCACCACATTTCGAAAGCTTCTATTCTCTACTTGTCCAAACTATTTATCGTCCATGTTTCACTTCCATACATGGCTACACTCCATACGAATACTTTCAGAAATGACTTCCTGACACTTAAATCAATACTGGATGTTAACAAATTTCTCTTCTTCAGAAACGCTTTCCTTGCCATTCCCAGCCTAAATTTTATATCCTCTCTACTTCGACCATCATCAGTTATTTTGCTCCCCAAATAGCAAAATCTCCTTTACTACTTTAAGTGCCTCATTTCCTAATCTAATTCCCTCAGCATCACCTGACTTAATTAGACTACATTCCATTATCTTCGTTTTGCTTTTGTTGATGTTCATCTTATATCCTCCTTTCAAGACACTGTCCATTCCATTCAACTGCTCTTCCAAGTCCTTTGCTGTCTCTGACAGAATTACAATGTCATCAGCGAACCTCAAAGTTTTTATTTCTTCTCCATGAATTTCAATACCTACTCCGAATTTTTCTTTTGTTTCCTTTACTGCTTGCTCAATATACAGATTGAACAACATCGGGGAGAGGCTACAACCCTGTCTTACTCCCTTCCCAACCACTGCTTCCCTTTCATGCCCCTCGACTCTTATAACTGCCATCTGGTTTCTGTACAAATTGTAAATAGCCTTTCGCTCCCTGTATTTTACCCCTGCCACCTTTAGAATTTGAAAGAGAGTATTCCAGTCAACATTGTCAAAAGTTTTCACTAAGTCTACAAATGCTAGAAACGTAGGTTTGCCTTTCCTTAATCTTTCTTCTAAGATAAGTCGTAAGGTCAGTATTGCCTCACGTGTTCCAGTGTTTCTACGGAATCCAAACTGATCTTCCCCGAGGTTGGCTTCTACTAGTTTTTCCATTCGTCTGTAAAGAATTCGTGTTAGTATTTTGCAGCTGTGACTTATTAAGCTGATAGTTCGGTAATTTTCACATCTGTCAACACCTGCTTTCTTTGGGATTGGAATTATTATATTCTTCTTGAAGTCTGAGGGTATTTCGCCTGTTTCATACATCTTGCTCACCAGATGGTAGAGTTTTGTCAGGACTGGCTCTCCCACGGCCGTCAGTAGTTCCAATGGAATATTGTCTACTCCGGGGGCCTTGTTTCGACTCAGGTCTTTCAGTGCTCTGTCAAACTCTTCACGCAGTATCATATCTCCCATTTCATCTTCATCTACATCCTCTTCCATTTCCATAATATTGTCCTCAAGTACATCGCCCTTGTATAGACCCTCTATATACTCCTTCCACCTTTCTGCTTTCCCTTCTTTGCTTAGAACTGGGTTTCCATCTGAGCATTTGATATTCATACAAGTCGTTCTCTTATCTCCAAAGGTCTCTTTAATTTTCCTGTAGGCGGTATCTATCTTACCCCTAGTGAGATAGGCCTCTACATCCTTACATTTGTCCTCTAGCCATCCCTGCTTAGCCATTTTGCACTTCCTGTCGATCTCATTTTTGAGACGTTTGTATTCCTTTTTGCCTGTTTCACTTACTGCATTTTTATATTTTCTCCTTTCATCAATTAAATTCAATATTTCTTCTGTTACCCAAGGATTTCTACTAGCCCTCGTCTTTTTACCTACTTGATCCTCTGCTGCTGTCACTACTTCATCCCTCAAAGCTACCCATTCTTCTACTGTATTTAATTCCCCCATTCCTGTCAATTGCTCCCTTATGCTCTCCCTGAATCTCTGTACAACCTCTGGTTCTTTTAGTTTATCCAGGTCCCATCTCCTTAAATTCCCACCTTTTTGCAGTTTCTTCAGTTTTAATCTACAGGTCATAACCAATAGATTGTGGTCAGAGTCCACATCTGCCTCTGGAAATGTCTTACAATTTAAAACCTGGTTCCTAAATCTCTGTCTTACCATTATATAATCTATCTGATACCTTTTAGTATCTCCAGGGTTCTTCCATGTATACAACCTTCTTTCATGATTCTTAAACCAAGTGTTAGCTATGATTATGTTGTGCTCTGTGCAAAATTCTACCAGGCGGCTTCCTCTTTCATTTCTGTCCCCCAATCCATATTCACCTACTATGTTTCCTTCTCTTCCTTTTCCTACACTCGAATTCCAGTCACCCATGACTATTAAATTTTCGTCTCCCTTCACAATCTGAATAATTTCTTTTATTTCATCATACATTTCTTCAATTTCTTCGTCATCTGCAGAGCTAGTTGGCATATAAACTTGTACTACTGTAGTAGGTGTGGGCTTCGTATCTATCTTGGCCACAATAATGCGTTCACTATGCTGTTTGTAGTAGCTTACCCGCATTCCTATTTTCCTATTCATTATTAAACCTACTCCTGCATTACCCCTATTTGATTTTGTGTTTATAACCCTGTAGTCACCTGACCAGAAGTCTTGTTCCTCCTGCCACCGCACTTCACTAATTCCCACTATATCTAACTTCAACCTATCCATTTCCCTTTTTAAATTTTCTAACCTACCTGCCCGATTAAGGGATCTGACATTCCACGCTCCGATCCGTAGAACGCCAGTTTTCTTTCTCCTGATAACGACATCCTCTTGAGTAGTCCCCGCCCGGAGATCCGAATGGGGAACTATTTTACCTCCGGAATATTTTACCCAAGAGGACGCCATCATCATGTAATCATACAGTAAAGCTGCATGCCCTCGGGAAAAATTACGGCTGTAGTTTCCCCTTGCTTTCAGCCGTTCGCAGTACCGGCACAGCAAGGCCGTTTTGGTTATTGTTACAAGGCCAGATCAGTCAATCATCCCGACTGTTGCCCTTGCAACTACTGAAAAGGCTGCTGCCCCTCTTCAGGAACCACACGTTTGTCTGGCCTCTCAACAGATACCCCTCCATTGTGGTTGCACCTACGGTACGGCTATCTGTATCGCTGAGGCACGCAAGCCTCCCCACCAACGGCAAGGTCCATGGTTCATTGGGGGGAAGGGTTAACATTATGAAGACAATTAATAACATTTGTGAAATACAACTTTGTTTGCGGAAAACATAATGATGTTCGAAGTCGCCAGTTTTTCCACGACAAACGACAACTTATTGTATTCATAATTGTTGCAACTGATTGCCGAGAATTATATATATATACACTCCTGGAAATTGATATAAGAACACCGTGAATTCATTGTCCCAGGAAGGGGAAACTTTATTGACACATTCCTGGGGTCAGATACATCACATGATCACACTGACAGAACCACAGGCACATAGACTCAGGCAACAGAGCATGCACAATGTCGGCATTAGTACAGTGTATATCCACCTTTCGCAGCAATGCAGGCTGCTATTCTCCCATGGAGACGATCGTAAAGATGCTGGATGTAGTCCTGTGGAACGGCTTGCCATGCCATTTCCACCTGGCGCCTCAGTTGGACCAGCGTTCGTGCTGGACGTGAGGACCACGTGAGACGACGCTTCATCCAGTCCCAAACATGCTCAATGGGGGACAGAGCCGGAGATCTTGCTGGCCAGGGTAGTTGACTTACACCTTCTAGAGCACGTTGGGTGGCACAGGATACATGCGGACGTGCATTGTCCTGTTGGAACAGCAAGTTCCCTTGCCGGTCTAGGAATGGTAGAACGATGGGTTCGATGACGGTTTGGATGTACCGTGCACTATTCAATGTTCCCTCGACGATCACCAGTGGTGTACAGCCAGTGTAGGAGATCGCTCCCCACACCATGATGCCGGGTGTTGGCCCTGTGTGCCTCGGTCGTACGCAGTCCTGATTGTGGCGCTCACCTGGACGGCGCCAAACACTCATACGACCATCATTGGCACCAAGGCAGAAGCGACTCTCATCGCTGAAGACGACACGTCTCCATTCGTCCCTCCATTCACGCCTGTCGCGACACCACTGGAGGCGGGCTGCACGATGTTGGGGCGTGAGCGGAAGACGGCCTAACGGTGTGCGGGACCGTAGCCCAGCTTCGTGGAGACGGTTGCGAATGGTCCTCGCCGATACCCCAGGAGCAACAGTGTCCCTAATTTGCTGGGAAGTGGCGGTGCGGTCCCCTACGGCACTGCGTAGGATCCTACGGTCTTGGCGTGCATCCGTGCGTCGCTGCGGTCCGGTCCCAGGTCGACGGGCACGTGCACCTTGCGCCGACCACTGGCGACAACATCGATGCACTGTGGAGACCTCACGCCCCACGTGTTGAGCAATTCGGCGGTACGTCCACCCGGCCTCCCGCATGCCCACTATACGCCCTCGCTCAAAGTCCGTCAACTGCACATACGGTTCACGTCCACGCTGTCGCGGCATGCTACCAGTGTTAAAGACTGCGATGGAGCTCCGTATGCCACGGCAAACTGGCTGACACTGACGGCGGCGGTGCACAAATGCTGCGCAGCTAGCGCCATTCGACGGCCAACACCTCGGTTCCTGGTGTGTCCGCTGTGCCGTGCGTGTGATCATTGCTTGTACAGCCCTCTCGCAGTGTCCGGAGCAAGTATGGTGGGTCTGACACACCGGTGTCAACGTGTTCTTTTTTCCATTTCCAGGAGTATATATATATATATATATATATATATATATATATATATATATATACATATATGAATTACATAAAACAAATACTAAAAAAGAAGCTCACATGGCGCGAGATTCGAACCGTCGACCTTCGGATTACGAACCCGAGCGCTTACCGCTGCGCCAGGAGGCTCTGGTAAATTGTTAATCGTAGAGAGTATTTCATCGCAACGGTTTCTTTTAACTGTCGATTTTCTCGACAATGGCTGAGAAGTGCATCTTGGTGCTTTGCCACATTACACCTCTGGCCATGAGCTTTTATTATGCGCAGTATGAATCGAATCTGAATTTCACAATTGGCGGCCTCCCCTTGTTAGTGAGACCATGGTTCCGCTGCTCATACCGCATTAGCCAATAAGCACGCGTGACCAGGGGAGCTCCATCAGCACGCGTATTGTGCGTCTGGCGTTTCGGAGTCGAGTTCGAAAAATGTTTCCCCAATCGTTGTTTTCCATCCGCGTGCGCTTCTTTTTCTGCGTACTCCGAGTGGAGCTTGTAGGCTGTACCGCGGCTGCGGAGATAATTCCACCCCACTCAGCTGTCCCCGACACGGCGCGCCGGCGCCGAGTACCGCAGGAAATCAAAGGGGTGCGCTGCGAGCGAACCCAAACAACTACCCCTGTTCCCTCCCTCCGGCCCGCCGCTGCTGCGGAGCACACAAACCGAGTCTGTGTACGCTGTTATTTCAGTACACACGAATTTTGTGTATGTGTTTGTTTGTTTGTTTGCTCGCCTGCTCGCCCGTAGCTTCCTCGGCGAGTGTGTACGTGGGCGCGCGCGTGCCCGCCGCTTGCGGATATGCCGTGGCGTGCACTCGCGAGCAACTGCGCAGTGTTTACCGGTCGATGTTCGCTTGCAGGCTCCGTCTGCTAAACCTGTCATGCACCGAACAATAAGCTGTTGTGTATGGCCGAGAGTGTACAGAGTACGCAGGGTAAATTAATTTGCTTTTAGAGGCAACACTCTTCTTATCGTGTGATGGGTGCCTGCTAGAACAGAGACCGGATTATTAACGCCGTCCCCTTTGTGTGATAACTGGTACGTTGCGGGCTGCGCTTTTCATACGTGACTTGCCCGTGTGTAGTATCTGTTACTCCTTCCTTCACCTGTGTAATCTGACTGAAGTTAAAAATATGTTAACTCATTCGTTTGTTAGTTTTCAATGAGTGGTCATCTATAGCTCGCCACATCTCGTTGAATTCCTGGTCCCCATGGTTTGTTCTGCAGTAAATTCATTTCATTTCATTCGCTGAATTATTCAGCGAAATATCTCCATCAGCAGGTACTTTAATACGAAATTTTCTTCTTTTCTGATGGATATCGTTGAGTCGTTTCAACTGTAAAGTTTCAGCAGCATATGGGAAGGGGCTGATTAAAAATTAAATGCGAGAGATTTCCAAACAACTGGAAAAAGACGACAACATTCAAATTTTGAAAAATATGCAAAAAAAACATTAGAAAATAATTTTAAAAACAAAAGTAGTTCCTGGTTTCTTTGGAAGTGACGCTACGTTGGAAGCCATTCTGATTGATAGCATAATTTCATCACGAAATGCTAGTAAGTCAGGTTTTATACACTGCGTGCATTCACGACGTGAAATTAGCACGCCTGATGGTCTTGTTTCTAGCAGTTTCCAAAACCATAATTGTAAAGTCAACAGCTTTTGCAATGTGAAACTGACAGAGGCTTTTACATTCTCTCAGTCGTTTAGTGTGAGAAATAGCTTCGAAATAACGATGCTTCCAAGCTGGAACTAGCATCGTTCATGCCATTTATGCAGTTCTAGTTCTGATGTAGTACAATGAGGTGGAGCAATGAAAGCATTTCCACGCACGCAGCTCTGCTTTAGTTGCAGTATTATGGGGTGAAGAAATTTAAAGTGTTTCGTATGGGTGAAATGTTGGAAATGAAAGAACTAATGTGAATTCCCCTGCACTTTAATCGGTTTATGCACAACTGCAAGATCTGTTATCAGAACAATGGCTTAGCAGCGGAAGCAACTTCTCAGACTTTATTGCTGGTACTTTTATTACTAAATTGAGATCTAATTCTTCAGGCATTTTAGCTGGTATCTTTATTACTGACATTGAGACGAAATATTTCGACTCTCGCAGATGCATTGAGAGCTACATTATCATCCACCGTAGATATGTTGAAAAAATTTCTATCCATCATCCTGGGAATAAGGAAGATATCGACAGTTTCTTTCCTTAATAACACACACGATAAAATTAGCCTGGCGGTGCAAATGAAAGAGGTCGGGTGCTTGAATTTCCTTGATCTGGAAATTGTGAGGCAGGCATCGAAGCTCGTTACATACATTTTCCGTAAACCTACTGCGGCTGATGCAACTCGTGAACATTGGTGTCACCCTTCCCTTCACAAGCGTGCCTATTTTTCTTCCATGTTCAATCTATTGGCAAAATTTGATCTTCGCAACGAATCTACTAATAAAGAAACTGGTATCATTGTTCAGGTAGGAGTGGCTAGCTGCCCGAAAGATGGGTTTGAATATATGCCAGACCGATAAATTATGGAAATATGGAGTTTAGAAAACTGACTGTGGTTCTTGCGACGTTGTCTATTGGCCAGACAGGTAGAGACTTCGAGACTAGCTGCGGAGAGCACACGTAGAAATAATACCGCTCTAGGACGGCATTTAAGGAATGTGGTCAATGTGACGCTTCCTACTGATGCGGATATTAGAGTTTTACGTGATAAACCTAAGGAATGGGACTTAAGATATACTTAGAGAACGGAAAATCACGTCCATCATTCAATCTATCACTTTACGGGTGTGCGTGACAAGCTTTTCATTCGGCGTGTGATTTTTTTATTACTTTATGCTAGTTTATACATCGGCCAGCTGTTCCCACGCGTCGATGCGTTTTCATACCCTACAAGACGTCTCCTTTTAAAATTCAAGTACCCTTTGTTCCTTAGGTTCCTTGGATCAGTTTATGATGTCAGAGCTTTTCTGTTTTATGTTGTGTCTTACATACGAGTAGTTTGCATGGCTTTTGTTTGATCATGCATGGGTTCTCGATACTTATCCTTTTACAACATGAGGCTTCTGAACTACAGGTGTTTTTTTTAGTGCTGTGCGGATTTTATTTTATGAAAACAGAACTAAAGGTTTCCTACAATTTTTTTGTTCGTAACGGCCTTCTTTTTTATACCTAACTTTTTGTAATTGTTGTTTTTGTTTATTGCATTTTAACACCATCACTTTCCGCATAGCTTATAACGTTGCTATGGTTAAAATGGCTCTGAGCACTATGGGACTTATATTCTGAGGTCATCAGTACCCTAGAACTTAGAACTACTTAGACCTAACTAACCTAAGGACATCACACACATCCAGGCCCGAGGCAGGATTCGAACCTGCGACTGTAGCGGTCGCGCGGTTCCAGACTGTGGCGCCTAGAACCGGTCGGCCACTCCGACCGGCTAACGTTGCCATGAATCAGGCTCCAGAACAGGCTCATGATCTGTACTGTTCCTTCCTTGCCTACTACACTTGCGGCACATTCCAATAAATTCACTAGCAAAGTTTCAAGAAACCTTCGGCTCTCAGCCCTCCATGATTTTTATTTACACGTCACTCACTTTTGTGTGCTCTGCTGTAACTGATACATTTTGAAACTTCCTGGCAGATTAAAACTGTGTGCCGGACCGAGACTCGAACTCGGGACTTCTGCCTTTCGCGGGCAAGTGCTCTACCATCTGAGCCACCCAAGCACGACTCACGCCCCGTCCTCACAGCTTTACTTTAGCCAGTATCTCGTCTCCTACCTTCCAGACTTTACAGAAGCTCTCCCGCGAACCTTGCAGAACTAGCACCCCTGAAAGAAAGGATATTGCGGAGACATGGCTTAGCCACAGCCTGCTATGAAGGTAGGAGACGAGATACTGTCAAAAGGGAAGCTGTGAGGAAGGGGCGTGAGCCGTGCTTGGGTAGCTCAGATGGTAGAGAACTTGCCCGCAAAAGGCAAAGGTCCCGAGTTCGAGTCTCGGTCCGGCACACAGCTTTATCTGCCAGGAAGTTTCATATCAGCGCACACTCCGCTGCAGAGTGAAAATCTCATTCCTAATACATTTTGTTTGAAACACGTTTTAATTCAGGTGTAGGCAATGATTCCATTTGCCTATTGCATATTACAACGCAGTTGAATTTTTGTTCTTTCTGATGTGCTGTATCTCTTTTTTAAAAAATGTGTCTATGTTTTTAAATTCACCGAATGTTTTTCTAACTCTGTTAGTCTCACTCATGGTGGTATTCTGTTTTGTTATTATATGGCTGTTCACAAATGCCATCTGATCCTCACAGCTCCCATTGTTCCTACATTTGTTGGAATATTACTTCTGAGCACGCTTCTCACTTAGACCTACTGGAGTAGTAACACTACCCGTTGTGCCTTTCTGCTGTCAACCTGGCTAGGGCATAACAATCGAAATTTGTTCATCTTCCACGATTACATATAACCACTCTTATATTCTAGTAGTCCTTATCATAAGGCTTTGTGAAGCATTGCTTTACTCTAGTGTTTGATCTTTGGCATTCTATTTATAATTACTCTCAAGTTTATGTTTTGAATTTTTACCTTGTTAAGTAACGATGTTTACTGTTATTTGGAGATGCACACAAATGCACGGTTTACTGTCAGTCTTAGTGGCCTATTAGATATTCAGCGGTGCCATTTATGTAATAAAGATGCCTCTCCCATACCTGATTTCTTCCGTTACCTACCAGCGAGTTTCAATGTTTGTCATTTAGTACTACGGTTGATTTTGTAGCTATATGTTTTGCGTTTTTTGTTGACTTTTGTGCTGTCATTACTTTTTTTTTCTCTCAATACTCTTCTCTTCCCCTCCCCCCTCCCCCATTTTTCCCTCTCCTACTACCCTTTCTTCCTCTTCTCTGCTCGTCACAGGCGAGCCGTGTATTCAGTACGCACTCTTCTGTGCACTTTTTTTGAACATTTGTATTTAGTTTTATTGTTATCAAGTTATTCATTTATTTCTGTGGATGCTAGTAACAGTAATGTACCCACCCAGCCTCACCACCTCTGTTCTCTCGTTGTTAGGTTCTGTAGAGAGAATCTGCGTCAGTTGAGCACTGATGGTTGGGACGGACACACGTTACGCTATACTCTGCGTGAAGGCTGTTTACTTGGTACGATTACTTTATTATTTAATATTTTTGTAACGCATTCTGTATCTTAATTCTTAGTGATCTTCCTAAATTACGCATTTGGTTATGACTTTACATTTTGTTTGTCAGACCCTCTGAAGATAGACTGCACCCGAAACCCGCGAATATAAAAATTTATCAACAACAAGTGGTCAGTTCATTTATTGCTACCCATTTATCATTGACATAATAAGTTCTCTCATATTACTACAGAACTCTTTTGCGATCAATCTTTGATTATGTATACTTTGCAACAACCCTGCGAGAAACTGAATAACCTGGAAAGACTTTGTAGTCGTTGTCGTAAAACTTGCTCACTTACAAATGCTCTCCTCCATGAGGCAAGGGGACCACCACTCAATATAAGAACAGAAAAATTTGTGAATGAATTCATACTGAAACGAATCTTATTCACTGGACACACTTTAATCAACAGGTTAAGGAAGTATTGGTTGAACTCCAATAAATGTAGATGTTTCACTGGAAACTGAAAAAAAGTGACTGATCATGAAACCAGTGAATGGTGGATTTTGTATGAAAATAAAATACAAAAATACGCAGTGCTATCAGGATTCGTTGCCGTATTCAGCCACCATGATGAAAACGTACAATTATGCTATAATGTCGTACAACAATAAGACTGAAAATAACTTGAAGATTGAAATAAACATTTTGTTGAATACCGTCTTCCTGAATTGGAAGAAGATTTGTAACGGAGAGTTGTATCGATGGATCATAAAAAGTGGCCAGAGAAAAACTAGGACGTGTAACATATACTGAGGTGATAAAAGTCAAGGAGCAGCGATATGCATATATATATATAATGGGTGGTAGTATCACGTCACAGCGTATCAAAAGGACAGCGCATAGGTGGAGCTGTCGTTTGTACTCAGGTGATTCATGAGAAAAGGTTTACGACGTGATTATGGCCGCACGACGATAATCAACAGACGCGGAGTGTAATTGGGGCTGGACGCGTTCCATTTCGAAAGTCGTTAGGAATGCAATATCCCGAGATCCACAGTGTCAAAAGTGTGCCGAGAGTACCAAATTTCAGGCTTTACCACACACCACGGACAACGCAGTGGCCTATGACCTTCACGTAACGACCGAGAGCAACGGCGTTTTGCGTAGAGTTGTCAGTGAAAAGACAAGCATCGCCGAGTGAAATAAGCGCAGAAATCAGTTTGGGACCTACGACGAACATTTCCTTCAGGGCTGTGAAGCGAAATTTGGCGTTAACGGGGTATGGCAGCAGATGACCGACGTGAGTACGAGTTGACGCGCAGCGCCTCTCCTCGGCTCGTGACAATATCGGTTGGACGCTAGACGACTGGAAAACCATGGCCTGGTCACATGAATCCCGATTTCAGTTGGTAAAAGCTGATTGTAGGTTTCAAACATTCGCAGACCCCACGAATCCATGGACCCAAGTTAACAACAACGTACTGTAGAAGCTGGTGTTCGCTCCATAATGGAGTGGGCTATGGTTACATGGAATCGACTGGGTCCTCTGATCCAGCTGAACCGAACATTGGCTGACAATTGTTACTGCTGCTACTTCTTTCCAAACAACAATGGAATTTTTACAGACGAAGATTCGCCATGTCACTGGGCCACAAATGTTCTCTATTGGTTTGAAGATCATTCAGGGCAATTCGAGTGAGAGATCTGGCCGTACAGATCGCCCGGCATGAATCCCATCGAACATTCGTAGGACGTAATCGAGAGTCAATTCGTACACAAAAACCTGCAACAGCAACGTTCTCGTAATTATGTGCTACTCTAGAGGCAGCAGGACTCAGTGCTCCTGCAGGGTACTTGCAACTACTCTAGCGGCAGCAGTACTCAGTGCACCTGTAGGGGACTTGCAACTACTCTAGAGGCAGCAGGACTCAGTGCTCCTGCAGGGGACTTGCAACTACTCTAGAGGCAGCAGGACTCAGTGCTCCTGTAGGGGACTTGCAACTACTCTAGAGGCAGCAGGACTCAGTGCTCCTGCAGGGTACTTGCAACTACTCTAGAGGCAGCAGTACTCAGTGCTCCTGCAGGGGACTTGCAACTACTCTAGAGGCAGCTGTACTCAGTGTTCCTGTAGGGGACTTGCAACTACTCTAGAGGCAGCAGGACTCAGTGCTCCTGTAGGGGACTTGCAAATACTCTAGAGGCAGCAGGATTCAGTGCTCCTGTAGGGGACTTGCAACTACTCTAGAGGCAGCAGTACTCAGTGCTCCTGCAGGGGACTTGCAAATACTCTAGAGGCAGCAGAACTCAGTGCTCCTGCAGGGGACTTGCAACTACTCTAGAGGCAGCAGTACTCAGTGCTCCTGTAGGGGACTTGCAACTACTCTAGAGGCAGCAGGACCCAGTGCTCCTGCAGGGGACTTGCAACTACTCTAGAGGCAGCAGTAATCAGTGATCCTGTAGGCGACTTGCAAATACTCTAGAGGCAGCAGGACTCAGTGCTCCTGCAGGGGACTTGCAAATACTCTAGAGGCAGCAGGACTCAGTGCTCCTGCAGGGGACTTGCAACTACTCTAGAGGCAGCAGTACTCAGTGCTCCTGTAGGGGACTTGCAAATACTCTAGGGGCAGCAGGATTCAGTGCTCCTGCAGGGGACTGGCAACTACTCTAGGGGCAGCAGTACTCAGTGCTCCTGCAGGGGACTTGCAAATACTCTAGAGGCAGCAGGACTCAGTGCTCCTGCAGGGGACTTGCAACTACTCTAGAGGCAGCAGGATTCAGTGCTCCTGTAGGCGACTTGCAACTACTCTAGAGGCAGCAGTACTCACTGCTCCTGTAGGGGACTTGTAACTACTCTAGAGGCAGCAGGACCCAGTGCTCCTGTAGGCGACTTGCAACTACTCTAGAGGCAGCAGTACTCACTGCTCCTGTAGGGGACTTGCAACTACTCTAGAGGCAGAACGATTCAGTGCTCCTGCAGGGGACTTGCAATTACTCTAGAGGCAGCAGGACTCAGTGCTCCTGTAGGCGACTTGCAACTACTCTAGAGGCAGTAGTACTCAGTGCTCCTGTAGGGGACTTGCAACTACTCTAGAGGCAGCAGGACTCAGTGCTCCTGCAGGGGACTTGCAACTACTCTAGTGGCAGCAGGACTCAGTGCTCCTGTAGGGGACTTGCAACTACTCTAGAGGCAGAACGATTCAGTGCTCCTGCATTGGACTTGCAACTACTCTAGAGGCAGTAGTACTCTGTGCTCCCGTAGGGGACTTGCAACTACTCTAGAGGCAGCAGGACTCAGTGCTCCTGCAGGGGACTTGCAACTACTCTAGAGGCAGCAGTAATCAGTGATCCTGTAGGCGACTTGCAAATACTCTAGAGGCAGCAGGACTCAGTGCTCCTGTAGGGGACTTGCAAATACTCTAGGGGCAGCAGGATTCAATGCTCCTGCAGGGGACTGGCAACTACTCTAGAGGCAGCAGTACTCACTGCTCCTGTAGGGGACTTGCAACTACTCTAGAGGCAGAAGGACTCAGTGCTCCTGCAGGGGACTTGTAACTACTCTAGAGGCAGCAGGACCCAGTGCTCCTGTAGGCGACTTGCAACTACTCTAGAGGCAGCAGTACTCACTGCTCCTGTAGGGGACTTGCAACTACTCTAGAGGCAGAACGATTCAGTGCTCCTGCAGGGGATTTGCAACTACTCTAGAGGCAGTAGTACTCTGTGCTCCCGTAGGGGACTTGCAACTACTCTAGAGGCAGCAGGACTCAGTGCTCCTGCAGGGGACTTGCAACTACTCTAGAGGCAGCAGGACTCAGTGCTCCTGTAAGTGACTTGCAACTACTCTAGAGGCAGAAGGAATCAGTGCTCCTGCAGGGGACTTGCAACTACTCTAGAGGCAGAAGGTCTCAGTGCTCCTGCAGAGGACTTGCAATTACTCTAGAGGCAGCAGGACTCAGTGCTCCTGTAGGCGACTTGCAACTACTCTAGAGGCAGTAGTACTCAGTGCTCCCGTAGGGGACTTGCAACTACTCTAGAGGCAGCAGGACTCAGTGCTCCTGCAGGGGACTTGCAACTACTCTAGAAGCAGCAGGACTCAGTGGTCCTGCAGGGGACTTGCAATTACTCTAGAGGCAGCAGGACTCAGTGCTCCTGTAGGCGACTTACAACTACTCTAGAGGCAGCAGTACTCAGTGCTTCTGTAGGGGACTTGCAACTACTCTAGAGGCAGCAGGACTCAGTGCTCCTGCAGGGGACTTGCAACTACTCTAGAGGCAGCAGGACTCACTGCTCCTGTAGGCGACTTGCAACTACTCTAGAGGCAGCAGTACTCACTGCTCCTGTAGGGGACTTGCAACTACTCTAGAGGCAGAAGGATTCGGTGCTCCTGCAGGGGACTTGCAACTACTCTAGAGGCAGTAGTACTCTGTGCTCCTGTAGGGGACTTGCAACTACTCTAGAGGCAGCAGGACTCAGTGCTCCTGCAGGGGACTTGCAACTACTCTAGAGGCAGCAGGACTCAGTGCTTCTGTAGGGGACTTGCAACTACTCTAGAGGCAGAAGGATTCAGTGCTCCTGCAGGGGACTTGCAACTACTCTAGAGGCAGAAGATCTCAGTCTTCCTGCAGGGGACTTGCAACTACTCTACAGGCAGCAGGACTCAGTGCTCCTGCAGGGGACTTGCAACGACGTGTTGAGTCCATGCCACACCGAGTTGCTGCACTGTGCCGGCCAAAAGATGTCCGACACGATATTAGGAGGTAACCTATGTGCACAACCTTGCAAAAAATTATCAAGACCACTATACCTGACCTAAGGACGCAAGGGCCTACGGCAAGGAGAACCATACAGGAATTATCACAAAATTTTTCGGGATTCCAGAGCACAGTGGCATCTTTCATAATGAAACAGTAGACGTCTTAGTGAATCAGGCAATGAACTTAGTCGAAATCCGAAATGACAGACATCCTTATCCCGAGCTTCTCAGCTTAATCAACAAAAGGGAAACTACTGTAGAAGCAATGGGATTTTAAAATAACATAGAGTTTCGGTTTACTTGTTGGAATGGAAGGAGATTCATTAAAACGAAGACTTGTATGCGTTTATGTCATGTCATATTTGCAGTCTACCAGTCGCGAACAGAACTGCAACGAAAAGGGATATGTGAACAATGTAGTTTTTCGTGCGCCAGATGCAAAACAACAAAGGCAGTTAACGCAGAGGTTTCCCAGTTTGCATTGGGTGCAGTATTACTTTCAACAAAAAAGAGTCAATCCCTATTAAATGTGTAGGTCAACCACTTAAATATGTAATATACCAAGAGATAGCGTGCACACGATGTGTATATACAATGATCAGCCAAACCATTATGACCACTGCCCACCACGACGTTGAATGCCGCCTGGTGGCGAAAACGGTGAAACTGGTCGAACGTTCACGTGCTACTGTCGTCGACATCTACTGAAAGAGGTAGGAGGTCAACGTAACTACCACCAGGCGCTAAATGGCTGGACGTCAACGACTCATTACAGAATGGGGGGTTCGGAGGCTTGTCTGCTGTGTAAAGTACGATAGATGGCGATCTGTGGCATCTCTGCCGAAAGAGCACAATGCTGGTGCACGTGCAAGTGTTTCGGAGCACGCTGTTCATCGTACATTGTTGAACATGGAACTGCGCAGCAGACCACCCCTACGTGTTCACATGATGACCCAACGACATCGTCAGTTACGACTGCAGTGGTCACGGGACCATCGGGATTCGACCGTCGATCAATGTAAACGTGTCGGTTCTTCGGGTGAATCACATTTTTTCTACGCCGTCATGGAGGTGAACGGTATCTCGATACGCGCTGCACTCCACGTACGCAGGCTGCTGGGAGCTGTATTACGTTATGGGAGGCATTTTCGTGAGCTTGCATGGGACCTGTCTGTGGTAGTAATCGAAGACACACTGACAGCTGCGAGCCCCTGCATCCCTCCGAGATATCTTCCCCGGCGATTTCATCTTTCAGCACAATAATTGTCCGTGTCTCGGAACCAGAACTGCGCTGCGGTGGTTTGAGGAGCATTATAGTGAACTCTCGTCCATGTCTCGGCGACCAAATTCCCTTGATATAAGATCCAATTGAAGCCATGTGAGTCACTATCGGGCTGCATCACCGTCTACAGAAATCAGTGGCCCGTTGTTTACGGGTTTTACATGACCTGTGCGTGGACATGTAATGCCACATACCCCCACAAACCTACAAACAAACTGTCGGATCCCTGATACACAAAATCATTGACGTATTTTGTTCCAAAGAAGGTCAAACAAGACATTACGCAGGTAGTCATAAGGTTTTGGCTCGTCAAAGTTTTTTAAATTGTGCTAAAGGTTTCTTTTTAATTTAATGTGCGAGTATTTAATGAGTCATTCCACGCAGAAGGCTTTGCACGGCGCACTTGCGTCCCCGTTTTGCCCATAAGTTTGTACCAGAGCGGGTCATGCACTCCATTCAAGCCAGAAGGCGTGAAGATCGCCAATTTGGAGCACAAGACGCCTTCCCGAAGTCAGCTATGGCGGTGCAGTACAGCAAATGTGTCATATGGCTCTAATCACTATGGGATTTAACATCTGAGGTCATCAGTCCCCTAGACTTAGAACTACTTAAACGTAGCTAACCTAAGGACATCACACACATCCATGCCCAAGGCAGGATTCGAACCTGCGACCGCATCAGCAGAGCGGTTCCGGACTGAAGCACCTAGAATCGCTCGGCCACAGCGGCCGGCGCAGTACAGCAAAGGGCAGTCACACGACCGGAGAGGAACCAGCCGCGTCTTCTGTTATAGCCAGCGCCAGGACGCCGTGGGCTGTCGCCGGTAAGTCTGCGTGGCTTCGCAGGGCCTTCAGCGCGATTGTGGAGCTTGTATGATGCCAGTAGGACCGGCCGAGGAAGTGCTGGTCTGTGCACGGTTATGGGCGACGGAGGGCGGATGACTACTGGTCGGCGTGGGCAACTGTAGCAAAAAAGTGTTGGAATCTGCCGGCGAAATGAACACATCCCGGAGGAAGCTTAACCGTGATGCCCGGTGTGGGAGCAGACAGCGGGGAGCCAGCGAGGCGCTGAGCTGCGGGTCGTCAACACTGGGTGTACCTGGGTGTTTGCCTCTGTTCGTTCAGAGCATATGGCAGCAGTTGTGGAAGAAAAATTTCTATTACGGAGAGTGGAAGGCTCTAAATGAGAGTGACGTAGGCCGTTTTATTGTGCTACCCTTTGAGTCTCTCGTGGCATTAGCGTACTGCCAAAGTTTTAAGTTGATGAAGCACGGCTAGGCCACTATTGGCCATGTAATTCGAGGCACAGTGCCTTCTATATGAGCCAACGGACTTGCCGCAGTGGTAAAACAGGTCCTTCTCAGCACAGAAGTTAAGCGCTGCGGGGCTGAGCCATACTTGGGTGGGTGAGCGCTGTTGGCAAGCGGGGAGGGAAACTGAGGAGCTATTTGCTTCAAAAGTATAAGCTCCTGTCTCATAAACTGACATACGGCTAAGAAAGCGGTGTGCTGATCACATGGCTCTCCATATCCGCATCCAGTGACACCTGTGGGCTAAGAATGACACGGCGGCCGGACGGTACCATTGGGCGCGCATGGCCTGTTGAGGCAGAGTTTAGTTTACGAGCCTTCTACATGAGTATTCTTTTTTGATGAAACACGTTGAGGCTGTGTGGGGCCTCAATATTACAAAGGATTGAATTAGTTGAGGAACTGAGGGCTCATTACAAAGACAGGGAAATTCGAAAAAGGGACTTCTTGAACTAACGCTGCCTCCTTTTTGTCACAATATCTATTTCATGGTAGCACTTGTTTCAGCAAAACTCGTTACAGACAAAAAATAAATATAAATTGGGAAATATTGATCTGGAAAAAGCAGAAATCCCTTGTTATTTCTACCAAAATGTGGGAAAGTCAACGATTCGTAGTTTCCTGTTACCACCTTGAAAGAAATCGTCCCAGAACTGCAGACGAAGAAGGACTTCGTAATCATACAACTGCATTTCCCTCCACGTTGAGAACTGCGGGTAGCGAAACTACAATTTGTAAAGTGCCGCCGGCCGGAGTGGCCGAACGGTTCTAGGCGCTTCAGTCTGGAACCGCGTGACCGCTACGGTCGCATGTTCGAATCCTGCCTCGGGCATGGATGTGTGTGATGTCCTTAGGTTAGTTAGGTTTAAGTAGTTCTAAGTTCTAGAGGACTGATGACCTCAGATGTAAAGTCCCATAGTGTTCAGAGCCTTGTGAACCATTTGTGAAGTGCCACTGCTTAGCCTACATGGAATAACCAAGCACTTGCTGTAGAGAATCTACAATACTTTTGTAATGTGTGGGCAGTCTCCAAAAGACAAACAGAGGTTCCACATAAACATAAGAAAAAATATAATAGAACCGATTGTTAAGGTGACTGAATGTCATATGAAATCCCTTACAGCAAGACAGTCACACTACTTGCTTAACGATGACCGAAATCGAAAATGCCTGCCAGGAGATTTGACAGCAAGTATTGTGCGTGTTGAATTTTTCTCAAGTACCACATCAATCTTACTTGTAGAAGCTACGGAACACTTTATAAAACTTTTAACGTAGACATTAGATATCTCAGGTTTGATGTGTGTCCTATACGTGGTCCACTGAACGACAAAATAAAACTTGAAGGAAAATAGTTTGAGAAGAGTAAATTAGTAGCGCAAAAGACATTGCAGTTGAAAAGGTGAGAAGCTTTTGTAAGCCTCAAAAGAAATTGCATTGTAAAAGCAAAACAGGGGATGAGTAATTGCATTTCAATTGATTATATGTAAAAATTATTCCAGCCGCACTTGCAGTGAAAAGTCATTTACCTGTACTGTACTAGGCAATTATGGTACAATATTTTAGGGATTCGCAGTCTGGCGAATGACACAGTTTTAGTTTAGTTACGTCCATGATTTAGAACTGTATAAGTAACATTCGTTTAGAAACTTGAAGAAATAAGCTTTATCTGCTTAGTAATGCATGTGGTGGCAGAACAAAACCTTAAGTATTTTTCAGTACTTGTACAGCTAAGGGCTCATCTTGAAGGTCTACCAAAGCATCACACATTTGTTTCCAGTGCGAGGACCCAGGTATTTACCAAACGATCAACACTTCTAATTTATAGAGCTTAAGAGACAGAAGAAAAAGGTACAAGGTGTGGTGTCACCGCCAGACACCACACTTGCTAGGTGGTAGCTTAAATCGGCCGCGGTCCATTTAGTACATGTCGGACCCACGTGTCGCCACTGTGAGATCGCAGACCGAGCGCCACCACAAGGCAGGTCTCGAGATACGGACTAGCACTCGACCCCAGTTGTACGACGACTTTGCTAGCGACTAAACTGACGAAGCCTTTCTCTCATTTGCCGAGAGACAGTTAGAATAGCCTTCAGCTGAGTCAATGACTACGACCTAGCAAGGCGCCATTAGCCCTACATAGTTTGATAGTTATCGTATGAAATGTCTCATCAAGAACGTTGTAAACCAAAGGACTATATAAAAGATAAGTATTCCCAAAGCAACGTACTTTTCTTGCTACCATTCACTACTTATCCTGTTCCAGAATTCACGCCCGTCTGCGTTAGATAGCGTGCATTTGGGCCTCCTCTATCTACAAGGTGTTGGCACGTTTAACAACACATCATTGGCGACGAGGCAACGGAAAGGGTGTTGTTCTTTCTAATTGCTTACATTTACTTGTGTCATGGCTTCGCCCCAATCTCCAGATGTACTGTCCGAATTTTATCGCTTGCAGAATCAGCGGATGCAGGCGTTATTGGATGCCCTTGGACAGCTCGTCCAGGGTCAACGTGCCATTCAAACCGATGCGGCAGCCGCCACTTCTCCGCTACCGCAGCCACAACTCGCCGTTGCACCGCCTTTTAGGCCCTACGACCCTGACGTAGAGACCTGGACTGAGTGGTCACGCCAGTTTGGATTTCATCTCGCCGCCTACAGAATTCAAGGTAACGAGCGGCAGTCTCACTTATTGTCTTGTGTCGGCGCGCAAACGTACCGTGTGATAGTGAAATTGTTTCCCCGACGCGACGTAGCAACTCTGTCATACGACGAAATTTTGTCTGCTTTAGATGCCTATTTCAAAGAAACAGTAAATGTCGTTGCAAAAAGGTATAAGTTCTTTCGTACAAAACGTACGGCCGGTCAAACTAATCGGGAGTGGGTTGCAACTTTGCAAGGCCTTACTAGGGATTGTGCGTTTGAATGTGACTGTGGCCTTTCTTATTCAGATACAATGGTGCGTTATGCAATAGCACAGAACGTTTCAGATGTTCGCATATGGGAACAGATTTTGAAACTAGTTAATCCCTCCCTTCAACAAGTGATAGACATATTGGATAGACAGGACACACTTGACTGTGCTCAGGAATCATTTGCGACTTCGCCGGCCGTGTGTAACATTAACCGGCCGGCCGGGCGCGCTACGCGGCCCGGTAAACTGCCCTCGCGCATGTCCACGCAGCTGCCACCACACTCTAAACCAGGTGTGCCGCGCCAGCACACAAATGCAGTGAAATCATGCCCGCGGTGTGCTACTAGACATTCGCGTGAACATTGCCCGTCACGCCAAGCTATTTGCTTTTTCTGTCATAAGAAAGGACATCTTCAAAGTGTTTGCCAGAAAAAGCTCAGATCAGACAATCACAACCATTCCAGGCCCTTTGCTTCGCGCCAGAATCGAACCAAGGACACTCAGGCTCGTGGACCTTCGCCCATGGACATTCATGTAGTTAATTCCACTTTGTCCAGTCCCCTTTCTCTAACAGTGACTGTGTTTGTCCTACAAAAAGTGTGCGTCGACGTCGCCGGAAATCACGTCAATTAACAAGTGATTCTGTACCAGAGTCTGTTCAAATTGCACAAAACAGTCGCTCTTGTCGTCAGCAGGACAATAAACTTTTTGTAGATTTGGACTTTAATGGCAAGGTCATACCATTCCAGCTCGATACCGGAGCTGCAGTTTCATTGCTCAATCATAACACGTACAAACAACTGGGCAAACCTCCGTTGTGTGCCGCAAATGTTCAGTTGAAAAGTTATTCAGGACAGCAGATCCCTGTGTTAGGACAGTGCACTCTTCTTGCAACATACAAGGGACAAACAAAACTTGTGTCATTTTACCTTCTTCGTTCTTCTACTGCAGTGAACTTGTTTGGTTTAGATTTATTTCAATTGTTTAACATGTCTATAGTAAATCAGGTCCTATCAGTGAATCAGACTGTGCCTTCAGACAGTGTTTCTCGTCTGTGTGAAGAATTTGCAGACATTTTTGCCCCGGGCCTTGGTTGCGCTAAGAACTATGAAGCACACTTGGAACTGAAAGTAAACACGCAACCGAAATTTTTCCGAGCGCGCAATGTTCCTCACGCATTGCGTGATGAGGTCGCAAGAACATTAAACGATTTAGAATCCCAAGGTGTAATTGAACGTGTGCAAGCTTCTCTCTGGGCCTCACCCTTAGTAATTTTGCCAAAACCTTCCGGAAAACTGAGACTTTGTGTGGACTTCAAGGCAACAGTGAATCCACAACTAGTGACTGCAACTTTTCCCTTACCCCGCCCGGAAGATCTTTTTGATAAACTGTGCGCAGGTAAATACTTTTCCAAGTTGGACCTAGCAGATGCGTACTTGCAAATCCCAGTGGACGCCAAATCACGGCGCGTCTTGGTGGTTAACACGCATCTGGGTTTGTACCGATTCAAAAGACTGCCATTCGGGTGTGCATCCGCCCCTGCATTGTTTCAGCAATATTTACAAACTATTTGTGCGTCGGTCCCTACTGCTGCGAACTGTCTGGGCGATATTGTGATCTCCGGAAAGACGGCAGACGAGCATTTAGCACACCTACGAACATTATTTCAGGTATTGCGCCAACATGGTCTTCGCTTGCAGAAGGACAAATGTGTGTTTTTTGCTCGTGACTTACCATACCTGGGCCAAGTCATCAATGCCCAAGGCATATATCCGAGTCCAGAGCACCTCCGTGCCATACAAGATTTGCCTTCACCACAAAATGTGAAGCAGCTACAGAGTGTGTTGGGTAAAATTAACTATTATCATCGCTTTCTGCGCAATGCCTCCACCATTTCAGCTCCGCTTCATAGCTTACGCCGTAAGGGTGTTCCGTTCGTCTGGACGACGGAATGCGAACGCGCCTTTCGCCAGTTGGAATCGGCGTTGCTTTCAAATACTTGCCTTACGCCATTCGATCCCCAGAAACCCCTTTTGTTGATGGTAGATGCATCGGATTTCGGGATCGGTGCTGTGCTTGCGCACAAAGTTGGCTCGCATGATCGCCCTATTGCCTTTGCGTCCAAATTGCTCTCATCTGCGCAAAGAAATTATTCACAGATAGAGAAAGAAGCTTTGGCTCTCGTGTTTGGTGTTACTAAGTTCCATGATTTCTTGTATGGTCGTAACTTTACCATCATCACAGACCACAAACCTTTGACATCGCTTTTTCATCCGAACAAGCCTGTACCTCCTCGTACAGCGCAGAAATTCATTCGCTGGTCTATTTTCCTCTCGCAGTACCGCTACGATATCTTGTATCGGTCCACTGCTAAGCACGGCAACGCTGATGCGTTGTCCCGTTTGCCTGTTGCTGAGGATAAAGCATTCGATTCTTCCGAACTTGCTTGCATGTTCATTGATTCGGAAACCGATGAAGTGGTCGAATCGTTTCCGATTGATTTTCGTCGTGTGGCTACAGCCACAGCTGCTGACCCTGTCCTTGCTACCGTTTTGCGTTTTCTTGCTACGCAATGGCCTTTGTCAAAGTCTCGGATCGAGGATCCGTTGGTTCGCAGATTTTTTGCTCATAGGGAGAAACTTTTTGTACGACGTGGTGTTTTGTTGTTGCGTTCTGATAATGATCAGTCCAGAGTCGTGGTCCCACTTTCGTTACAGTCCTCTGTCTTACGGCTTCTTCACCAAGGACATTGGGGTATAGTGCGAACGAAACAACTTGCTCGTCAGCACTGTACTTGGTTCGGAATCGATACTGTGATTACAAATATGTGTTCTTCTTGCATGGCGTGTGCCGAACAACAATCCGCACCGCCGCGGAAAGTCTTTGCATGGCCAAAAGCCACTTCCCCTTGGCAACGCTTGCACATCGATTTTGCTGGTCCATTCTGGAATTCTCGATGGTTGGTTCTGGTAGATGCCTTCAGTAATTTTCCTTTTGTTGTCCGGATGTCTTCCACGACGTCCTCTGCCACCATCCAAGCGTTGTCTGCTATCTTTTGCATTGAAGGTCTTCCGCGGACTATTGTTTCCGACAATGGCCCACAATTCATGTCCGCTGAATTTCAGTCATTTTGCCAGGCCAATGGTATTCAACATCTGACATCCGCGCCGTTTTCGCTTCAGTCCAATGGTGCCGCTGAACGATTGGTCCGGACTTTCAAGTCACAGATGTTGAAGTTGAAAGAGTCGCGTTCTCGGGAGGACGCATTGTTGCTCTTTTTGTCTTCGTATCGCTCTCAGCCCCGAGGTGGTCGCTCGCCGGCTGAGTTGCTCCACGGTCGTCCTCATCGAACCTTGATGTCTTTGCTGCATCCGCCGCATCAGGTTCCTGTGCAGCGGCAGACTTCTGCTTTTGCTCCAGGCGACGTTGTATTCTATCGCAACTATCGAGGTTCACGGCGTTGGCTCGCAGGGCGCATTCTTCGCTGCCTCGGCCGCGCGATGTATTTGGTTTTGGGGGCCTCTGGTGAGGTGCGTCGGCATCTCAATCAGCTGCGCCTCTGTCGTCGCACGGGTTCTGCGGCTCCCCGTCTGCTTTCAGCGACGGTGCCGTCCGGTCAGCGCCCTGTGGACCCATCTACTGGCTCGCCTCATCCCCAGGTGTTACCGACGATGCCTTCCATTTTGCCCCATCGCGACGCGCCACCGCAGCCGCCGCCGCCGCCGCCGCCGCCGCCACCGCCGCCTGTTCTCCCGCCGGCGCCGCCCGCATTCGACGCTTCGCTGCAGCCACCAAGCGCCTCCCTGGGTCACGCGCCGCCGATCGCTTTCCGTGACCAGCTGTCCTCCGCCATGGACCTCTTGCCCGCTCCGGACCGCATGACGTCATCGCGCGTCGGATACCCCGACGCAATGGAGGTCGACCCTTCGGCCCCTCCTGTCTCTTTACGGGTGCATACACCGCATGTTGACGTGCACCCTGGAGTAGGTTTTCAGGCGTTTCCTAGCTCCCCTCGGACCGAATGGCCGGGTGCGGGTGGCACAGCCTCGCCTGTTGTTAGGCTCCCCACCTCATCGCATACGTCAACATGGGGTCCTCCCCACGGCGGGCGGAAGCCTTATCACACGACCGTTCGCCGATTTGCGGGGGAGGAATGTGGTGTCACCGCCAGACACCACACTTGCTAGGTGGTAGCTTAAATCGGCTGCGGTCCATTTAGTACATGTCGGACCCGCGTGTCGCCACTGTGAGATTGCAGACCGAGCGCCACCACAAGGCAGGTCTCGAGATACGGACTAGCACTCGACCCCAGTTGTACGACGACTTTGCTAGCGACTAAACTGACGAAGCCTTTCTCTCATTTGCCGAGAGACAGTTAGAATAGCCTTCAGCTGAGTCAATGACTACGACCTAGCAAGGCGCCATTAGCCCTACATAGTTTGATAGTTATCGTATGAAATGTCTCATCAAGAACGTTGTAAACCAAAGGACTATATAAAAGATAAGTATTCCCAAAGCAACGTACTTTTCTTGCTACCATTCACTACTTATCCTGTTCCAGAATTCACGCCCGTCTGCGTTAGATAGCGTGCATTTCGGCCTCCTCTATCTACAAGGTGTTGGCACATTTACCAACACATCAGAAGGAAGTCCCGAAACTTCAGCCAGGGAAAATTGTAGACGTCCTTATATCGCCTCATCCGTTGCAGCTGAAAATAGTGAAATATGATGATTTTGTAGACACTGGACGTGCTAGTGAGCCAGTCTGTTTGGGGACGCCTAAACCTCGATTCAGGCTGGTGCAGCTACGAATGATTTCCAAAGACGTGAAAGATGGGTTTTCTCTATCATGGGGAAACTCTCACTTGGTCCCAAAGAATAGGCGTATCCTTGTTAAGAAAATTTCTACAGGATGGTTATAATTGAAGTTAAACTTTCAAACCGTTGTAGAAATAACATCACTGGTGAGAATGAGGTCAAATTGCAACGGAATATTATCGGAGAAAGGGGAAGACATATGGCAGAAGAAAAAAAAAATAGTTTAAGAATTGATCAATAGATGGCTTTGTATGTGTCAGAATACGTAAATGAAAACACGTGTCATGAGCACGACACATTGAAGATGGTATAAGCATGCCGGTTACACGGCTTCTCCTCCTTTCGCGTCTGCGATGTTCGCCATGACTGTCTCAATGCAGGATCGCAGCTCTGCTTGTAAAGCTGTATTAGAAGAATGATGACTGTGCACACGTCAGTCTGCAGAAGTTCCCTACTCTGAAGAGTTTGAAAAAAGGTGTAGGTCCGATGACTGCCGTGGGTCTGGAGAAAATGATTCGGAAATTCAAAAAAATGTTCAAACGTGTTTGAAATCTTATGGGACTTAACTGCTAAGGTCATGAGTCCCTAAGCTTACACACTACCTAACCTAAATTATCCTAAGGACAAACACACACACCCATGCCCGAGGGAGGACTCGAACCTCCGCCGGGACCAGCCGCACAGTCCATGACTGCAGCGCGTTAGACCGCTCGGCTAATCCTCGGAAATTCAAAAAGGCGGGTTCTTATGGTGTGGTACCAGGTAGAGGGAGGAAACCAACAGAATCGACGTCAGTGGAAGCAGTGGCCACAGCAATGCAGGAGGAGATGAGTGGTGGTGTGCAAACTTGTAGTGCACGGAAAATGCCCGCAGATTGGACATAACCATGAGCACGGTGCGTAAAATCCTACGAAACATACTTCTTTGCTATCCATTCAAAATTATCCCAAAATTATCCATGTGCACGAGTTGCTTCCTGTTGACCTGACAGCAAGAAAGACCTTTGCTTTAGAATTTTTTGCTCGCGTGGTAGTGGACAATGATTGGCCGTGGAAGATTTTGTGGAGAGACGAAGAGAATTTCCATCTGAGAGGATATGTCGATACACAGATTTTTCGAAAATGGGGAATGGAAAATCCACAGGCAAATCAACCAGTACCACTTCATCCAGAAAATGTCACAGTGTGGTGCCGGTTTACGGCATCATTTATCATAGAGCCATATTTTTTCGAAGAGACAGGTGCTTTCTGTCCTGTTACCTGTGCCGTCACTGGTAAGTGCTATGAGTGCCTTTTGCGCAGCCATGTCATACCAGCTCTCCAACAGCGTGGATGTCGGGATGGGATCATTTTTATCCTAGATGCAGCACCTCCGCACGTCGCAAATGTAGTTAAGCAGCTGCTAAAGCGCCATTTCGGAAATGCTAGATTATCAGCCGCCATATCTCTACAGCCTGGCCGTCCCGATCACCTGATCTTAATCCGCGTGGCTTCTGGCTGCGGGGCTACCTGAAAGACGTTGTGTTCAGTGTTCCGATTACAAACTTAGCTACACTGAAGGCACCCATTGCGCAACAAATTCTGAACGTGACCCCGGAAACACTTCGATCATTTGTGGTACATGCTGTTTCTCGACAGACAACGGTGGATAGAGTACTGAATATGTTTTACGCCAGTCACACGGAAATTAATAATTCAATTTCATTTTGATTCATGCTTTTTATGCGGTTTTTGGTCTCAGGGCAATGAAAAACTGATTTTTCCCATCCGATGTGATATGACTTTGCCGTGTTGGATGGGCTTACGTAACTAACAGTATCAAACCGGTACATCCATGCACGATGAGTAGTACAGTTTTTTTAACGTCTCAGCGTACACCTTAGGCATTGTTGTATAATTCATTTGTGATTTTTAGTCGACCACTATTAAATTATGATCCTTACAGCGCCATATGTTGCTACATTTTGTAACTATTTATTTCTCTTCTGCCATAAGTCTTCCCCCTTCTCCGACAATATTCTGTTGCAATTTTACGTAATTCTAACCAGTGGTGTTATCTCTACAGCGGGTTGAAAGTTTTATTTTAATTATAATCACCCTGTCTTTTATATTGTGCTAAAGATCTTTTTACATTTATTGTATTACTATTTTATGAGTTGTTCCACGTACAAGGTTTTTCACGGCACAATTGAGTCCGCATATTGCCCGAAGTTCGCACCAGAGCGGATCATGTACTCCACTCATGCCAGAAGGCGCGAAGATCGGCGAGTTGGCGAACATGACGCCTTTCTGAACTTACCTGTGTCACTGCAGTACAGCAAAGGGCAGTAGCACGACCGGAGCAGAATCTGCCGCGTCTTTTATTAGCCAGCGCCGGTCCGCCGTGGGCAGTAGCCGGTAAGTCTGGTGGCTCCGCTGGGGCCATCAACGCGATTATAGAGCTTTATGAGACCAGTGGGGCCGGCAGAGGACGTGCCGTTCGGTGTACCGTTATTTGTGACGTGGGGCGGATGGCCACTGGTCGGCGTGAGGCAACTATAGCGTACCAATCCTCCGGCGTAGCACAACCGTTCCGCATGGACTGGGAGCGGATAGCTGGAGTCGGCGAGGCGTTGGTGTTATAGGCTATAAACACTGGGTGTGTCCCGCCGTTAACGTGAGGCACTATTTGGCTGGAGCAGCGGACGGTTTTTGCCTCTGTTTGTCCAGAGCACACTGCAGCTGCCGGCCGTGGTAGCCGAGCGGTTCTAGGCGCTTCAGTCTGGAACCACGCGGCCACTACGGTCGCAGGTTCAAATCCTGCCTCGGGCATGGATGTGTGTGCTGTCCTTAGGTTAGTTAGGTTTAAGTAGTTCTAAGTTCTAGGGGACTGATGACCTCAGATGTCCCATAGTGCTCAGAGCCATTTGAACACTGCAGCTGCTGGGACCCGGGAAGTAGCTGTGGAAGAAAGGTTCCCATTATGGAGATTGATAGGCTCTAAATGAGAGTGACTTAGGCCATTCTGTTGTCCTACGCTTTGAGTCTGTGGCAGCATTAGCCTATTGCCAAGGTTTGAAATTGATGAAACACGGCATGGTCGTTATTGGCCCTGTAACTTGAAGAACAGTACTTTGCCGCAGTAGTTCACCGGTTCCCGTCAGATCACCGAAGTCAAGCGCAGTCGGGCTGGGTTAGTACTTTGATGGGTGACCATCCTGTCTGCCGAGCGCTGTTGGTAAGCGGGGCGCACTCAGCTCTTGTGAGGCAAACTGAGGAAATACTTGGCTGCGAAGTATCGGCTCCTTTCTCGTAAACTGACAGGCGACTGGGAGAGCGGTGAGCTAATCACATGCCCCTCCATATCGGCTTCCAGTGACACCTGTGGGCTGAGAGACACGGCGGCCGGTCGGTACCGTTGGGCCTGCATGACCTGTTCTGGCGGAGTTTAGGAGCCTTCTATATGAGTATTCTTTTTTGATGAAACACGTTGAGGCTGTGTGGGACCTGAATATTACAAGGGACTGAATTAGCTGAGGAATTGAGTGGCTTATTACACAGACAGGGAAAGTCGAAAAAGAGACTTCTTGAACTAACGCTGCATTTATCCTCTCTGTCACAATATCTATTTCTTGGTGGCACTTGTTTCAGCAAAACCTGTTGCACATCAAAAGAAATATAATTTGGGAAATCTTGATCTTCTTCAAAAAGCATACAGTCCCTTTTTATTTATACCAAAATCTGGACAAGTCCAGGATTCGTAGTTCCCTCTTCTTACCTTTCTGAACTGATTATTATACACCACATTCAGAGGAATCGTCCCAGAACTACAGACAAAGAAGAACGTCGTAATTCAAATGGTTCAAATGGCTCTGAGCACTATGGGACTTAACAGCTGTGGTCATCAGTCCCCTAGAACTTAGAACTACTTAAACCTAACTAACCTAAGGACATCACACACATCCATGCCCGAGGCAGGATTCGAACCTGCGACCGTAGCAGTCGCGCGGTAACGTCGTAATTATTCTGCTGCATTTTTCTTCACGTTGATAACCGTGGTTAGCGATACTGCAATTTGTAATGTACCACTCCTTAGCCCACATGGAATAACCAGGCACAGAGATTACAGAATCTATATTATTATTGTAATGTATGGGCAGTCTCCAAAAGACAAAACATTTCCCATAAAAACAGACGAAGAAAGATAACAGAGCCGATTGTTCAGCTGACTGAATGTCTTATAAAATCCCTTAAAGCAAAACAGTCACACTACTCTCTGGGGGGTAACCCATCTCGAAAATACTGTCACGAGATTTGACCGTAAGTAATGTGCTTATTGAAATTTTGCTTAAGTACACAAAAGAAATGTTCAAATGTGTGTGAAATCTTATGGGACTTAACTGCTAAGGTCATCAGTCCCTAAGCTTACACACTACTTAACCTAAATTATCCTAAGGACAAACACACACACCCATGCTCGAGGATGGACTCGAACCTCCGCCAGGACCAGCCGCACAGTCCATGACTGCAGCGCCCTTGACCGCTCGGCTAATCCCGCGCGGCGCTGAAGTACCATATCAGTCTTCCATGTAGAAGCTACTGCACACTTTATAAAACTATTAACATGGGTATTGGATCTCAGGTCTACTGTTTTTCCTATACGTGACCCAGCGAAAGGCAAAATAAAATCTGAGGGAAAACATTTTGAGAAGAGTCAATTAGTAGCCCAAAAGACGTTTGCAGTTGGAAAGGTGGGAAGCTTTTGTAAGCCTTAAACGAAATTGTATTGTAAAAGCAAATCAATGGATCATTAACTGTTTTTTAATTGATTATATGCAAAACTTACTCTTCAGCACTTGTAGTCAAATGCCATTTGCCTGCACTATGCTAGGCAATTATGGTACAATGATTTTGGGTTTCACAATCTGGCAGATGACTCGGTTTCGGTTTACCGGAATCTTTAACATGAAGGAAGGAAAGGTCGTAATGAAATTATATCCATGGTTTAAAACTACATAAGCAATATTCTGTTAGAAAAAAGAAGTGAGCTTGCTTTGTTTACTGATGCGTGTCCCGGGTGGAACAAAAATTAAGTTATTGTAAAGTTCTTGTACAGTCAAGTGCACATCTACCAGAGCATCACATACTCGTTTCCAGTGCGAGGACACTGGTATTTACCATACGATCAAGACTTGTAACTGTCAGGATATAAGGAACAGATGACAAAGACTGCAGAAATTTCCGAAACTTGGGTCAGGAAAAATTGTAGAAGCCCCTACATCTACTCCAGCTGAAAATAATGAAATATGATGCTTTTGTAGACACTGAACATGCTAGTGAGTCAGTCTGTTTGTAGACGCCTAAACCTCCGATGAGACTGCTGAAGGTACGAATAATTTGCAAATATTTGGATGATAGGTTTCATGTCTCATTGTCAACCTCTTACTTTCGTTAAGTGAATAGGGGTATCGTTGTTGGAGAACTTCTACTAAGAAAGATACTAATTTGTGTTGTGTCCTGCCTACTCGTCGAATATGGGGTGCCTAGAAAACCTGCTTCTCGGATCGCTAGACAAAAAATCAAGCAGTTCGCATTAATGAAATTTATTACAAAAGGACATATTACCATACTTAACTTTGTGGGATGCTGACGTGTCGTGAGCAAAGGCCGACATACGAACATGAGAAAGCCCTTCAGTATATTCAGTTTGGAATACAAGTGAAATAATACAATTCCTTAGTCGCTGCTATAGGGCTCGTGGAACGGCTCGTCTTCAATTGGGCCGCGGCCATTCGGAGCTGCGCTTATGTCCTCTTCATGTAGATGCAGCTGCTGTCTTAGTGTCGTCCTAGAGAGGGGTCGGTCAGCGAACTATTGGCTGACATCGTCTCACAGCTCTCTCTGCTTTAACGTTCCTGTCCGGCGTGTCTGTGCTTGATGTTACGCCAGAACATTCCTCCCACCCAAAGCGACGGGCCGTCGTCATATACGGAGCTCGACAATAGCGGGGAAGACCGAAGTGTGGATGCTGCGCTGTACCGGAATCTGTGGCTTCAGGGAACGTCAGGCTTCCGGTCGTATCCTGCCTCCGGCCAGTGTTCCGGCAGAGACGTCCCCTGGAAAACGACCAGAAGGGTACGCGTCCACCTCCTGAGGCCCGTCATTATATGTAGAAGGCGTCGACTGCTGCAGCGTGGGTGGGTCCAGCTCCATCGGTAGGACGAGAGGAGGCGAAGGATGTGAAGGGTCCGTCTCCATGGGGTCGTCCCGCGTAGTCGTGATGACATCTTGTGGCGGCGGCTGTGGCCGCGGTACCCTCTGAATCAGTGAATGCGGGGGAAGAGACACCGAAGGATCACCATGCACATGACAGTGGCGAGTTTGATTGTGATGTAGGTGCTGCTATCTGTCTTGGCCTGAAATTAGATAATTGCAAGCGCCAAGTCAACGGAAAATCTCGCCTCCCGCCCACCGTCTGCCGTCGATAGAAACCCTGTAAAAGACAATATCATGCTGCGGGAAGCGATACTTGCGGCCTTCCTTCAGCGCTGGATGCTGAGCAGGTGGAGTAGGTGGAGCAATGTCCGATGGCGACGGTCGTGAAGCAGTTCCGCTGTCAATAGTCCGTCTCGTGGAAGCGATCGATAGGAGGCGACAAACAGGTGGGCGGTGCGAAATTTGGCCGTCTGCTGCTTGAAGGTTCTAACAAAACGTTCCGCTTCGCCGTTTGACTGTGGATGGAACGGTGCACTATTTAGGCACTGTACGCCATTGTGTTCACAGAATGTTTCAAGTTCATGTGACGTGAGCTGAAAGTTGTCCGACACTACTACTTCAGGCAAACCTTCGAAGCAAAAAATATAGGACAACGCCTTGTTTGTGCTACGTGGCGTCGTCGAGTTCATTGGCACACCAAAAGGAAACTTGGTATACGAGTCAACCACAGTCAACTAACGGGTATTCCAAAAACGTCCCGCAAAGTCTATATGCACACGTTGCAATGGTTATTGCGACTTAACTCAAGCAGAAAATTTTTGTGACGGACCGGACTTATTTTCCGCGCATGCGTGACACTGTGAAGTCATCTGTTCTGCTTGGGTGTCCATATCCTGCCAAGTACAGTGTCGACGCGCCAACAGCTTCATACGAACAATCCCCCAGTGTCCTTGTTGAAGTAACAGCAACACTCATTTTTGCAGAGCTTTAGTGATCAACACACGTGACTGTCCACTGTCATTTTGAAAAACAGCCACTCCTTGCTGTATAGCGATGCTACGCTGACGTGCAAAGTATCGCCGCACTACAGAGTTCTTTATGCTATGCAATGAGCGAGGCCATGATGTGTGAATGTACAGGGTGATTCAAAAAGAATACCACAACTTTAAAAATGTGTATTTAATGAAATAAACATAATATAACCTTCTGTTATACATCATTACAAAGAGTATTTAAAAAGGTTTTTTTTCATTCAAAAACAAGTTCAGAGATGTTCAATATGGCCCCCTCCAGACACTCGAGCAATATCAACCCGATACTCCAACTCGTTCCACACTCTCTGTAGCATATCAGGCGTAACAGTTTGGATAGCTGCTGTTATTTCTCATTTCAAATCATCAATGGTGGCTGGGAGAGGTGGCCGAAACACCATATCCTTAACATACCCACATAAGAAAAAATCGCAGGGGGTAAGATCAGGGCTTCTTGGAGGCCAGTGATGAAGTGCTCTGTGACGGGCTGCCTGGCGGCCGATCCATCGCCCCGGGTAGTTGACGTTCAGGTAGTTACGTACAGATAAGTGCCAATGTGGTGGCGCTCCATCCTGCTGAAATATGAGTTGTTGTGCATCTTGTTCGAGCTGAGGGAACAGCCAATTCTCTAACATCTCCAGATACTGTAGTCCAGTTACAGTAGCACCTTCGAAGAAAAAGGGACCAAAAACTTTATTGGCTGAAATGGCACAGAAAACGTTCACCTTTGGCGAGTCACGTTCATACTGAGTTGTTTCACGCGGATTCTCAGTGGCCCATATACAGACATTGTGACGGTTGACTTTCCCGTTAGTGTGGAAAGTTGCTTCATCACTAAACACAATCTTTGAAACGAAATATTCATCTGTTTCCATTTGAGCAAGGATAAAATCACAGAAACCGATTTTTTTAATCTTATCAGCTGCAGACAGTGCTTGAACCAATTTCAGACGATAAGGTTTCATAACTAACCTTTTTCGTAGGACTCTCCATACAGTTGATTGTGGAATTTGCAGCTCTCTGATAGCTCTGCGAGTCTATTTTCCTGGGCTGCGAACAAATGCTTGCTGGATGCGTGCTACATTTTCATCACTCGTTCTCGGCCGTCCAGAACTTTTCCCTTTGCACAAACACCCATTCTCTGTAAACTGTTTATGCCAACGTTTAATACACCACCTATCAGGAGGTTTAACACCATACTTCGTTCGAAATGCACGCTGAACAACTGTCGTCGATTCACTTCTGCTGTACTCAATACAACAAGAAGCTTTCTGTTGAGCGGTCGCCATTTTAGCATCAACTGACGCTGACGCCTAGTCAACAGCGCCTCAAGCGAACAAATGTACAACTAAATGAAACTTTATAGCTCCCTTAATTCGCCGACAGATAGTGCTTAGCTCTGCCTTTTGTCGTTGCAGAGTTTTAAATTCCTTAAGTTGTGGTATTCTTTTTGAATCACCCTGTATTTTAGCAAAATGTTCAAATCTGAATCAGCTTCCCTGGCCTGTTCAATTTCCCTAGAGTTCAGAGGAAAGGATTGAAGCAATTCAGAATCCTGAGCATCGATATAACAGCAAAAATGCAGCAGACGCGTCAAAGTCTATATTAGGGCCAATCGGAAAAGACGAAAGTGCGTCCGCATTACCATATTGAGCTGTAGGACGGTACACAATCGCGTACTGGTAATGAGCCAACAACAAAGCCCATCTTTGCAACTTTCGGGCAGTTCGTACAGGAATCACCTTCGTCGATAAAACAAGGGTTGCAGTGGCTTGTTATCCATTAGTAAGTAAAATTTTCTGGCATATAAATAGTAGTGAAATATTGTGACACCATACACAATTGACAAAGCCTCTTTCTCAATTTGCGAATAGTTACACTGAGCTTTAGACAACATTTTTGATGCGAAAGCGACAGACCCGTCTTTATGACCAATTCCGTGCGAAAGCACTGCTCCGATTCCGTAGGAGAAAGCGTGAACTTGTAGTACAACTGGTCTGTCAGGATCGAAATGTACTAAGCATCGACCACTGATCAATGCAAATTTAAGTTTTCGAAAAGTTACTTGGCACTCATCTGTCCGAACAAAGGGGACATTTTTGCGACGCAAGTGATGGAATGGATTTGTGATTTGTGCAGCATTCCCTAAGACTGACTGCAATTCTGTGACATTGCGAAGAACTGGCAAATCACGTATCGCTAAAAAATGTGACTGAAAAGCATGTACACCTTGACTGTTAATAACATGACCAGGATACTAAAACTCAAGTTAAAAAAAACACGTTTGTCTATTCTACACTATATTCCTGCTCAGATAATACACGAAACAATTCACGCAAATTTTCAGTGTGTTGTTCAGGTGTATGACCTGCTACTACAATATCGTCCAGATACTAGTTTGAACAGTTTGGTACTTGAGCGGTCAGCTGTTCCAAACACCGTAGGAAAATGGCGGGTGCAGATGCACTGTCAAAATGCAAACCCAAATATTTAATCAAGCCTAAATGAGTGTTCAAAACACACACTTTTTAAGATTCTTAATCTTGTGGTGTTTGAAGAAATGCGTCGCGCAAATCAGTTTTTGAAAAGTAGCGACCAGTGCCTAATCTGTCCATGAGATCCTCTGGGCGTGGCAACGGATAAGAATCAATCAAATTTTGTGGGCTGACTCTAGACTTAGTCAACACAGAGGCGTATGGGACCGGAACGTTTGGAGAGCGACCGGAAGGTTTGGAGAGCTAAACCAGTGGACTTGTCCATGGACTAGCTTGTTTGGGCGCAATAGCTCCGCTATTTCGCAATTCTTTATGTTCAGCAGCGACCTCTTTCCGAAATGCAATGGGAACAGTTCTGGTCGGGCAAAATTTCGGCTGAGCATTGTCTTTTAGCGTAATATGTGCAACAAAAATTTTAGCCTTGCCTAAACCTTCAGGAAAGAGTTCAGGGAACTTTTGCATTGAGTGCAGTCACTCAGAACACATTGTCCTGAATTTGATAGCCAAACAAGCCAAAAGATCAAGGCTGAATGTGTTCTCACAATCGTGTGATTATAGCACAGTGAAATTTATAGTTCGCATATGCAAGCGATACATGGCAGGAAAAGTACATTTTTCCGAGAACGGGAATGTGTTGTACATTAAAAGCCGTCAGGTGCATGTAAAGTTTAGACAGGCGTGGGGAGCCTAACAGTTCATATGTGTTACCATTCAGCAATGTAACAGAGGAACCATTGTCTAACTGACATTTCACACATTTTCCACTAATATGCAAGCGACTAAATGTTTGTTGGATTGGCGTAGGACTGAAGAAACTGTTTTCTTGTTAGTTTTGCTAATGCTTTCAGTAGACTTAGAATACACAGGATTTATTACATGGACCTTATGACTAGATTTTTGCGAGTGGGCAGAATTCTTATGTTTGTTCTGTTGCAAATAGATGGACTGAACATGACCTTACTTGCCACAAGCATAACACTGTGCTTGTCTGGACGGACAGTCTTGGCGTCTGTGCTGTGAATAGCACCGAGGACACGACTTAATGCTATTCGCCTATCGGGCCACCTGGTTAGAAAACTGTTTATGCGGTATGGAGAATTATTTACGTGGCGTGGCGCGCACAAGCTGTTGCTGTCTAATGGGCCAGTCGTGAACAAGAGTCGACTTGACCCAATATATCTGGGGCTGTGCAAATTTGTCGGCGACCTGGCACCTAAATCATCTAGTATTTACACTAAATGCTGAAATGATGGATCGAACTGTTTCAAAATCTGTTCTCTGAGTCTGACTACAGCTACGCTGTACACGATCGGATCACGCAACATAACATCTGAATATAAAGCTTCACAAGCACATTTTAATTTGCATTTCCTTGTCATATCCTGCAAATCTGTTGCCCACTCGTGATAAGTTTGTTTTGACTGTTTCTTGCAATTAAAGAATTGATACCTAACTACTACCACAAGAATTGATACCTAGCTGCTACCACATTCACTTTTTGGTCATAATAGTTAGTTAGCGTATTTACAACCTTATCATACGAAAGTTCGCTCGGAGTTGTATTAGGAAATAACTTCTGAATGAGTCTAAGCATTGCACTGCCTACCATGGACAATAGATAGTAAAGTTACACAGTACCTGGTACGTTGTGAGCAATTAAATGGGCTTTAAACTGTTGCAACCAAACGAGCCAGTCCTGTTTTTGTTCATGAAACTGGCGAAAATGCAGCACAGCACTTGGAGCTACAGATAGTGGATGTTGTTCTGGTGGGTGCGCATCATTGGCCGGTAGCTGCTGCACCATGTTTACCAGCGTAGATATTTGGTGGGTCTGAAACTGGAACATCTGCGTTAGCTGCGTTGCATCTAAAACTTGCTGCTCTGGTGCCTGACCAGGGGGTGGGATACGTGGGTTGCTTATCATGGGAAGAGCAAGTGCGATAAACAGACAAGGCAAGGAATAAAAATAAGTACAAAAGCAAAGAAAATTTCTACAACTACCACCCTAAAACACTAATAATAGACTGTTTAATCAAGTAAACACGTCCCTGCAAGGAAAAGACAAAAGAGAATTAAGGCGCGAACAAAACACAGGAATCCACGTAAAGAAAACAGAGGATCTGTGGTGGCTGTCGCTATGGAATCCGTCGACCTACTCATCAACAATGTTGTGTCCTGCCTAGTCGCCAAATATGGGGATGCCTAGGAAACGTGCTTCTCGGATGGCTAGACAACAATTCAAGCAAATCGCATTAATGAAGTTCACTATAAAAGGAAATGATTACCATACTTATCTTTGTGAGATAGAGGCGTCTCAGGAGCAAAGGGCAACAGACAAACATAAGCTAGATTTTCAGTATATACAATTCGTAATACAAGTGAAATAATACACTTCCTTACTCGCAGAACGGCTAGTCTTCAACTAGGTCATCGCCTAGCGGCGCGGCGCTTCTGTCCTCTAACGTAGATGTCGCTCGGTGTCGTCCTAGAGAGAGATCGGTCAGCGTACTATTGGCAGATGTCGTCTCACAGCCCTCTCTGCTTTAACGTTCCTGTTTGGCGTTCCGGGGCTTGAAGTTATGCTGGAAAACTTTTGACCTACATCAGTTGTATGAAAAGAATGCGGGTATTCAGACAGCAGTTCCTGGCAGAAGAAAACAAAGGCTTAAAGAAGTACCTCCTTTCTGGAGTCTCAAATAAAAATTTTAATGGAGGGAAAGAGCTGGAAGTTGATCTTGATGATGATGATAACATTGGTGAGTGTGAGGATGAATAATTAACAACAAAGAGCAGAAAACGCAATAGATTACTGCAGTGAAAAATATTAAAGATTTTTTTCTTAATTTTCTACAAATACCGGACAAGTCCACAGAACAGATGCTTCAAATTAACTATAGACTGCACACTTAAAAACGAACCCTAATGGAGAAGGTGTTCCTATTTAACTTGCTATCAATATCGTTTGGATTCTTTTCATGCTTCAGTTTAAATATTGGAAAGTTCTCTTTCATTCCTGAAAAATGACTATTTTATAACTTGACCACTTTCTCTAACTAATCCTTCTGTTGTATTTTAATTATAAGCTATTTAGTAATTTGTGTTGCCTGACTTCGTGTCTTTATAACTGAGGTATTTGCGGTAATAGTGTCGTTGTAGATTGTGTATGTTGTTCATACTGTCTGTCCATGTTTGCTTAGGGTGTTGGTCATAGAGGGATGTTCTGGTAATACCTTGCTGATTAGTGTGCGTTGTTGTAGACTATACTTAGTGCCCATTTGGTTAAGTTAATCTCAGTTGGGCGACGTATTTATATTTGCTAATATATGTCAAGAGTTTCTGATTGAATCTTGATTAATGCCTCCTTAAGGGTGTAGTCCTCTTTGAACACATGACAAATAAGTGATTTTCGTGATACTTTTTTTCAAGTGAAATGAAAAGTAATGCTAAATATAATGATATAGTTGTTTTATTCCTTACACCTTTATCCTCAAGAAATATTTTTTGTGTCGACATCGGATGCTCTTTGAACGCGCTGTACCAGGTAGAGAATCCCTTCCAGCAGGAACTTTGGTCATCAGCGGGAATTCTCAAAGGCCTCCAATCGTACCTATAACGAAATAGTTTGTGTAAATCATATTTTGACTAAAGTTCAGTCTTGATCACACCATTTATGTCTCAATGATATAGGTAACCGGTTTCGGTTATGTAAAATAACCGAAACCGGTTACCTATATCATTGAAACATAAATTGTGTGATCAAGACTGAACTTTAGTCAAAATATAATAATCTATTGATCACTGTATTCCAAAAATATTTACCAAAATTTGTGTAAATTGTTTCTAATATATCCTCTATCAGTGTGTACAGGATGATAACAAATGTGAAGTTCTAACAAAATGGTAACGTGTTCAATAAAATGTCAAATTATTCGCCTCAAAAAATCGAGACAAATGTGTGCACCGAAAACAGACTTTTGAAGAATTTTCTCATTTTGAGTGTGCTGAAGGATGATCTGTTTAATTGTAAAAACTATTCAACAGCCAAGATTGCATAAAATATTTCTTTCTTTAAAACATCCAGTTTCAACAGACTTTAATGTAATCAGAAAGAGAAACGTTCTGGGCTGTAGATGTAGAAACGAACTGTGTCTAGGTTTGTACACGGAGTTTCCTTCTCTGATAAATTTCAGTAAGGTGTCGGAAAAAAAGGAGAAACAACGAAAAATAATTTGGTTGATGCCAGGTACAGCACATAATGGGTGTTTTACTCAATTGAGGGAATTGTTACCAGACTTATGATTTCTATATTTAATTGCACAACAATTCTACGCTGGACACTATGTTATGCGCTCACTAAATGTTATTGAATATACAGGTTCTTGAATACTGATTAAGTACAAGTGAGAATTTAGCGCTGCAACTCATCTTATGACAGGCGATAATAATTACGTAGTTAGAGAGCTCGACACGAGAAGGAAGGGTCAACAGGAGATCATTAGAGACAGAGCACAAGCTCGGATTGTTTCAAGGGTGGGGAAGAAAATCGAACGTGCCCTTTCACAGGAACCATCGCAGCATTTGCCTGGAACGATTTAGGGAAATCACAGGAAGCCTAAGTCTCGATGGCCGAACAGGGGTATAATCAGTTCTCCTCCCAAATGCGACTCGAGTGAGCTCATAACTGTGCCACCTCACTCGGTTGGAGGGATCAACCCATATTAAAAAGGTACAGGTAATTTATACTCATTACTCTTACAGGCAAAAAAAAAAAAAAAAGAAAATGAAAAATAAAACTTAGTTAGAAATTACAAGAAAAATGTTAATCTTCTGGATTGTCCTCTTGTTCATATTCACATGGCTGCCTAGACAGACTCAAACTCTTTCGATATCCTTGCGAAATTGATAACTGCATCTGCCAAAACTTGTGCCTTACCTGTAGAAAATCTGATATCATTATTTGAGTCTTTTGAATTGGTCGAGCTGGGAGTCATTCAGAACTTACTTCAGTGACAAGTACCAGTATGTCATTTAACTCAAAGCCACATTTCATCAGTTGTAGTGAGTCGGGAATGATGGAGAGTCAGTCTCTTAGTGACAAATCGCTAGATGTTTGCAGCAGGTGAGGAAACTACAGAACGTGCTGTCAAGCGAAATAATCAGTAGCAAAGTAACTCAGAACTGAACGTGTGTTCTTACATTATGTCTGTAGTGTTAGTAGTGGGACAAGGGGCCATGTGGCCCCACTGCATTGTTGCCAAATTTATTCATGATGATGACGTCATCCAAGATGACAGCATGTAGACTTGGCCACAGCGCATGACGTCATACAAGATAGCGGATTTTGCTGGGAAAATAGGTCAATTGTGCTATGTCCACTAACCTAACCTCCAGAAAAAATGGAGGCAATTTTGAATTTTGGCTGGAAAATAGACCAATTGTGCGATGTCCACTAACCTAGGCCTCCAGAAGAAAAAATGGCGGGAAGTTTGAATTCCAACAGCATAATGCATGCAAAACCTGTACTTATCTTTATTATTATTCATAATTATTCATTAACGTTCATTATCATTTATTATTATTATTATTATTCGTTACAGTCAACTTTGGACTACGCTAAGCATCAGTCATTTCTTGTGCTTTTTCTTGCGTTCTTCCCAGTACTTCTTCACTTTTTCTGAGTGGGCTTCTTTACGTTCTTGCGACCAGGTTGTTCCCGTCTTCTTTGATTGCGTTCGGTCTTTGAATCCCTGTATTTTGTTGATGGCATTCCTATATTCCATTCTGTTGTAAACTGTCTCTGGTATAATGTTCATTTCTGCAATGTCTTCTTTTACTTCTTTCAGCCAGTTAATTTGTGTCTTTCTGCTTTCCATGTATTCCAGGATTTTCTTTGCCGTTCTTTCTGGTGCCATTCTTTTGACATGCCCATAGAAACTCAGTCTTCTCTTTTTAAAGGATGTTGTCAGTTTTTCAATTTTCTCGTATAACTCTTTATTGGATCGCAATTTATAATCCTGTCCATCCTTTTTAGGTCCTAAGATCTTTCTCAGTATTTTTCTCTCTTTTATTTCCAATTTCTCCAACAGACGTTTTCTGTTCAGTGGGATGCATTCAATCGCATACAAACTTTCTGGTTTTATTACCGCATTGTAGTGCCTGAGCTTGGCATTGATGGAGATCGACTTTTTATTGTATACATTTCGGCATAGCTGGTATGCCGTTTCCATCTTTATTGCTCTTTCCTGTAGTGAAACATTTGGTAACCCTGTCGGTGTAATCCATTCCCCTAGATACTTAAATTTATGAACTCTCTTAATTAGCCGGCTGGTGTGGCCGTGCGGTTAAAGGCGCTTCAGTCTGGAACCGCGTGACCGCTACGGTCGCAGGTTCGAATCCTGCCTCGGGAATGGATGTGTGTGTTGTCCTTAGGTTAGTTAGGTTTAATTAGTTCTAAGTTCTAGGCGACTGATGACCTCAGAAGTTAAGTCGCATAGTGCTCAGAGCCATTTTTTTCTTAATTATTCCATATTTAGTTTGCAATGTCTGTGTTGGGTCTGTTTTGTCCTGTATCATCAGTTCTGTCTTTTCATACGATATTTGTAGACCTGTCTTCTCAGCGATCTCATGCAGCATTTCTATCTGAATCTTTGCTGTTTCGATGTCATCTGCCAATATTGCCATGTCATCAGCAAATGTCAGACATTCAACTTTTGTTTTATTTCTTCCTAACGTTATCCCATTTTTCACTCCAGCTTCTGCCATCTTCTTTCTCCATTCCCTGACCACTTTTTCAAGGACAATGTTAAATTATCATTTATTGTTATTTATTATCATTTATTATTATTATTTATTATTATTATTGTTTACTATCATTTATTATTATTTATTATTATTGACCTGCCTCCACTAGAAAATTCCCTCCAAATTCAAATTCCAACACGACAATGAGTGCAAATCCTTACTTTTGTTTATTATTATTCATTATTATTCATTATCATTTATTAACATTCATTATCATTCATTGTAATTTATTATCATTTACTATCATTCATTATCATTTATTGTTACTATTATTATTATAGGCCTACCTCCACTAGAAAATTGCGCCAAATTCAAATTCCAACACGATAAGGTCTCGTAAACTGTACTTCTATTTACTACTATCATTTATTATTTATTCAAGATGTCCGATTTTCTCGGCGAGAAAGCCATTTTCCTTACACCCATAACAAAAATCTATCACAAGCTCAAATCCCAACACCATAATTGATCACACGTATAAACGTTATCTGTCACTTATCTTTTTTCACTGGTAGCTTATGATAACCACGCCAAATAATAAACTGCACTTATAGTTACGTAAGTCACGTCCTTTGATTTTGCAGGGGGGAAAGGACTGAAGACTTTATTTCAAGCAGTACGGTCATCACTTGTTCTCCAACACAGTCAGCAAACACATCTTTGGTATCGCAGTGCAGTCGCCATGATGCCCGCGCTCCCACTGAATTAGTTCAAATCCTCGCCACCCCCTGGACAATGCGCGGAGACACTGCCGACGCCTGTCACGTGAGGTGGCCGGCCACTCGCGCTGGACTGGCGGTACGCTGGGGGCGAGCCCAGCGATCGGTCCCACGTCATAAAAATGATTTTGCTGGACACGCTGGAACTTGCCGAGTTTGACGCCACAGTGGTCCCTTGTCCTGTCACCACGTGTATTCGTCGCCTCGAAATTGTTTGTGCGGTCGCATGGACGGATCTGACATAAAATCGAAAGAAATGCGAAAACTGGTTAGCGCATAGATATAATGAATAATGAGAACGTACTTGCTTATCTTCTGGTTCCGGGGGGTGGGGGGGGGGGTGCAATTTGTACATGGAGTCAAGTATGCGGCAACAAGTGGAATGCAGGAAAACGATGACATTGGAGTGAGCGGAATAAGGAAGGCAGTCAATTTTTTCTCGTTGAGTTCGTATTATAGTGTATGTATACTGAGGTAGCAGTGATACACGTGAGTTGAATACTGTATTTGATGCTTTTCAGGAGGACAGAGAATCATTCACATCTAAACTTACTCACATCTGTGTTAAATGATAACAGAGGGTGTACGTGATGATCGATTGAGAGAGAGCTGCATCTAGGTACAATTCAAACATTGACTCATTTATTCTAGAGAAGGACATGTTGCTGAAGGTAGATTTTTTTCCCAGTATTCTATTTGGATGCTTTAGTCACGTGATATAGCCAGCGTTCTAGTCGTATGTGGCTACGTGTTCGGTATGTGGTTTAAAGCACTGTCTACTTGCGATCGTTAACGGTGAACCCATCGGTCATCAGAGGACTTCCATATCATGTGTGATGAAAGTTGACACATTCCTCTAAACGCACTTTGATTTACGCGATGCTTGGTGTAAAATCGAGACTTCAGCGTCATAACTAAGTTAGCTGTGGGTATTTGTGAGGGGCTGTGATCATTGTGTACACACTTACCCGACAGACGGGTGTTTACAGAGTTGGTGACGGGATGACTATTAATTTTCACATGTTGGACGCTGCTGTTATACGTATCTGTTTGCTTGTAGGATGCACCGGCTGCTAATAACTATCATTTATTATGTAGACCCGATGGAGTAATAGTATTATTTCTGACTCGTGATCTGGTGTGATCATTGGGCACTAGACGTGTCCGCAGGGCTATATTGGGCTCGTATCAAAGAAAGGAAAAGTTTTACGATTGGGGTAGAGGTAGCTCAGCGTTGGGTGACTAGGGAGAAGGAAGTATGTCTGAAGGACGGAAAAGTAAGCGATCTGAGATTGTTGCCCGTTTTGAAGTGCTGAACGTTCTAGTCTTAGGAGTGTGTGTGTGTGTTTATGTTCTCTCTCTCTCCGTCTCTCTCTCCTACTGGAACCTTCGATGCACCGATCATGGACTCTAGAACATTACACATGATAGATTGGATGATTTACTTAAAAATGTTTCGAACTACGTTGTGTATAAATATCACTCCGTTCTTGTTCTTCTTAACTGTATGCTATTAAATTAAGGCACTTTGCGATTTGTTACTATAGATCGATATGGTGTGCTAAGCTCCAAGACTTGGTTACATTTCGAGAAATGTGGTGCACTTGGAGGGGCTAGGACTAGGAAAGTTCTATTCAGTCAAGAGAGGTGGAGGGTAGCTGTATTCGTCTGCTCGGTTGAGGAATAATTGGGTAGCGATGTTGCGGGGTAGGTTGGTCAATGCCGAGGTGAGGATGGTCTTTTAACATAAGAGGACTAGATAGCTTTGTGACCGCCATATGCAGAGAGATTGATCGTATACTATGCGTGAGGTTTTAGAAATATGTATAGCGTTGTCTGGTATAATTTGATTGTCTTTATGTGTTCGAGAATTAAGTGTGAATGGACGTGCTGAGCAGTCATCTATGAATGTTCGAAATGATACTTGCAAAATAGAGGATGTCTAGTTTAGCTATGATACTGAAATTGAGAAAACAAGCTGTCACATGATTGGCCAGTGTCAGACTTACTGTAAATATTTTTCGCGATATCAGCTGTGATGGATAATATTACAGTAGATAGGTGGTGTCTTATCAATCGCATCTGTGCATTGGGTGCGACATAATGATTGACTGACAATGCTTGCTTGAGTTGGGGGACAAATTTTGGTTGATGGACCGCAGCTTCTGGGGTTGCTAGCACCGAAAACGGTGATCCCGTACTTGTGTGCAAAAATGACCAATCACTAGAAATGGAATGCAGAGTTGTAAACTATTCGGTCACTGTGACACATAAGTTTAAATGCAGAGGTGGTCAGCCACTTTCGAGGGAAGTCGCTACAACGCCAGCAGGCTCTTCTAGTTTCCTTGTGTTGTAGCTGTCCTTTATTTAAAATCATTCAATGTTATGCTATCGACTGTAAGAATATGGTTTACAAGGTGCAAGGTATAGTTTCCTGTGAGAGGCCATGCATCAGTCCATGTTAATGTCTGTTTAGAATCAGACACTGACTTCGAAGTCGCGGCAGAAAGACGAAATGCTTGGCAGTGTGCAAAAGCGTGTTAGAAAACACTGTTTGAACAAGGGCCAGAGGCAGCTTCTCATTCGCTTAGGGTATGGGTGATCAAACTTTAAAGGGGTCTCTGCAGCGTGTGTATATTTAATATGATCTTGTTGATATAGGCATCTGTAGTTTGAGGTGTGGGACTTGGAGAGCTGTTAGGAATTCTTGGATGGTCGCACTCTAAGTTATTCGGGGGGAGTATTGTGAATTCCATTTGCCTGCGCTGGAGGTGGATTGCATTGGTGTCTTCATGACTTTTCCACTGTTTGTTGGTAGAGGATAAAAATGATAGTGTGCTGAGGATCTGTTGTACTTGTACCTAGTTTGAGGCTTACAACATTGCTCGCATTTCCGGTGAATGTCCAAAACAAGGTTCCGTTGTAGTAACTGAGATCGTTCTGTTTATGGACAGGTTGCAGAAGGTAATAGATATGTCTTTCTCTGGCTTAAATTGCAGAGATCAGATGTGTGCAGATAAATGCCTACTCATCTATGCTTAGAAAGGGAAAATGCTTTTTATTATTAAGTGAGTTTTGGCAGGAGTGAATATGGTTTTATACATGTGAGTGTTTAAGATTTGTGAGTGAAAATTGTCAGCAAAGGGTGAATGACATCAGGTTTGCTAGCTGGGGGAGACACTGTTTACATGTCCTGTTGGAGATGCAAGGGGCAGATAGAGATCTTCGCTATTCAGGAATCCATTTGTGCACTGTATGTCATTAGACAATAGCTGGAGAGCAGGTATAGGGAGAGCCCACTTCAGCATTCTGGTCCTGGGGCTGAGTGGACGGCTGTTTAGATGGACAGCTATGTGGCTTTGACATGCCATTGGCGGCGCTCGGACACTCGCTTTGTCAGGCGCTATGGGATTAGTCTGAGCATTTAGTACTTGTTTCGGAGGTTATTGGATTATAACTGTAATATTGAAGGTCATGTCCTCAGCGGGACCGCTGCATAGTTGAGTAAGTGTGTTAACGTATTTGAAGATATGTTTCGCGAATGGTGATGTTAAGTTGATGGTGCAATTTAGCTACCTCTGTAAAAAAAATAGCTGTCTGCTGCTGAAAGAAAGAAAGAAAGGGGTGACCTTGCCCCCAGACCTGATGGATGAGTTATTAGATAAGAGCAAGTGATAGTTGAATGATGCTATGTGTTCAGATATAGGCGTCTCTAAACGGCGGGGCGAGATTTTTTTTAAAGTGGGAATTTATGCAATCTATAGGTAGTGATGCTCGACCGCTAGTGACAACAGTTAGAGCGGAAAAATAGGTACAAATCGAGCGCTGGCAGAATGTTGCGGCAATGGTAATAATATTTAATTCAAGGTGGGGTTGGTAAATATGACCCAGGCTTTGAATATTGGTGTGAGTGTCGTATGTGCCTGATGCTCTGTATAAAAGTTTGACTCTTTAATTGCGTTTGGTATTTCTGGGTGTGTGTAAAATTAATTTTACTGTTGAAAGTGCGAGAAAGATGAGTTAATTGGTGTTTAGATAGAGGCTACGTTTGTAATTCGAAAAGAGTGGATGAGAATGGTAAATTGATTGATGGACATGGTTTGTGGGGTGATATATGAGTGTCAAGATAGGGTTGAGGACGTTTGCGTATGTTGATGGTGGGATGGGTGTGAGGTTAAGTGTGGTGGGAGGTGTAAATTAGATCTTATTTTTGAAAAAAAAATGTTGTAAAGTAAGAATAATTTTGAGAAGGTTTTAGATGGCTGGCTGGTCATGCAACGAGGCGAGAGCACGGATGTGTAGTTATGTTTAGTTAAAGGGCCGTGTATTGTCGTGTGAGGAGCATTGCGCAGTGTGCTACAGTGTCATAGGAGGTAAAGACATGTGCTGCTATGATGTGTCTAGGGTATGGAGCCTGCGCTTTGGAATTATGCTACGTTGATATAAAGTTGACTTTCACCCGCGTTCGGTGGTCGCGGCTCGGGATTGTGACGGATCGTGGCTCTGGACGGACGTATGTGTGTGTGCTTTGACCGCTGACGAGCGCGTTGACCGCGCCAACTCACGCTTGCGGAATCCGAGCAGGGGCTGTGCGCGGTCTGAAATCAGACGGATGGGTGACTTCACGATTCTGTGGGCAGGGTGCGGAGTGGGGGGTACCTGCGCACGTCTGCTGACTGATTTTGCAAGCGGATCTGCAGGCTCTGCTATGCGTTATTAGCATAGTTTACAAGTACTGAGCGTATCTACACATCTGTGTGAGGAATTATTTAGCAGCAGTTTGCTATAGTGTGTAATGAAATTACGATTGGATGCGTGTCTGTGGGCTGTGCAACATGGCCCAGGGCACATCTGGGTGGGTGTTTTGTGATAGCGTGACAGATACACTGTATGGTTAAATAAGTTGTTCGAAAAAATAAATAGAGTGTTCTCAATGATTACACGCGCCTGCAGCGCAGATCAGAGTGATTGCTTTTCCGTCACCATCTAGGTTGCATGAAAGTAGTAAATGTTTTCCCAGCCGCGTTAATCGAGTGTGTCAAAGAGCTATGAGCTATTCTGAGAATAGACATGAATGCAGGTCCAGACCTGAGACGCTGGCGGTATACATGAGAAGAACAATGCAGCTTTCACATGTGTCGGCTGTCACGAGCGCTCGGAAGCTAAACTTGGCTGGAGACTCTGGAATCCCCTCCCCCGCCAATCGCACGCGCGCACGGGCTGCCTTGGAGCGTAATGTAAGGCGCATAGGCGATATCAATTTCTCCGGTGATAGGTGCGAATGCGACTGTGTTGAGGTCATGTTTGGGGGAGGCTGAGCAGAGACTTTTAGTCGGTTTGACAGCTGGGGGTGTTTGGGTGCGTCTGTTGCACTATTTTGCGAGCACGTCTGTGCACTGTGCTGATATTTGTGTACTGCATTATTTAAGAGCTGTTTGCTACTGTGTAGTGAAAGTAGGAGTTGTTTACATGTTTGTGTCCTGTGTCAGATGACCACAGTCGGATCAGTGCGGGTGTTTTGTGACAAATATGCTCCACGAGTACATAAAATGGCTCCAAATAAATGGAGTGCAGCCCTTCCTTACTTCCCCGAGCAGCACAGTGCAGTCTGAGTGGGTTTTGCGCAAAAACTGCAATCTGGTCAGACTGTAAGTCAACAAATAACTGGACAAATTTATCTGTAGAGGAGTTAGAGGTCTGGATTGGAATGAATATCTCGGTGGGAGTGGTTGTGTTGCCACATGTAGTGCACTACTGGAGTTCAGAAATTGACTAATGTCAGCCTTACATATCGAAACCTATGAGATGCAAAAGTTTCAAAAAGATATGTCCCAAATAAATGAAGTACACTCTTTCCACCTTCCATCAGCCTACGGACTGAAATTATTTCCGAAAATTATGAGTTGTTTGGCTATTTGGACGTAAATGTTTTCCATTATTTACGAGTGGTTCACATGTCTTTAGGCTGTGCTATGAATTATTTTTAACTGTTTACAATTAGCAAGCGTGTGTCTAGAACATTATAAATGAGTTATGTAGGAGTGTTTTGCAGGTCTGCGTGGTGTGAAACATGTCGGTGTGATACATACACTCCATTCCTAAATAAAGTAAATTGGTTTCTCCATCCATGGGCCTAGTGCAGGATGAGTCCTTTTACCCGAAACGTGTAGGAAGAGGTTGAGTGCTGGTGGCTTAGTTAAGTGGTGATGAGCTTCGTTTGCAACAATTTTCTTAGGTTGGTGGCAGGAGCGGAAGTAACCTTTATTTACTGCCAGAATTTAAACTAGGCACTGGTTCCTAGGGAGAGGTTGCTGTCTGGTCCTCGAAAAGTAGTTGAAATTAGGTAGTTGAACACCTTTGCGTACGTATATGAAATTGTAAATTGAATTATTGAATTATTTAATATGATTAAATACGAAATGGAATTAAGTACTTAGGTATTTACAGAAGTCTATGTCCGTCACGTGTATGGAGGGTGTGTGATGTAAGCGGGGCAGCGGCGCAGCGATTGTATAGTTATTACGCGCGCACGACGAGAGAAAGTCAATTAGCGAGCGTTCTAGTGCGGACCAAACGTGCTGTTATATAGTCATGGCGGATTCCACTGTCGAGCAAACTTTGCCACCAAAAGTGTAGCACTGCGTTCTCGCTCACACAAGGACATGAGGTGGACGGTGAGTCACCGGTATCTACGGGTTTGAACGTGCCCAGGAAAACAACTTTGGCGCCAAAAGTGTGGCAAGGAACGGCCGACCGTTGTGTTATTCAGCTCCGAGGCCAACAATTTTGGCGGGAAACGTGCGGAGGCGGTGAATACACATGGTGAGTGGACAAGGGACCGCTGTGACGTCATACTCGGCAAGTTCCAGCATGTCCAGCGAAAACATGTTTACGACGTGGGAGCGATCGCTGGGCTCGCCCCTCAGCGTACCAGCAGTCCAGCGCGGGCGGCCGCCTCACGTGACAGGCGTCGGCAGTGTCTCCACGCACTGGCCAGGGGGTGGTGAGGATTTGAGCTAATTCAGCTGGATCACAGACATCATTGCGACTGCACTGCGATATCCAAGATGTGTTTGCTGACTGTGTTGGAGAACAAGTGATGACTGTACTGCTTGAAATAAAGTCTTCAGTCCCTTCCCCCCTGCAAAATCAAAGGACGTGACTTATGTTACTATAAGTGCAGTTTATTATTTGACGAGATTATGATAGGATAAAGTGAAAAAGGATAAGTGATGGAGAAAGGTTGTACGTGTGATCAATTATGGTGTTGGGGTTTGAACTTGTGATGGCTTTCCCGCCGAGGACATCGGACATCTTGGATAAATAATAAATGATAATAATAAAGAGAAGTACAGTTTTCGAGACATTATCGTGTTGGAATTTGAATTTGGTGCAATTTTCTAGTGGAGGTCGGCCTATAATAAATAATAAAAATAATAATAATAATAATAAATGACAATGAATGGTAATATATGATAATGAATGATAATAAACGACAATCAATGATAATGAATGTCAATAAATAATAATGAATAATAATGAATAATAATAAACAAAAGTAAGGTTTTTCAGCCATTATCGTGTTGGAATTTGAATTTGGAGGGAATTTTCTAGTGGAGGCAGGTCAATAATAATAAATAATAATAAATGGTAATAAATAATAACAAATGACAACAAATAATAATAAATGATAATGAATGTTAACGAATAATAATAAAGGTAAGTACAGGTTTTACATGCATTTTCCATTAGTGGACATAGCCCAATTGGGCTATTTTCCCACCAAAATTCAAATTTGCCACCATTTTTTCTGGAGGTTAGGTTAGTGGATGTAGTACAATTGGCCTGTTTTCCCACCAAAATCCGTCATCTTGGATGATGTCATGCGCTGTTGACAAGTCTACATGCCGCCATCTTGGATGACGCCATCGCCGCCATATTGAACATTTGGCAACAATGCAGTGGGCAAACACGCCCCTTGTCCCACTACTAGTGTTCCTTAATGTTTCTGTCTAAGCTGACCTTGTTGACATTTAATTGTCCTTTACCTAAAAAGCAGGCTAAATCAGTGCTGTAGACAAGTATAAACGTCGAGAGCAGCAGTCAGGCAGAAACAATACATAATCGAGGGGATTTTCTCTAATAAAATAACAGTGTATAGATGACCAATCGCCAGTTCAGAGTGATGATTGAATAATTAAGTTTTGTAACTATTCATAAATTAATACTATTGGTCTCCATTGTAAGCAGCGAATATGATAAAGTGGCAAACTCTGGTGTACATAAGTAAATGGCAACCAACAGTAATATTACGTTACCAACACAAACAGAGAGAAATTTTTTGAGAGATACGAAATATGCTTTCATCAATTTCAAATAAGTGCGTGATTTTATAACTGCAACCTCATTATTAGACTGCACATCAGTTCAATTTAGCTTCGTGGTAACCTAAACCGTTTGCAGATAGTCTGCATGCTGAGAAATAATTTTTTTTTCATTCAATACTAATGACAATAGAAATTCTATCTAAAGCATTTTACTTGCAAATATTATGGCGTTACAGTCCAAATGATGGAACTTATTATTGACCCTCTACTCCCTAATATAACATGTAACTTGAAGCACTCTCTAACCACAAATATTTTACTGTGTCCTGGAAGCAGGAATTAGTTAAGCCTTTGTCTAAGAGGGATGTTGCTACAGCACCTTCTGATTACTGACCTACTTCCATTCTTTGCGCACTGTCCAAGGCCTTAGAACATATCGTCCAAGACCATCTAACAATTGACCTAACAGGAGACAACCTACTACACGAATACCAGTCGGGTTTCGGTAAACGTTTCTGCACAACATCTACTGTAATAAAGGTAACAGTTGGCCTGAAGCTTGCCATGAATCCGGAAGAGGCTACTGTAGTGTGAATCTTAGATTTCAACAAACCCTTTGACACTGTCGATTTCAGCAAAGCCTTTGACACTGTCGACTTCCAAATTTTACTTCCAGAACTTAGCAGCCTATATTTTTCCTCAAGTGCAGGGTCATTATTTCGCTCATACCTTACATCTCTCCAGTAACTCGTCGTGTCTGGCACCACAAAGTCATCATGGTGGCAGGTAGTATCAGGTGTCCCCCCAGGGTTTCGTATTAGGTCCCATACTCTTATCGCTGTTCGTAAATGATGTGTTATCAGTAGTCCTACTGCAAACAACACATGTATGTGGTGACCTCCAGTTGAATTTAAGTGCAAAACCAATAAACCTAAAGACAGCTGTCAAGAATCTCAGTAACAATCCATGTGCACTGTTAAAATGGGCGCAAGATATATGATCACAGCATAATAGACCCAGAACCCAAGCAGTGATGGTTGGTCATTATAGGCTCATTAGTCCAAAATATTAGGAATCCCTAGCATCTGTAACCCTAAATTCAATAAACATCAACTTTTCTCCTTCAACAAAGAGTCTAGCAACAATAATAGATGAAAATTAAAATCGGACTGAACATGTAACTGTACTGTGCAAGTAGGCATCACCATGTTTCCACGCCCTACAAAAATATAAAAATATATTCCTTCTTGACCTGAAAAAAACTTGCAGGAACACTTATACTTCCGATTATTAATTACAGCCATGTTACCCTGCAAGGCCTTTTTTAGGGAAGCTTACAGCACTTGTAACTGATTACAAATGGGAAGCTTACAGCGCTTGTAACTGGTTACAAACGCATGTGTTCGTTACATTTGTGATGTTCGACGCTTTGATCGTATTTGACCATCATATGCATAACTATCATGCCTGTGTGCAGACAAGTACGGAGATTTCCATACCACTCTGTCTTCTCTACTGCCTTATCAACCAACACTGTCCCTCACATACCTCTTCAAGCTTAACGCTGTTATCTGAACAATATGGCAGAAACACCAATTCCCATCAGAGCAAAATGCTTTCTGTCCCACTCCATCAATTAGTAACTTTCTCAAAGTCCTTCTCAGTGGCTGGAACCCGACTCTGGAATAACCTCTCACATTATATTACAGAACTGAATAATATGTCCAGCTTCAGGGGACAGATAATGACATACCTGCTAAAGCAAGAATAAAGTTTGCCATTGTTCCTGTATGCAGTCATTACCCTTGCACATACTTCTTCCCAAGCTGATTTTCCTCATTTCCCAGTATTTGTAGCTGGTACAGGGCCCTTAAATTAAAGTTTCTGCCCAGAAATCGCTGTATCAGAAAATAAGTGTCTTGTACACCTAAATTTTTTTTATATCTGCTACTATCATTATTGCTATTACTGTCATTATTATTATTACTGTTATCACTATTAGTGAGAGCAATTGCGGTAGTGCATGTATTGCCAGTATTAACTTTGTAAGTTCGTAGTCAGAATTATGTACTTACATTGCCATTTCAAACACTCAGATCATGCTATTTGTCATATTAATGTTTTTATATCTTAGGTAACCATGATGTAAAAAAGATACTGAATGTGTGATACCTTGGTCCTATGTAAGAGGAAGACTGATGGCCTTAATCAGATATGGTTGCATAAATAAATAACAATAAATTAATTAACAACAAACAACAAGCGTTTAATGTCATTTAACACCACACCAGGATAATATGTGAAACATGCCGTTTATTCACTAGAAGATTCTACTGAAATTTGGCAATTATTATTACGGTTATTAAATTGTTTGTGGTATGCAGCTTTCATTGGAAACATTAATATCATAGATTATCTCTTGGTTGGTTGGTTGATTGGGGGGAGGGTACTAAACAGTAACGTCATTGGTCCCATCGGATTAGTGAAGTATGGGGAAGGATGTCGGCCATGCCCTTTCAAGGGAACTATTCCAACATTTGCCTGAGGCAATTTAGGGAAGTCACAGGAAACCTAAAACAAGGTGGCTGAAAGTAGATTTGAACTGTCATCCTCCTGAATGCGAATACAGTGTGCCAACCACTTCGCTTCGTGCACACATTGTGGTTCTTTAGTGGATACAGGTGCGTGGAACAGATTCGGTTCGAGGACAGAGACTTCTGATATTAATTTATTCTACATCTAATGTCAAATAGTAAAAATAATACATAACTTTGTTTACTTTAGTTTCAGCATCAGTCAATATCAGTAGATTTGAATGTAGAAATCTATATAGGTAGAAAGGCTTGCAAGTCAGTCTTCAGTACTATGACTGTGCCTTAGATAACAAGCTCTAACCGCTATGAAAGTCCACTGCAGCTGATAGCGCGATAGATCTATAAATTTTAGCAATTTTACCAGTTGTTCCACAATTTCAATGTCAGCCAATGACACAGCAGAATGCTTCCGAATTTCTGTATCATCGCTAAATCACCTGTCCACTACTTTCCATCTACAATATACTAGATTGCGAATACAGCTAGATGACATTGCAGTGCCCATTCGACCATTTGCACCAAAGTATACCAGACAGCGTCCTATACCGATGCAATTAGGTTACCTACATATTTCCAGCTCATCGATCATGGTGCAAAATTTAAGATAATGTTTGGCTATCTTTCCCTTTCTGGCTTGGTGTCACAGAGTATCTCGCAGTCAAAGGATAAAGAATGAGATTGGCAGATGCCTCCCACATTGTCCTTGAGCAATCATCCCTGCAGCACCAATCTTACCCACAGCACCCATCTAAAGACGCAAGATCTCTCCTGATGCATGCATGTTGAGGAGGGGAGCATCCTTTATCGGCCTATAGTAGGAATGAGTGTGTAGTAGTGATATATCAGACGGTTAAGAAGAACTGTATGGTTTGTACACGACAGAGCTGCAGGCAGGTGGAGTTACAAACACTTCAGATAAACCGACCATGTTATCCTTCAGTCGAACGTAAACACTGTACAGTTTTTGCTCATAAACTAAAAGAAAATGGACAGCTCCTAGCCGTCCGGTGTGGCCGTGCGGTTCTAGGCGCCTCAGTCTGGAACCGCGTGACCGCTACAGTCGCAGGTTCGAATCCTGCCTCGGGCATGGATGTGTGTGATGTCCTTAGGTTAGTTAGGTTTAAGTAGTTCTAAGTTCTAGGGGACTTATGACCTAAGATGTTGAGTCCCCTAGTGCTCAGAGCCATTTGAACCATTTTTGACAGCTCCTATTGCCGTGGAAAGAGGACATTTATTATTGCCACGATTGTGTTCTCCCTTTTAGTAGATGCTCGAGTACTGGGGATGTGTTTTCCATTGCAGAATGATGTCACTTGCGTGGGGTGGGGTGGGGCAGAGTTCAGCGTGTGTGTGTGGGGTGGGGGTGGTTGCACTGGGCAGATGTGTCCTGAGCAGAGCGAAGGACAATCGCCCCAAGGAGACTGCGAGTTCCTGACGTGCCCTGCAGGCTTCTCCACCGCGCATGAGGAAGACTGTGCTCCCAGATATGGGGAGTCAGCAGTCTCTTTAGGCGGAAGGCTTCCTGTTTTCCAAGTATTTATTATTCCAAGGGTGTCCAGTCTTCCTGAGATCTACTTTTAACATATTGTATACAGCGTCTTGTTCTTGTCTTCTGTCTATCTGTGCCTTATTTCTGCAGCCTGGAGACGGCATATCAGTGCCAATAGAGTCTCTTTGTGGATCGCCTGCAGCAAGATAGAGCAGGCCTCTATCTCTACCTATGGTAAGGCGAGGGAGGGGAGAAGAGAGAAAGCATTGGATGAGGGATGGAAGGGGGTAAGACTACCTGAGGTGGTTAGTTCGTGAGGGCCTATCGAGGAAGACACAGCTGCAACTGCTGCCTTTCTGCAATCTTCTGGGATCAGAATTTGTGGTAGTTGTGTTATCATAATGATTTTTTCCCAATCCCCAGAACATGTGTTGCATTATGAACCATTCACTACTTGTGCTTTCACGACAGTTTCAAAATGTAATAAGAACAGTGATGCATTTTTTCCATCAGTTGTGGTAGTGTGTACTGATTTCGATTAGCTGAGCTGCATGGCGATTGTCGAGCAGGTGTCTGTAGCCGACTCTAACGTCAAACAGCGATAGATACAGTCTGCAGCTGTATGCTTACAGCTAATACACTTACTAAACTCCTCTCTATTCAACACCAGCACCTCGTAAGTAGAACATATTTTGCACCAAAAAAAGAAAAGAAAAAACGATAGTACCTTACAAACCAGCTTTGTTCCCGCCAGCTTGTAGGTGAAGGGTAGAGTTTGAGTGTGCCTGTCACTAATTTCGAGTGATATTGTAAAATTTTTTCCCGGCAGGTTAACACCAGTTGTATGGCATCGTCAATTGTTAAGTTGTATTGCGATTTTTAGCAGTCCTTGTGTAGCGCTATGCATATAGTTGCGGAATTAGGACCGATCTGTATGATTAATTACAGAATTAGGACGTATCTTTACTCCAAAATCCCAACCAAAATAACTGAAGCACACTAACCTAACTTTCCTCTCTTGTATCTGGACAGTTTCCTTGTGTTGAAGGGTGCACTTCGTCTTTCTATCCAGAAGGAGCAGGGTTCATGTCCCGGAAAGGGCACCACTATTTTTAATATTCCGCCAATTCCCCGATGGAAGTTGGGGTGGGATGTCAGCACAGCCCTCGGACGAAAAAATTACCAACAAAATCCAAAATTAGAATTTACTGCTCCATGAACCATGGACCTTGGCATTGGCAGGAAGGCTTGCGTGCCGCAGCGATACAAATAGCCGTAGGTGCAACCACAACGAAGGGATGAAGGGATGTCTGTTGAGAGACCAGAAAAACGTGTTGTTCCTGAAGAGGGGCAGCAGCCTTTTCTGTACTTGCAGGGGTAATTGTTTGACTGTAAATGGCTGAAAGCCAGGGGAAACTACAGCTGCAATTTTTTCGCGAGGACACCCGTCTTTACTGTATGTTTAAATCATGATGGCGTCCTCTTGGGTAAAATACTCTGGAGGTAAAATAGCCCCCCATTTCGATCTCCGAGCGGGGTCTATTCAGGAGGACGTCGTTATCAGGAGAAACAAAACTGGCGTTCTATGCATCGGAGCGTGGAATATCAGATCCCTTAATTGGGCAGGTAGGTTAGAAAATTTAAAAAGGTGAATGGATAGGTTGAAGCAAGATAGAGTGGGAATTAGGAAGGTTCAGTGGCAGGAGGAACAAGACTTTTGGTCAGGTGGATATGGGATAGCAAATACAAATTCAAATAGGGGTAAAGCAGGAGTAGGTTTAATAGTGAATAAAAAATAGGGCCCCCATGATCCATGGACCTTGCCGTTGGTGGGGAGGCTTATGTGCCTCAGCGAAACAGATAGCCGTGCCGTAGGTGCAACCACAACAGAGGAGTATCTGTTGAGAGGCCAGACAAACATGTGGTTCCTGAAGAGGGGCAGCAGCCTTTTCAGTAGTTGCAGGGGCAACAGCCTAGATGATTGACCGATCTGGACTTGTAACACTAACCAAAACGGCCTTGTTGTGCTGGTACTTCGAACGGCTGAAAGCAAAGGGAAACTACAGCCGTAATTTTTCCCGAGGGCATGCACCTTTACTGTATGGTTAAATGATGATGGCGTCCTCTTGGGTAAAATATTCCAGAGGTAAAATAGTCCCCCATTCGGATCTCCGGGCGGGTACTACTCAGGAGTACGTAGTTATCAGGAGAAAGAAACTGGCGTTCTACGCATGGGAGCGTGGAATGTCGGATCCCTTAATCGGGCAGGTAGGTTTAGAAAATTTTAAAAGGGAAATGGATAGGTTAAAGTTAGATATAGTGGTAATTAGTGAAGTTTGGTGGCAGGAGGAACAAGACTTTTGGTCAGGTGAATACAGGGTTATAAATACGAAATCAAAGAGGGGTAATGCAGGAGTAGGTTTTTATAATGAATAAAAAAATAGGAATGCGGTTAAGCTACTACAAACAGCATAGTGAACACATTATTGTGGCCAAGATAGAGACGAAGCCCACGAATACCACATTAGTACAAGTTTATATGCCAACAAGCTCTGCAGATGACGAAGAGATTGATGAAATGCAAGATGAGATAAAAGAAATTATTCAGATAGTGAAGGGAGACTAAAATTTAATAGTCATGGGTTACTGGAATTCGATAGCAGGAAAAGAAAGGGAAGGAAACGTAGTAAGTGAATATAGAATGGGGATAAGAAATGAAAGTGGAAGCCGTCTGGTAGAATTTTGCACACAGCATAACTTAATCATAGCTAACACTTGCTTCAAGAATAATGAAAGTTGTATACATGGAAGAGGCCTGGAGATACTGGAAGGTATCAGAGAGATTACATAATAGTAAGACAGATATTTATAAACAGGTTTTAAAGTGTAAGAGATTTCCAGGGGCAGATGTGGACTCTGACCACAATCTATTGGTTATGAACTGTAGCTTAAAACTGAAGAAACTGCAAAAAGGTTGGAATTTATGGAGATGGGATCTGGATAAACTGACAGAATAAGAGGCTGTAGAGAGTTTAAGGGAGAGCATTAGGAAACGATTGACGAGAATGGGGGAATACATTAGAAGAAGAATGGGTAGCTTTGAGAGATGAAACAGTGAAGGAAGCAGCGGATGAAGTAGGTAAAAAGATGAGGGCTAAGAGAAATCCTTGGGTAACAGAAGATATATTGAATTTAATTGGTGAAAGGAGAAAATATAAAAATGCAGTAAATGAAGCAGGCAAAAAGGAAGTCAAACGTCTCAAAAATGAGATCGACAGGAAGTGCAAGTCAAACGTCTCAAAAATGACATCGACAGGAAGTGCCAAGTGGCTAAGGAGGGATGGGTAGAGGACAAACGTAAGAATGTAGAGGCATATCTCACTAGGGGTAAGTTAGATACTGCCTACAGGAAAATTAAAGAGACCTTTGGAGAAACAAGAACCACTTGAATGAATATCAAGATCTGAGATGGAAACCCAGTTATAAGCAAAGAAGCGAAATCAAAAAGGTGGAAGGAGTATATACAGGGACTATACAAGTGCGATGTACTTGAGGACAATATTATGGAAGTGGAAGAGGGTGTAGATAAAGATGAAATGGGAGATATGATACTGCGTGAAGAGTTTGACAGAACACTGAAAGACCTAAGTCGAAACAAGGCCCCGGGAGTAGACAACATTCCATTAGAACTACTGACAGCCTTGGAAGAGCCAGCCCCGACAAAATTCTACTACTAGGTGAGCGAGATGTATGACACAGGCAAAATACCCTCAGACGTCAAGAAGAATGTAATAATCCCGCTCCCGAAGAAAGCAGGTGTTGACAGAGGTGACGGCTGCAAAATACAAACGCGAATTCTTTACAGACGAATGGAAGAGCTGGAAGAAGCAGACCTCGGGGAAGATCAGTTTGGATTCCGTACAAATACTGGAATACGTGAGGCAATACTGACCCTATGACTTATCTTAGGAGATAGATTAAGGAAATGTAAACCTACGTTTCTGGCATTTGTAGACTTAGAGAAAGCTTTTGACAATGTTGACTGGACTGCTCTCTTTTAAATTCTGAAGGTGGCAGGGGTGCAATCCAGGGAGCGAAAGGCTATTTACAATTTGTACAGAAACCAGATGGCAGTTATAAGAGTCGGGGGGCATGAAAGGGACGCAGTGGTTGGGAAGGGAGTGAGACAGGGTTGTAGCGCATCCCCAATGTTATTCAATCTGTATATTGAGCAAACAGTAAAGGAAACAAAAGAAAAATTTATTGAATGTATTAAAATCCATGAAGAAGAAATAAAACTTTGAGGTTTGCCGATGACATTGTAATTCTGTCAGAGACAGCTAAGGACTTGGAAGAGCAGTTGAACGGGATGGACAGTGCCTTGAAAGGAGGATATAAGATGAACATCAACAAAAGCAAAACGAGGATAATGGAATTTTGTCAAATTCAGTCGAGTGATGCTGAGGGAATTATATTAAGAAATGAGACACTTAAAGTAGCAAATGAGTTTTGCAATTTTTTTTTTTGGGAGGGGGGGGGGGCAAAATAACTAATGATGGTCGAAGTAGAGAGAATATAAAATGTAGACCGGTAATGGCAAGGAAAGCGTTTCTGAGAGGAGGCATTTGTTAACATTGAGTATAGATTTAAGTGTCAGAAAGTCGTTTCTGGAAGTATTTGTACGGAGTGCAGTTATGTGTGGAAGTGAAACATGGACGATAAATAGTTTGGAGAAGAAGAGAACAGAAGCTTTCGAAATGTGGTGCTACAGAAGAATGCTGAAGATTAGATGGGTAGGTCACATAACTAATGAGGGGGTACTGAACACAATTGGGGGGAAGTGGAATTTGTGGCACAACATGACTGGAAGAAGGGATCGGTTGGTAGGGCATATTCTGAGGCATCAAGGGATCACCAGTTTAGTATTGGAGGGTAAAAATCGTAGAGGGAGACCAAGAGATGAATACACTAAGCAGTTTCAGAAGAATGTAGGTTGCAGTAGGTACTGAGAGATGAAGAAGCTTGCACAGGATAGAGTAGCATGGAGAGCTGCATCAAACCAGTCTCTGGACTGAAGGCCACAACAACAAGACAAAATATAGGAGCGTGGATACGTTACTAACATAGTGAACGCATTATTGTAGTCAAGATAGACACGAAGCCCACGCCTGCCACAGTAGCACAAGTTTATGTGCCAACTAGCTCCGCAGATGATGAAGAGATAAAGGAAATGTATGATGCGATAAAAGAAATTATTCAGATAGTTAACGGGATACGGCAGTTTAGTAGCCATGATGGACTGGAATTCGATAGTAGTACAAGGAAGAGAAGGAAAAGTAGTAGGTGAAGATGGACTGGGGAAAAGGAATGAAAGAGGAAGCCGCCTGGTAGAATATTTCACAGAGCACAACTTAATCATAGCGAACACTTGGCTTAAGGATCATGGAAGAAGGTTGTATACGCGGAAGAGGCCAGGAGACAGTGGATGGTTTCAGATAGATTATATAATGATAAGACAGAGAGGAACTCAGACCACAATTTATTGGTTATGAACTATAGATTAAAACAGAAGAAACTGTAAAAAAGTAGCAATTTAAGAAGATGGAACATGAATAAACTAAAAGAACCAAATGTTGTAGAGAGTTTCAGAGAGCTCATTAAGGAACACTTGACAAGAACGATGGGAAGAAAAACAGCAGAAGTACAATGAGAGGTAAAGTAGTGAAGGCAACAGATTAACACGTATGTAAAAATACGAGGGCTAATAGGAATCCTTGGTTAACAGAAGAGACATTGAATTTGTGGGTCTTGCACACTCGTAGCTAATAGGCTGCTTAAGGGATGCAGTGTTCTCGGAATGCTATACAACAACTTCAAACAAATAACATTAGTAGTTCTATTCCCAAAAGGCAAACTGACAATACTTAACTTTCTTTACAGCAAATGTCGCTAGCGAGAGGCGACGTGAAAACAGTGCAGTTCTTGGTATACACAGAGTCCAGGGAACGACTTGAAAAGGATCTGATAGCGAGCACTAAGCACGTTGCAGACTCGGGCCGATCTTGTGTGGCTGAGGAGGTTGGTAGAAGATGCGTTTACATGCAGCGGTTGCAGGGGGCGTGACTTGCGCGGCTCAGTCTGATTCCGCGCACCATTAGCCGCCATTTCTTCATTGCCTTCTCTGGTCTTTCGTTTCGCATTTTCGTTCCGGCGTTTGTGGTTAAGCCAAAACAGAATTTAATTGATGAAAGGAGGAAATATAAAAATGCAATAAACGAAGCAGGCGAAAAGGAATACAAACGTCTCAAAAATGAAATCGAAAGAAAGTCCAAAATGGCTAAGCAGGGATGGCTAGAGGACAAATGTAAGGGTGGAGAAGCATATATATATGTAGGGGTAAAATAGATACTGCCTATAGGAAAACTAAAGATTCCTTTGGAGAAAAGAGACCCACCTTCATGTATATGAAGCGCTCACGTAGAAAACCAGTCCTAAGCAAATATGGGAAAGCGGAAAGGAGGAAGGAGTATATAGAGGGTCAATACAAGGGCGATGTTCTTGAGGGAAATATTATGGAAATGGGACGTAGATGAAGACGAGAAGGGGGATAAGATACTGCATAAAGGATTTGTCAAGGGAATGAAGTCGAAACGAGGCCCATGAAGTAGACAACATGCCATTTGGGTGAGCCAGTCATGACAAAACTCTTACATTTGATGATCAAGACGTATGAGACAGGCGAAACACCCTGATACTTCAAGAAGAATATAATAATTGCAATCCCAAAGGAAGCAGGTGTTGACAGGTGTGAGAATTACGGAACTATCGGTTTAATAAGTCACTGATGCAAAAGACTAGCACCAATTCTTTACAGACAAATGGAAAAACTGGTAGAAGCCGACCTCGGGGAAGATCAGTTTGGCTTCTGTAGAAATGTGGGAACACGAGAGGCAATACTGATCCTACGATCCATAGACGATGAGTTAAGGGAAGACAAACATACGTTTTAGCATTTGTAGACATAGAGAAAGCTTTTGACGCTATTGACTGGAATACTCTCTGTCAAATTCTGAAGGTGGCAGGGGTAAAATAAAGGGAGCGAAAGGCTATTTTCAATTAGTGCAGTAACCAAATGGCAGTCATAATAGTCGGGGAGCACGAAAGGGAAGCAGAAATTAAGAAGGGTGTGAAAGAGGGTTGTAGCCCATCACCGATGTTATTCAATCTGTATATCGAGCAAGCTGTAAAGGAAACAAAATAAAAATTTGGAGTTCGAATTAAAATCCATGGAGAGGAAATATAAATTTTGAGGTTTTGCCGACGACGTTGTAATTCTATCAGAGACAGTAGAGGACCTGGAAGAGCAGTTGAACGGGATGGACAGTGTCTTGGAAGGAGGATATAAAATGAACATCAACAAAAGATAAACGAGAATAATGGCATGTAGTCGAATTAATACAGGCGATGCTAAGGGAATCACATTAGGAAATGAGACACTTAAAATAGTAAATGTGTTTTGCTGTCTGGGAAGGAAAATAACTGATGATGGTCGAAGGAGAGAGGATATAAATTATAGACTGGCTAGAGTGAGAAAAGCGTTTCTGAAGAAGAGAAATTCGTTAACATCGAGTATAGATTTACGTGTGACTTCTGAAATTTTCCGGGCTTATTTCTTCTTCCAGTAGTATTTGGGTTTGCAGCCGGATCCCATCAATATTCTGCCCCCGAAAATTAATGAAGAAAAAATAGATTTAAGTGTCACGAAGTCTTTTCTGAAAGTATTTGTATGGAGTGTAGCCATGTACGAAAGTGAAACATGGATGATAAACAATGCAGACAAGAAGAGAATAGAAACTTTGAAAATGTGGTGCTACAGAAGAATGCTGAAAATTAGATGGGTAAATCACGGGACTAATGGGGGGGGAGGGGGGGGGGGTACTGAATAGAACTGGGGAGAAGAGGAAATTGTGGGAAAACTTGAAAAGAAGAAGGGATCTATTGGTAGGATACATTCTGAAGCATCAAGGGATCGCCACTAAAATACGTAGAGATGAGACCAAGAGATGAATACACTAATCAGATTCAGAAGGATGTAGGTTTCAGTGGTTATTCGGAGAAGAACAGGCTTACAACAAATAACATTTTGATAGTCGCGAACTCAGTCATAAAAACCTATAGGGTACGTCCCGTTGTCCTGGAATCATGAAACTTGGAAAGAAGCATAATCTCACAGTACAACTAACGGAAAAATCGGAACATAGTTAATTTTTAAGTGTATCACACACAAAGAAAAAAAATGTCATTTGTTATTCGACTGTCTGCCTTTCTGTCCAGGTGTTAAGAGCCCTTTTTATAAATAACTGGTTGACGTACGAAGTTCAAATTCATGTCACATACTGAGGTCCAATGTTCCTTTGCGGTGTAAAACGCTTAAGCTTCTACGTCAATGGAATCATAATATACGACCGTTTATGTCACATATTTCGAATTCTTGCAAGTATGGTGACAACAGGGAAAAGTCATCGAAATTCTCGATTCCTGGCATGGATGAACTATGAAGTTTGTACTAAACGACCGGTGAATGACTCCTACTTGCACTTTCCATGATTTTTGTGGGTACCGAAAATTGGACTTAGGACTTCAAGCTTCTGAAACTGAGTCATTTTTCAGTAGAACGCTCTGAATTGTAGAACAGTGAAACAGAAAGGGGCAGTAACTTTGTTCTTAGCGTAGTAGTGGCAGGAATGAGAGCCGAATTTTGAATATAGTATGTTCAAATATTCAAAACTGGTAGGGGGGGGGGGGGGGGGGGGCATGTGCAGCCGCAGAGTCCCGGCAGGTGGCGTTATTAGCGCCGGGTCACACGCAGCTGGCTGGTTAGCACGCCTCTTGCATGCCGATGGTGCCCCACTGAGCTGGTGTGCCTGTCTGTCAGTCCCAATCGCTACCTGCGGGCTGCGCACAATGGACGCCGCAGGAGCCGGAGATATCGCGCCGACGACATCCATATGCAGCGGCTATCTGCCATCGCATCGTGCCTCTGTCTGCCGCGATGCGGGTTTGTGGCACGGCTGAGCCGAAACCCACGTTACCGCCGAGGCTGTGGACGGACGACAATGGGCCGGCATCTCCCATGGATTCTGGGTCGAACACGGCGCTCAACAAGTCTTCTGCAGCAGACGGTGAGATCCAAGTTCTTTCGATACAGCTCGTATACCCATCACACTTGTGGTTTTGGTGCTGGTGTCGAGATGATGGTTGTTCTAAAATACCAGGTGTAGAAGTGTGAAACAGATACTTCCCTATAGGTGGAGCTAGCCGTCCGTGTAGGGCCCGTGAGACCGCGCCTGCAGCGCCGTCTTCTTCCTGTGACGGCTGACGACGATTCTCAACACACAGTACCCCAAGTTCCATACATCAGTATCTGATCCAAACCTGTAAACATGTCGAGTTCTGTGCCTACGAACTACAAGTTCTAGACAGCACTGGTTTTCTGTTATCATTTGAAGAAAACTGCTGCAGTATCCCAAAGAACGATTGTCGAAGCTTTCGGCGAACATGCTCTTGGGAAAACATAGTGTTTCGATTGGTTTGAAAAACTTTTACTTGAGAAACGACGAGCGCTGGAAAGCAACGAAAAAATTCGCAGACAGCGAATTGCAGGCCTTATTGGATGAAGATGATACTCAGACTCAACAGGGACTCGCGATACAACTGAATGTGACGCAGAAAGCCATTTCTCTTCGGTTGAAAGCTATCGGAAAGGTGCAGAAAGTGGGGAAATGGATTCCACGTGAACTGAATGAAAGACAGCAAGATAATTGAAATACTGCTTGTGGAATGCTGCTCGCCATACAAAAGAAAGTCATTTCTCCACCGAATAGTGACAGGTGACTAAAAGTGAATGTATTTTGAGAATCCTAAGCGTCGTAAATCATGGCTGAATCCAGGCAAACCATCAACATCCACTGCAAGACCAAATCCCTTTGGAAAGAAGAAAATGCTCTGTGTTTTGTGGGATCACAACGGTGTCATCATGTTATCACCTGCTAAAGACTGGTGAAACCGTTAACACTGATCGCTACCAACAGCAAATGATCGATTTAAATAGAGCATCACGTAATAAACGACCGGAATATGGGAAAAGGCAACACAAAGTCATACTGCTCCATTACACACAAAAAAAAACGGGTCGGGGAAACGATCAAGGCGTTAAGTTGGTAAATACTAGGGCATGCAGCTAATTCTGGTAACTTGACGCCGTCCGATCATCATTTATTTGCTGTTTTGGGACACTCTATCGCTGAACAAGGCTTCAGTTCGTATTGAAAGGTCCTAAAATGGCTCGCTGACAGGTTCGGTTCAAAAGCAGCACTGATTTTTGGCGTGGCATTCATAGCCTGCTGGAGAGGTGGAAGAAATGTATAAGTAGCAACGGGAATAATTTTGAACAAAATATTGTTCATCAGTTTCAAACAACAGACCTGTGATTATTGCAACGAAATTCCAGTTTCGTAATTCTGCACCTGGGACTGGGAGACGATTGTACGACACACGAGATAATTTCACTTCTGCAGCATTATTCGTTTTTGTTACTCCATGGGTATCAGAACTTAAAGTCGTGACGAACAGGACTTCATCAGAAAGGTAGCACAAGAGTGGATGAGGAGAATATGACGTGCAGACCAAAGGATTCGATATCGTTTGCACAGGAGGTCAGCCATCAGTCAATAGAACCAGCTAAAATTTTCGAGTACACTCTAAGACAGAAAACAACACACCACCAATGAATTATCCGAACTGAATGGAAATCGTCAGATGTGACGCACATGTACACACAAACAAAAGATCAGAATTTTAAAAAATCCGAATGATTTAGGCAAGGTAACTGCTTCACAAATTGAGCAGTAACGCGTTGGGCCTCTTCTCGCCTTTATGCAAGCAGTTATTGGGCTTGCCATTGATGGACAGGGTTTTGGAAGCCCTACTGAGGAATATGGTGCCATATTACGTCCAACTAGCGCGTCAGATCGTCAAAATCTACAGCTTGTTCCAGGGCCTGTGCATAAAGCTACAAACGTTCTCAGTTGGGGAGAGATCCGACGAACTTCCCTGTCCAAGGTACGGATTGTCATCACGGAGACATGCATTAGAAACTCTCTCTGTATGCAGGCGGGCATTATTTTGCTGAAATGTAAGCCCAGAATGCCTTGATGTTAAGGGACAATAAATGGGATATAGAATATCGTCGGCGTACTGTTGCGCTGTAAGTGTGGCGCGGATGACAACCTAAGGGGTCCTGATATACACTCCTGGAAATGGAAAAAAGAACACATTGACACCGGTGTGTCAGACCCACCATACTTGCTCCGGACACTGCGAGAGGGCTGTACAAGCAATGATCACACGCACGGCACAGCGGACACACCAGGAACCGCGGTGTTGGCCGTCGAATGGCGCTAGCTGCGCAGCATTTGTGCACCGCCGCCGTCAGTGTCAGCCAGTTTGCCGTGGCATACGGAGCTCCATCGCAGTCTTTAACACTGGTAGCATGCCGCGACAGCGTGGACGTGAACCGTATGTGCAGTTGACGGACTTTGGGCGAGGGCGTATAGTGGGCATGCGGGAGGCCGGGTGGACGTACCGCCGAATTGCTCAACACGTGGGGCGTGAGGTCTCCACAGTACATCGATGTTGTCGCCAGTGGTCGGCGGAAGGTGCACGTGCCCGTCGACCTGGGACCGGACCGCAGCGACGCACGGATGCACGCCAAGACCGTAGGATCCTACGCAGTGCCGTAGGGGACCGCACCGCCACTTCCCAGCAAATTAGGGACACTGTTGCTCCTGGGGTATCGGCGAGGACCATTCGCAACCGTCTCCATGAAGCTGGGCTACGGTCCCGCACACCGTTAGGCCGTCTTCCGCTCACGCCCCAACATCGTGCAGCCCGCCTCCAGTGGTGTCGCGACAGGCGTGAATGGAGGGAAGAATGGAGACGTGTCGTCTTCAGCGATGAGAGTCGCTTCTGCCTTGGTGCCAATGATGGTCGTATGCGTGTTTGGCTGTACTAGTGCCGACATTGTGCATGCTCTGTTGCCTGTGTCTATGTGCCTGTGGTTCTGTCAGTGTGATCATGTGATGTATCTGACCCCAGGAATGTGTCAATAAAGTTTCCCCTTCCTGGGACAATGAATTCACGGTGTTCTTATTTCAATTTCCAGGAGTGTAAAAGGAAATGGCACCCCAGATCGTCACGCCTGCTTGTCGGCCCTTACACCGGGCGACAGTCAGAGTGATGTTCACCACTGCCCGGGGCGTCTCCAGACACGTTAGAGACGCTGCATTTGAACAAGTTCGAGGGACAACAGTGCTATCACCAAATTGCAACTCGCGTAAGGATAACTGGGAAGAGATGACAACATTGTTGCACTAACAGAGGTATCTAGGCAGGCATTTTTGCTTCGCTCAGTACGCAATGGAGTCGGAAAGACAACTGATAACATTTGATCGATATACCCGACGCCATGTACTGTACAGTGGTTTCTGGGATACTTATATGAGGATGCAGAGTCATGCTCGAAAGTATCCGAACGATCCGAATTACGTTCCGCCTCATTTTTATGCAACGTTGAAGATCGATTTGCTTCACCAGTAGCGAGATGTGCACATACTTGGACTGGAAGTGACATGTCGAATAGTTCTGTGCTGAGGGAGACTCAAACGTTGCCCATATCAGCTTTGTTGTCTACACACGAAGACACGTCGACTACCCAATTAAATTTCATCAGCAAATGGTAGTGCATTGTATGAACCTGAGGTGATATGACGAAACGTTCTGTGACTACTAGTCGAAACCGTCACCAATCGTAATTGTTGCCAACTCACGGAGGGGCGTTAAAACTCAGAGCTATTTTCACTTGTAGTTTGGTGTGCACACTCTACAGCTTGAAATGACACGATGAAAACTTTTGTTTCCGGCCAGAATTCGAATACAGACACTCGCCATACATGGAGGCCTTGAAGGGATCAGAATCTTGTAGAAACGACGGATAAATGAAACTGTATAGTCTCAAAGGGATCAGAACTGTCGTACGGGTAGATGTAATTTTTTAAAGGACATAATATTTGCCGTTGACTATAGAAATTACACATTTCAAAATTGTAATTTTTCAAAAGGCTCTGCAAAAGATTTTGCTTGCCAGACTTTAAAATCTTCCGACATGTTTACATGAAAATGACCCAAAGGCTGAAATGGCTATTGTGAAATAAATAGTGTCTACAGTCAACGGCGAATGCAATATCTTTTATAAAGTTTCCAAATGACTGTGAATCCCGACCATGAAAGGTTTAATCAGGGCAGAACTGAGCTCGATTCCCCATATACCACCACTGTTATCTACAACTCATGTTGAAGTACAACTAGAAACAGGTGTCCCCTGACCTTACATGACGATTGGCACGTTAATTAAATATAATTTACTGTGTAAGAAAGCTTAACGGTGACAGTTTCAACTTGCCACAACTTGCGCCTCTGTCGTGGCCCAACTTACATCGACTTTCCTCCAGTAGGTATCGCAGGAACATCATGGACTTGGAGCCACGGTCTAACCCCATATTGACCACACAGTGTACAACTGGCGTTACCATAGATGAAGAGAGTCTGTCCGTGCTTGCTAGAATTGGTTGCGTGATGTGTAAGGCAACCCAGACCCGAGCGCACGAAGTCAGAATCATTCCAACAGATCGTAGAACTACACAGAGCATTGGTTCATGATTTTGTTGTAAACGAGCACTCTCCACACTGAAAGGAAATACTGATTCTCTGGAGATTGATTAAAGCCAGATAAAAGGATTCATTCCCTTGTTCGTTCACATCAATATCATTAGCAACCTAGGTTGTCCAAATCATATTTTGACGTGATTTTGTGTTTATCAAGTCACAAAACAAACAACCAGCTGCAAGAACTGTCAACACTGTAGGATGCGGAAACCTCTGCAGAGAATGTTGCTTTCCACTTGAGTTTGTGTTTATATATTGTCTAGAGGTAAATCTGGCACAGTGTAAATACGATGTCCAGATATCTAGCTCATCCTCTTCTTTACTTTTTAAAACGGATTAAGTCTTATATTATTGCATGGGCATTATGGGAATGATAATGATCTTTGTAATCCACCAGGGCAAAGTTAATCTTCAAAAGCGGTTTGGTGATAAGTTCTTCGAGGCTTTGTTTGGCATGTTTTCGCAGAGGTTTGCTGTAAGTATGTTTATCAATCGCCATTTCTTATTTGTAGTTCTACATTTATTTTGCAGTGACTTTCTGAGTGTCGCACATTTGAAACTAATGAGGATTCTCAGTAAGAAAATACTGCGAACAACGGGAAAAAGTGTAACATTTGTGACATTTTGCTGTCTTTGGATTTAATAGCGGATTGCTGACAGTGGAGTCACTTGTAAAGGGTTGTGCCCTGTGTGGGGTAAATGCACAGAAGAAATAACGCCAGACAATAATTTTCTCATTTCAAGCAGGATCGTTTCGACGTGAATTGTTCGCCACATTCAAGAAGGCCAACGGACTTTAACGAGCAACGATTTTATGGTGTATCAGTACGGTCTGCGCGATCACTGATGAATGAGATGAAATGCGACCATTCAATCTTCTTTAGACACTTGTATTCATTGGGGGAATACTGGGTGAAAATAAAAGAGACGAAGCTTTAGGCTAACTTCAGGGTAAGTGGACAATGGTCCACGAGATCATTAGAGACGAATCAGAAGCTACAGTTGTGACCCTGCGACGGAGACGGGCATTGACTGTGGCTTTTCAAAGGAAAGACGTCAGTAATTAGCTTGATAGATTTAAGCAAATAACAGAAAACCTAAATCAGGATAGTCAGATGGGGATTTTAACCACTGTGCATTAATTTCATGAGAAGAAAGTGATGTTTGCTCCCCCCCCCTCCCCACCCCCCCCAAAAAAAATCTGAAGCAAAACCCAGTGTGATTCCTCAAAACGTAACGTTATACATTGGTGGCACAAAGAACGTGTCTCACATAAATTCAAAGATTTTATAAACTATTTCTGGCAGACCCTTCCAGCCCCACCCATCCGACACCCTACAAAGTGATGAAAGGGAAAATTTTTGTCACTTACTTCTTTTTCGTTGTTCACACAATAGAACTGCAGCATCTAACCTGACACATTAAGTTATTACTTCTTTACTACTGACTGTATTCGCAACTGAGGCTGCAGAGTGTCCACATATTCGTGTGCTACTGAATGCAACCGCAAAATTACAGTATTGTACGGCGCAAGGTTCGGAAGATATGGCGTTTTATTAAAAGGAATTACATTCTTTAAAGAATTGGAGTAGGGATAACTGTTGTAGTACAAGCATGTCTTACAACTATCCTTAGCCCTCATACACACCACTTCTGCCGGTACCGTGAAGACACGAGTAAGTACATAATAACACGCTCAGAGATATATACAGGGTGTTTAAAAAATGACCGGTATATTTGAAACGGCAATAAAAACTAAACGAGCAGCCATAGAAATACACCGTTTGTTGCAATATGCTTGGGACAACAGTACATTTTCAGGCAGACAAACTTTCGAAATTACAGTAGTTACAATTTTCAACAACAGATGGCGCTGCGGTCTGGGAAACTCTATAGTACGATATTTTCCACATATCCACCATGCGTAGCAATAATATGGCGTAGTCTCTGAATGAAATTACCCGAAACCTTTGACAACGTGTCTGGCGGAATGGCTTCACATGCAGATGAGATGTACTAATTCAGCTGTTCAATTGTTTCTGGATTCTGGCGGTGCACCTGGTCTTTCAAGTGCCCCCACAGAAAGAAGTCACAGGGGTTCATGTCTGGCGAATAGGGAGGCCAATCCACGCCGCCTCCTGTATGTTTCGGATAGCCCAAAGCAATCACACGATCACCGAAATATTCATTCAGGAAATTAAAGACGTCGGCCGTGCGATGTGGCCGGGCACCATCTTGCATAAACCACGAGGTGTTCGCAGTGTCGTCTAAGGCAGTGTGTACCGCCACAAATTCACGAAGAATGTCCAGATAGCGTGATGCAGTAATCGTTTCGGATCTGAAAAATGGGCCAATGATTCCTTTGGAAGAAATGGCGGCCCAGACCAGTACTTTTTGAGGATCCAGGGACGATGGGACTGCATCATGGGGCTTTTCGGTTCCCCATATGCGCCAATTCTGTTTATTGACGAAGCCGTCCAGGTAAAAATAAGCTTCGTCAGTAAACCAAATGCTGCCCACATGCATATCGCCGTCATCAATCCTGTGCACTATATCGTTAGCGAATGTCTCTCGTGCAGCAATGGTAGCGGCGCTGAGGGGTTGCCGCGTTTGAATTTTGTATGGATAGAGGTGTAAACTCTGGCGCATGAGACGATACGTGGACGTTGGCGTCATTTGGACCGCAGCTGCAACACGGCGAACGGAAACCCGAGGCCGCTGTTGGATCACCTGTTGCACTAGCTGTGCGTTGCCCTCTGTGGTTGCCGTACGCGGTCGCCCTACCTTTCCAGCACGTTCATCCGTCACGTTCCCAGTCCGTTGAAATTTTTCAAACAGATCCTTTATTGTATCGCTTTTCGGTCCTTTGGTTACATTAAACCTCCGTTGAAAACTTAGTCTTGTTGCAACAACACTGTGTTCTAGGCGGTGGAATTCCAACACCAGAAAAATCCTCTGTTCTAAGGAATAAACCATGTTGTCTACAGCACACTTGCACGTTGTGAACAGCACACGCTTACAGCAGAAAGACGACGTACAGAATGGCGCACCCACAGACTGCGTTGTCTTCTATATCTTTCACACCACTTGCAGCGCCATCTGTTGTTGAAAATTGTAACTACTGTAATTTCGAAAGTTTGTCCGCCTGAAAATGTACTGTTGTCCCAAGCATACTGCAACAAACGGCGTATTTCTATCGCTGCTCGTTTAGTTTTTATTGCCGTTTCAAATATACCGGTCATTTTTGAAACACCCTGTAAGTGCTCGTTCTCCCTACGTTCCAACTTTCAATGAAAAGTACACTAAAAAATACCTCCGTCTGTCACAATATTTTTTCGCAGAGTGGATGTAAATTTCTAGAGATGAGCATGAGGTATGTGTTCCCGTGAAATTTTATCAGTAGCTGACTGTCCACAATGTGACATAGAGGCACTTGATTGCAGGTACAGGAAGAGTCTACGATAATGTTGTTATCAGGAACAATAAATTACCAATTCTCGCTGTCTGAAGTACTCTCCACTGTTCCACTGGCACACTAGCAATGATGCGGCTGACTTGTCTCTAGAAATTCGCTACCAGTGCTCACAAGATACTATCGTCATAAACAAGCTCCTCGTTTCTCTAACAGCGGACAATTTGTGGCGCGATTGTAGTATATGCACCGTGTCGTAAAGTACTTTAACATTTAAATAAATCACAAGACTTCAAATCGCAGCAAAGTCAAGCACCGTACCAAACAATAATTTCCGTAATATGGCATTAGTCAGAGGCAAATAGTTGATTTGTGGTATCTGGTATGGGGGAAATTAGGTGAGACTTCCGAAGACTTCCAGAGATTCCATTCGTTCATATTCGGCGGCTCTGTGTCTAGTGCCACCTTCTGACAACGTCCGTCACCAAACTGCTCGCGTAACTGGAAAGAATCAATATCATTCTCTTGCTTCTTGAATAATCTGTCGCCTCTGAAGCTTATATGTTACATTTTAAAAGTGACGCAATATCTCCCAACAGTCACATGCACTTCGATAATCAGTTTGCATCGCTCTAAGGCAAAAGGTGGAAAACACTCTTTCTGATATACGGCTGGCATGGGGAGAGCAGGTATTGTAAATTCGTCATGACCAAACCGAGCGTCGATGTCACGCATTTAATTCCAATCCCACACCATTATAGCTGCAGGAGCCAAATATGACACTTCACCCCACACGTTCAGCTGTCTAAGAAGTTACGTCTCACACGTTCAGCTGGCTAAGAAGTTACGTCTCAGCACTTGCAGTTCATGAAGTGATGATGCTAATGTGCTCACGGGGAGCAGATCTTCGTAATTAACTGCCCGAAACTGGCAAAAACTCTACGCTACTTTATTTTCTATTGGAAGTGTGTGGTAAAACGATGCAATCCACCAAAATCAGTGTACAGAATGAGATTATCACTCTGCAGCGGAGTGCGCGCTGATGTGAAACTTCCTGGCAGATTAAAGCTGTGTGCCGGACCGAGACTCGAACTCGGGACCTTTGCCTTTCGCGGGTAAGTGCTCTACCATCTGAGATACCCAAGCAGAACTCACGCCCCCTCCTCACAGCTTCACCTATGCCAGTACCTCGTCTCCTTCTGGAAACATCCCCGAGGCTGTGGCTAAGCCATGTCTCCGCAATATCCTTTTTTTCAGGAGTGCTAGCACTGCAAGGTTTGCAGGAGAGCTTCTGTAAAGTTTTGGAAGGTAGGAGACGAGATATTGCAGAAGTGAAGCTGTGAGGACGGGACGTGAGTCGTGCTTGGGTAGCTCAGATGGTAGAGCACTTGTCCGCGAAAGGCAAAGGTACCGAGTTCGAGTCTGGGTCGGGCACACAGTTTTAATCTGCCAGGAAGTTTCAAAACGAGTGTGAGTAATGTCTGCTAGTCAATTAAAATTAGGAATTTACGAGGTGTGCACACTATCAGTAAACATATTTCAAACAAAATATTAAACATCAGACTCCAAATTTGAGAGTAATACCTAGAAACATACGTAGAGAGTTATGTTTACAATTATTTCTCGAAACTTTTACGAAGTCTTCCTATGGAATAGTCTTGTGTTCTGAATACTGCAATAAAGTTCAATAAATATCCCAATTCTAGGATATGTGTAGCAACTTACATGCCTCACTCGTGGTTAACGGTAGAGAACATTTTTTTAAATGTTATAATTTGTTCGATGTTTCAGTGCTAAGCTTTTATGTGTTACTGCATTCAGCGACTTATACGTATATTATACTGTGCGTGAATGCGGAAGCTTTAACTGAAGGGATACAGCGCTAAATGGTAGAGTGGGGTGTGCTGTGACTTCTGACGTGATTTATTTAACACGCCAGTCTGCGCACCACCCACTGCATTCGGATGTGAGCGTGACATGAAACTGCTGTGAATGTAACACCTAACGATGAGTTACTGCCACACCGTGGGGCGTATTTGTCAACTGTGTGTGATTTCTACTCTGCGGTTCCTGTTCGGAACAATTGTGTCAGCTTTATCGAAGCTGCGATCGTATTCACTCTGTAGGAATAGTGCATTATTCTTTTGGAAAACGATTTCGTGTTCCACCGCAGAGTAGGTGCTATGAAACTGTGTCCTACGAGAGGAGAATGACCAACTGCAACACGCAACAGTAGTTACAATTTCTTTTTAGGGTTTCGTTCCGCAATCAGTAGAAAGGAACCCTTATAGACTCATTCTGTTCACCTTTAGTCCCTCTCTCTGTATGTCCGACTTTTAAAACTATTCTTTTCCAGGAACGGGGCTGGCCGTTGTGTCCGAGCGGTTCTAGGCGCTTCAGTCCGAAACCGCGCTGCTGCTACGGTCACAGGTTCGAATCCTGCCTCGAGCATGGATGTGTGTGATGTCCTTAGGTTACTTCGGTTTAAGTAGTTCTAAGTTGTAGGGGACTGATGACCTCAGAAGTTTATCCCATAGTGCTCAGAGGCATTTGAACCATTTGAACCAGGAACGGGTAGGCATATGAAGTTGAAATTTATTTGGCATACTTGGGGACGTAAGAAGCTTCTAAGTCAATGTAATCTGAAAATACTGTCGTTTATGGCACATATTTTGACACTTGCAAACTGATTCATCAAAATTTCCTGTTGCGCTTGAATCATGAAATTTGGAACAAGCGAGGTTTCACTGTAGAACTAAACGAAAGATCCGGAAGTTGTCAATTTTCAATTATATCACAAAAATTTTTTTGTCGTTTGTTATCCAACTGTCTGTCTGCCCGTCCGTCTGTTAAGACCCCTTTCAACCGGGAGCGGGTAGAGGCATCAAGTTGAAATTTGTGTGATATTCTAAGGACTACAGGCCCTTCACGGAGTAGTAGGTATAAGGTTTCAAGTCAATGCAGTCAAAAACTACGGCCATTGATGTCACACATTTCGATACTTCCAAACTCACACATCAAAATCTATAGAATGCTTTCAGTTGACCTAGAACCATGAATTTTGGCAAGAAGTAATGTTTTACAATACCAGCAAAGGAAAAAAATCCGAAAATTGTTAATTTTTAATTAAGTCACATGAAAAAAATTATTTTTGTCAGTTGATATCCGTCTGTTTGTCTGCTTGTTTGTCAAGACTCCTTTCTCTTGGGAAGGGGCAGACTTATCGAGTTGAAATTTATATTAGATAATTAAGTCTGCGGCCTCTTTGCGGTGGACGACATTTAAGCTTCGAAGTCAATATAATCATAAGATACTACCATTTATGTCATATATTTTGATAATCGCAAACTCACTCATCAAAACCCATAGCCTACTTCCCGTTGGTATACAATCATAAAATGTTCCAGGAAGCAGGATTTCACAGTACAAGTAAAGTAGCAAACCCGAAAATTGTTAATTTGTAGTTATATCACAACAAAGACATATTTTTTTGCCATTTTGTCCAAATGTCTGTCTGCCTGTGTGTTAACACGGTTTTTTTCTCAGGAACGAATTGACGTATGAAGTTTAAATTTATGTTACACCCTAAAGTTGACGGCCCCTGCACTGTGTAGAAATATTAAGATTCTACCACAATGTAATCAAAAGACATGGCCATTTATGTTACATATTTTACTATATTTCCACTGTCATTATTGATAACAGGTATAAATCGTCGAAATTATCTTTCAGTATATGGACAAGAAACTTATATACGTAATTAAGTTTGCAGGCAACCCTAGTTGCGCGAGTTCTGTTCGCATTTACCCGAAATTTAATACAACATATAACTTTATTAACACTCATAATAAAAATGCATGTCTTAAATAATTTAAGAAAGAAACATGTAAGAATTGAAAACGGTATGAGCAGTAAAATTAATTTGTTTTCAATGTTAAATTTCTTCTTGCAAAGTGTGCTGTTCTCTTCCCTCTCTTACTTTGGTCCTCGAATGGATATCTTGCTCCATGTTTTTGAAATGTTATTTCCAGCCTTCTGTGGAATAATATTTTTGTGTTAAAGACCCTCTTGATTTCCCTGTAGACGATTTCATGCAGGTAATGAAGCTGGTAATGTTTTCATCGCCTTTCGTTTTATTATGTAGGTGACATAATGTGTGTGTGGAATACATTTCTGATAAATGCCGAATTAGTATGTCTGTCGTGTAGTTGCTTTCGGAGCTCCTTGTCAGCAGGGAAAGTCTGTTCCTGATTCATCTTCAGTTGAGTAAATGACCACAGAAAGTAAAACGGAGCAGAAAGAAATCAACTAATCCAAACGGGTGGCATTTTCCGTGTCGCTAAGTCCAGCTCTGTTGAAGTTTTCGTTGGTTTGCAATGGTATTGTTAAAAATCCTGTACCACGAGGATGTAACTTCCCATGTATCTATCTTGAGAATTAAGTTTGCGCACGAAGTTTCCCAGACGGTAGCCGGTTGCTTATATTCAATATTGTTCGGTTTTTCCGCCATCTTCTCTTGTTATTAGCTGATATTTTTTCAGTAGACTATCGTCTATGTAACACGGCAGGAAGTATAAGTCCCTAATACGTTTCACTTGCCGTCAATTTTTCTTATGTCGATAGGGGGATGGATACGTGTTGGGTGCAGCACTTGGAATAGCTCTGTTGTGATATAGCCTGTACTTTCGTTCAACTGTGTTACTATTCTCCTTACGAACAACGCCTTTGCTTTTCTGTAGATAGAAACACGTTCTAGCCCACCAGACCTCTTAGATTTGTCCAGTGTATCATACGACAGTTTGAATATACTTCCCTTCAAAATGTACCTGCCAGTTAGTTGCATTATAGTGCTGCCGAGTACTTTTGGGATCGGAAAGAACTGCGCGACACAGTATGCTTTGGAGAATACGTAAGGGTTTAAGAGTCTAATTGTTTACAGTTTGGTACACAATGTGATAGTTATTTTCCAAAATTTTCCCCTTAAATTTTGTCTGCGATAGACCTCCACTTTTTGGCTGCCGTCTTTTGAGGGCACCTGTCTATGATGACACATAGCGTTTTGTGATTCCCACGGTACTTCTAGGTCATCCAGTATCCTGATGTTTAGGATTTCACATTTTCGGCCAATGAGTTTTGCATCTGAGACGACCTTATATTTATCAATGTCTCGTTTCGTGGGCGCTATCTCGTATTCACTTCTTATTTTTGCAGCGATGTAATCAGCATGTGCTCTTGCGGCATCGTTTAATCACACTTTGAGATAAAGGATGAATGAAAGTGAATCTATCAAAAAAAAGTATTTCCGTGGCTACAGTAATGACTTCATTTCGGAACTAGATATGTAGATAGAGCTCTCACACTTTCAATGGACATTTATAGATATTGGGTGTGAGCTCCATTTCTGACACAGCACTTGCCTGACCCGTACTGTATTTTCAGCCAGACCCGTTCCAATGTGGCGAGATCAGGAAAGATAGCCGCGGAGTCTTAATTGCTATAAGACCTTCAGAAATGGAGGTACGTAAACCAAGTCTACCCAAAAGAAAAAAAAATCCATTGGCGTAAGGTCAGGTGACCTGGAGCCACGACATGAACGGTACATCATGCGACTGAACACTACCAACCCAGTGCTGCGGCAGATGTTCGTTGAGGTGCCTAGATACGAGTTTATGCTATTGTGACGGGGCTTCGTACTGCTGAAAAATGAAGACAGGTATCTCTTCTGTCAACTAGAGCAACAACCAGAGAGAAATCAAACCGATACAAGTTATGCCTGCAGCGGTAGATTCTGGAAAGAAGCAAGGGCTGAAAAACTCTACGGTGGGATATGGCAGACGAAACATTAAGCCTCAGAGAATCACGTTCATGTTCCAGAGAGCCATATGGTTCTTGTGTACCCCACACTGTCATAGTAAGCTTGTTCAGTTTGCAACTTATGTGATGTGTGGCTTCTCAAAGACCATAAATCTGTCTGCGAAGCCATCCTCCTCCTTCCGTGCTTGAAAATAAATGCATAATTGCCTCTGTTTTGGTGTATCGGCTGGTTTAGCAGATGCAGAACTTTAATTCGGTAAACCTTTAACTAGGGGAGATCGCGCAACACACGCCACACTGTTGACTGCAAAGCGAAGATTCTCTGGGGATTGTTTCGTAGACCGTAAGAATGTTTTCCATTTGTTGTTTCCCGACTGGTGGTTGTCCTGCGGGTTTCCTCTTGCATACGCAACCTGTCCCTTAGAATTCCATTGTCAATACAGCAGTTTTGTGACGGTGTGGCGTCGCTTTAGCAAACTTCGTCCAAAAATAACTTTGAACGATGATTATTGACAATACTTCTGCGCGTTCTATGAAGGTTACGCGTGTCTGTCCCGGATGGCACCATTTTGAAAACTAACGCTAGCGACGAACAACAATGGCATTTTTTTTTTGCCATCATAGACTACGACAGTTAAACTTTCGGTCTATACGTGTCTTTCCGAAATAAATTCTTTACCTTTCTCACAGGAATACTTTCTTTTTGCCCCATTCATTCTGAAGCACCCTGTACCTAATTAAATTTATGTTAAAAATTCGTGGCAACGGCTTCAGCGACTACACGAAAAGAAGCATAGAGTGTGGCCACCCACGTGGCATATCCCAGTAAATTTTAAAAGATTTTGTTGATTGTCAATTAACTTGTGCCCATGCAGATATTCCAGTGATCATATTCTGAATGACTTGTATTACACTTGAGGTGATCTTTTCCGTTACTAGTAGTAATGATACACGTTCCAGCCACCTTGTGACCACCGTCTATGTTCAAGGTCAACGTGCAATACCCATTTACAGACACCAGGTGCCATCAATAGCAATGGAGGGTATATCAGACGTGTCGGGGGAGACGCGGTCAACAGTGCAGTCATTGTCATAAAGTGGAACTTGAGCTATTTATCTGACGTCCAAAGAAGGTACGATAATTGGCTTCCAGACCAAGCACGGAATCATTTCCGTGCCAGCTAAGTTTTTAAACGAAATAAGAATTATATTAGTACCTTCAGCTGCTGAAGGGGCGTTGATATATATCAACAGGGACAGGTGAAAATGTGTGCCCCGACCGGGACCCAAACCCGGGATCTCCTGCTTACATGGCAGATGCTCTATCCATCTGAGCCACCGAGGGCACAGAGGATAGTGCGACTGCAGGGACTATCCCGCGCACGCCTCCCGCGAGACCCACATCTCACCTTGTACGTTCATACACTACATTCGTAGTGTCTCACCCCAACACACTCATTACTCGTGGAAGGTTTATTCCCAAAATAATGTACACGTAATTAAAATAACTTGTGTATGGGCGATGTTGAACAGTTTTAATAACAATTAGGAACTGCTTCATGCAGTACGCAACTGTACACACTTTTAAATATTACACGCATGCTCCCACGTAGATGCCATTTTCCTTGACTTCCGGAAGGCGTTCGATACATTCCGCACTGTCGCCTGATAAACAAAGTAAGAGCCTATGGAATATCAGACCAGCTGTGTGGCAGGATTGAAGAGATTTTAGCAGACAGAACACAGCATGTTGTTCGCAATGGAGAGACGTCTACAGGCGGTAAAGTAACCTCTGGCGTGCCACAGGTGATTGTTATGGGACCATTGTTTTTCACAATATATTATCGAATATATTGCTTCCCCCAACTTATACCTCCAGAGAGATTCGAGAGCGCGCGGAGGCTTTCCGGCAGTCGTTCTTCCCGCGAACCATGCGCGAGTGGAACAGGAAAGGGTGGCAATGTCAGTGGCACGTAAATTGCCCTCCGCCACACACCGTTGGGTGGCTTGCGGAGTATAAATGTAGATGTAGATGTAGATGTAGACATTCTTACCAAGTCCCGTAAGAGTTCGGGGGATATGTGTGCATCCGCACAGAAGAGGAAGGTCATGGCCGGTATTGCCAGAACTATATACATATATGGATGTGGTGTCTGTTCTTTCGGACATGTCCGAAAGCCATATAAGCCATGTAAGCCATGTAAGCAGGAGATCCCGGGTTCGAGTCCTGGTAGGGGCACACAATTTCAGCTCTTCCCGTTGATATACACTCCTGGAAATTGAAATAAGAACACCGTGAATTCATTGTCCCAGGATGGGGAAACTTTATTGACACATTCCTGGGGTCAGATACATCACATGATCACACTGACAGAACCGCAGGCACATAGACACAGGCAACAGAGCATGCACAATGTCGGCACTAGTACAGTGTATATACACCTTTCGCAGCAATGCAGGCTGCTATTCTCCCATGGAGACGATCGTAGAGATGCTGGATGTAGTCCTGTGGAACGGCTTGCCATGCCATTTCCACCTGGCGCCTCAGTTGGACCAGCGTTCGTGCTGGACGTGCAGACCGCGTGAGACGACGCTTCATCCAGTCCCAAACATGCTCAATGGGGGACAGATCCGGAGATCTTGCTGGCCAGGGTAGTTGACTTACACCTTCTAGAGCACGTTGGGTGGTACGGGATACATGCGGACGTGCATTGTCCTGTTGGAACAGCAAGTTCCCTTGCCGGTCTAGGAATGGTAGAACGATGGGTTCGATGACGGTTTGGATGTACCGTGCACTATTCAGTGTCCCCTCGACGATCACCAGTGGTGTACGGCCAGTGTAGGAGATCGCTCCCCACACCATGATGCCGGGTGTTGGCCCTGTGTGCCTCGGTCGTATGCAGTCCTGATTGTGGCGCTCACCTGCACGGCGCCAAACACGCATACGACCATCATTGGCACCAAGGCTGAAGCGACTCTCATCGCTGAAGACGACACGTCTCCATTCGTCCCTCCATTCACGCCTGTCGCGACACCACTGGAGGCGGGCTGCACGATGTTGGGGCGTGAGCGGAAGACGGCCTAACGGTGTGCGGGACCGTAGCCCAGCTTCATGGACACGGTTGCGAATGGTCCTCGCCGATACCCCAGGAGCAACAGTGTCCCTAATTTGCTGGGAAGTGGCGGTGAGGTCCCCTACGGCACTGCGTAGGATCCTACGGTCTTGGCGTGCATCCGTGCGTCGCTGCGGTCCGGTCCCAGGTCGACGGGCAGGTGCACCTTCCGCCGACCACTGGCGACAATATCGATGTACTGTGGAGACCTCACGCCCCACGTGTTGAGCAATTCGGCGGTACGTCCACCCGGCCTCCCGCATGCCCACTATACGCCCTCGCTCAAAGTCCGTCAACTGCACATACGGTTCACGTCCACGCTGTCGCGGCATGCTACCAGTGTTAAAGACTGCGATGGAGCTCCGTATGCCACGGCAAACTGGCTGACACTGACGGCGGCGGTGCACAAATGCTGCGCAGCTAGCGCCATTCGACGGCCAACACCGCGGTTCCTGGTGTGTCCGCTGTGCCGTGCGTGTGATCATTGCTTGTACAGCCCTCTCGCAGTGTCCGGAGCAAGTATGGTGGGTCTGACACACCGATGTCAATGTGTTCTTTTTTCCATTTCCAGGAGTGTATATCAACGCCCGTCGGCAGGTGAAGGTGCTACGGTGATTAAAGTATACCGCGCATGGCGGAATGTCGTTCTCCACAGACGGCGCCGATGCAGCTGTGGTGCACCATGGATCAAAGATGACGGGGGTGATAACGGCTGCCGAGATGTATACAGTTGAACAGACGTGCAATTGTTGGGCAACTGACAGTTCAGATGAACTAATGGGCTGCCAAAGTGACTCCTCAGCGGCTGTTCAGCGAACATTGCTGCGTATGGGTCTCCGCAGAAGGCGGACCCATGCTGACTGCCGTTTATCGGTGGCGAAAGCTCGAATTTGCACGCTAGTGCTGGAACTGGACATCCATTGATTGGCGACAGGTGGCCTTTGCAGATGAAGTGCGTTTTATACTCAAACGGACAGGTTGTCGTTGGCGTGTTCAGCGTCTGAAACTGAACCACCTGCAATAATTGTCGTTTGCATCCAGGTCGGGGGAGGGACCATTGTGGTCTGGGAACTGTTTTCTTGACATTCCCTGGTTTATGCCTCCATTGTGGAAGGCACAAGTCTCCATCTCTCCTGGGGACCATGTCCACCCTGACATGCCGTCTGCTTCTCCTCTAATGATGGCATCTACCAGCAGGACAATGCAACGTGTCAGGCAGCTCGCAGTAGACGTGCGTTGTTCGAAGAGCACCAGGACGAGTTTACATATTTCCCTGGGGATCAGACGCCGTGTACGTAAACCCAATCGAGAATCTACTGGACCACCTCGATCGGGCTATATGCGCCATGGATCCTGAACCGGGAGACCTACTGTAGCCCAGCTGTCCATGACACTGGAGTCGGCATGGATCCACATCGCTGTCTGTACCTCCCATAACTTCACTGCCTCTCTTCCGGCACGTCACGCAAAGCTCCGCGCTGCAAAACGTAGATATTTAGGTTTTCGATACGTACTCACATAATGTGAGTGGACAGTGTAACTCCCACTGATTATGTACTCTCTCTTCAAATACAATCTAGTAACTCGAAGCCTCTACGTCTTACTCACAAACATGTGCCGGTATATTAAGGATATGGTAAAACATAGAGCTCGTCCTTCAAAGATGCCTACATTTGATTAAAATGCCTCAAAAAATCTTCCTGATAAAGTAAATAACGATAAATTGTTTTGGTTTACAGCAACCAAGCAAAAATTACTATCAGGTTATAACACTGCAACAGAATTTACGTAGCTTGTACAATCAAATACCATGTCTGGCTTATTACATACTATGCCACAACAGAACAAAGTCCTGTCACGGAAAAGCCACGTATAACACTACCGTATGCTACTGCTACCATTAACCTTATAGTTGGAGGCAGGTCGTGAAATAAAACTATATTGTTAAAGCAATTATGGTATAAAGCAATAGAGTAGTGTTACCCTCTGAGAGGAATTCTATAATGTTGACCGTGTTGTACCTAACGGAGGTGGCTTATCAGAAATGAAAGTCAGAGTTACCTAATTATTCAAACAGTAACAAATAATATTTTACCTATCTACACTGTTCAAAGAACAAGGAAAACGGTCGCCAGCATAATTAGGCAAAAGAACGATTGACATTCTTATTCAAGAAATTAAGTATGAGTAACCTTAACGGACAAACACAACCTATATTTTGCCACTCGCGAGTGCAACGAACTCTGACACCTCCATATGTTCACGGTTAAGACTGGAAGCTGACAGTGCAGAACAGACTATTTGCATAAATACACTCCTGGAAATTGAAATAAGAACACGGTGAATTCATTGTCCCAGGAAGGGGAAAGTTTATTGACACATTCCTGGGGTCAGATACATCACATGAACACACTGACAGAACCACAGGCACATAGACACAGGCAACAGAGTATGCACAATGTCGGCACTAGTACAGTGTATATACACCTTTCGCAGCAATGCAGGCTGCTATTCTCCCATGGAGACGATCGTAGAGATGCTGGATGTAGTCCTGTGGAACGGCTTGCCATGCCATTTCCACCTGGCGCCTCAGTTGGACCAGCGTTCGTGCTGGACGTGCAGACCGCGTGAGACGACGCTTCATCCAGTCCCAAACATGCTCAATGGGGGACAGATCTGGAGATCTTGCTGGCCAGGGTAGTTGACTTACACCTTCTAGAGCACGTTGGGTGGCACGGTATACATGCGGACGTGCATTGTCCTGTTGGAACAGCAAGTTCCCTTGCCGGTCTAGGAGTGGTAGAACGATGGGTTCGATGACGCTTTGGATGTACCGTGCACTATTCAGTGTCCCCTCGACGATCACCAGTGGTGTACGGCCAGTGTAGGAGATCGCTCCCCACACCATGATGCCGGGTGTTGGCCCTGTGTGCCTCGGTCGTATGCAGTCCTGATTGTGGCGCTCACCTGCACGGCACCGAACACGCATACGATCATCATTGGCACCAAGGCAGAAGCGACTCTCATCGCTGAAGACGACACGTCTCCATTCGTCCCTCCATTCACGCCTGTCGCGACACCACTGGAGGCGGGCTGCACGATGTTGGGGCGTGAGCAGAAGACGGCCTGACGGTGTGCGGCACCGTAGCCCAGCTTCATGGACACGGTTGCGAATGGTCCTCGCCGATACCCCAGGAGCAACAGTGTCCCTAATTTGCTGGGAAGTGGCGGTGCGGTCCCCTACGGCACTGCGTAGGATCCTACGGTCTTGGCGTGCATCCGTGCGTCGCTGCGGTCCGGTCCCAGGTCGACGGGCACGTGCACCTTCCGCCGACCACTGGCGACAACATCGATGTACTGTGGAGACCTCACGCCCCACGTGTTGAGCAATTCGGCGGTACGTCCACCCGGCCTCCCGCATGCCCACTATACGCCCTCGCTCAAAGTCCGTCAACTGCACATACGGTTCACGTCCACGCTGTCGCGACATGCTACCAGTGTTAAAGACTGCGATGGAGCTCCGTATGCCACGGCAAACTGGCTGACACTGACGGCGGCGGTGCACAAATGCTGCGCAGCGATCGTCATTCGACGGCCAACACCGCGGTTCCTGGTGTATCCGCTGTGCCGTGCGTGTGATCATTGCTTGTACAGCCCTCTCGCAGTGTCCGGAGCAAGTATGGTGGGTCTGACACACCGGTGTCAATGTGTCCTTTTTTCCATTTCCAGGAGTGTATAACAGATGACGGAACACACTATTACTTTCAAGGCTTATTCAAACCGAATATGTTTTATAACATTAATATTAACATTCACTGCAGAATCGTAAATTGGACATAGGGTAAGTCTCTTTCAGTTAATTACTTTACTATTTAAAATGAAAATTAATTGGAATCCACTAACAGGTTGCTTCTCACTATCTTTTGAATAAAGATATTATTGTTTTCATAAATAGTGGTAAAGGATAACCTGTGGATCTTATTACACTATTAATATGCACTTTAAATACCGAAAAGAAACAAGTGCTTAGCAAGCCAATATAACTTTCCACAACTGCAATTCACGACTTTTACTGCAGTGAGACACGATGTTGACAAATTTGCAAGAAACTGATCTTTTAAAATTTACTACAGGCAGCACTATGATCATTAACCAAGCAAAACTTTATAAGCCTCAGTTTTAAGAACATTAATTTTTAAAAGAAACAGCAAATTGTCTTTATTACCACAGTCTTCTACTTTCAAATAAATGGTTAAATAGGTGACTTTGAAATTGCACGAAACTTTAAATTGGACTGTTCCCATCACTGGGAGGCTTTCACAAAACTATATTTACTACCTCCCACAATTTCACTAAATCCACAGTAAACCTGAATACTCCCTTATTACCAAAGATCAAACAACATTATTTAATGTTTTGAGGCTTTCATTTTCTCCACAAACTAGGACACTCGGTAATCATAGTTCAAGTGGAGTGGAACCTGAGAGGTGTTGTAATAGGGAACAAATCAAGGTAGGTACATGAATTCAGTTATAAGTTACCTTATATTTGTGCTCACTAAAACATCCAATAAGCTGATCCTTCACTGTACATTATTATAGTATTCCGTTACAGTGATTGCGCAATGTGGTTGCAACTGCATGTTGGTAGGTGGATTTGCAGGCAGAATTGCTGGACTCTGTCCCTTCTTTGTGGCGGTGATGGATACTAATTCCAGAATCGTTCCTGCTATTTATCCATCCATCCGAGGCATTGGAAAGTGGCAGAAAAAGCCTCTCTCGGAACCAGCACAATATGCAACTTTTACATGGCAGTGCACGGTTTGGTAGCTCGTCCCCGATTGACTCTCAGTTCCACCTTTTCTACCTAAGCCAACCACATTTTGCGCGCGCTACACAGTTCCGTTACTGATGGGAATCACGACGACTCTTACATACAAAATAACTAAGAACCCTACGTGAAGGTCAGCAGTTTGCATAACAGCAAAAAAACATTTTAAATAAAACAGAACATTTGCACATATGCAAATTTCTACAAAAAGTTATTCACACAGAAATTACAATTATATACAGTAAGTTTTGTTCCCTCCAATTGGGACAAAGAATTTAAATGACAGATACACTACATTGCATAGAATCAAACCATGACATCAAAGTTTTAACAAATAAAGGAGTATACAATTTTGTGTTATCGATTCAAATACATTTACAGAAGCTCAACGATGTAACATTAAATAAAACAAAAGCAAAATAAATCAGTAGAGTATTAGAGGTATGGTGTTACAAGGTTACATTATTCAAAAATTAGCTTTTGAATAAAGTAACTTGAAACCCATTTCAGGTGGTTGCTGTACATCATCAAAAATTTATTTTATGTAACAGCCACGGTCTCCAACCAGCTCTATATATGACAAAATTGCATAAATGACTATGTCTCTCGCCGGAACTACACCTCATCAGAAAATGTTTTCGGAGATAATTTTATATCAATATTTTACACAAATATATCCCACTGTCTTTTCGGATCATTAATAGTTGTCTTCATCCTGTAAGAATAGACTTTAGCTGCACTAATACAATAGCACATAATCTTAATAAAATTCGCTTCACCACAGCTATTATTTAACCGTTTGCTCATAACGTCAAAATCTATCACTTTCGATAATTTTCGTATTAAATACTGATCACTAAGTGCTAAGAAATTGTAATGATAATTATTTGCCTAAGTTCCTATGTTAACTTTCCCGTCCAACACCTCTTTAATCTAAAATATTTATCACTAAGTCTCACAGATTTTAATGCAAGGGTAAGTATCAATTATTTGAATGACCACCAAGAGCAAATTTGAAGTCAGGCAATCAAACAACAACATTTCTCTCACCGTTCGTAGTTCGTCACTTCAGATAAAGTTAAGATTTTCCAGTAATATAACACTCCCTAAACTTAATTAGGGCACTTTTGACAATTAGAAGACCTTTGACTATATATTTAGCTGAGTAGTAATTTGTTAAAATTATCTTGCCCATCAAGAAGTTCAAAATAGGTTTCATTAGTCACCACCACATTAAAATAGGAGTTCATCCTTCTGGTATATATCACTAAGAGGCCTTTTAGAATTCTCCTAAGAAATCAAAATTCAGTAACTTCGCCATGCTTTTACGGTACAATCACTAGGTTGATCAGTAGACGTAAACGACATACATTTAGTAAACATTCGGTTTATTTTACAAATGTTGATACGATAAGATGGTCATACAAGTTCAAGACCATATGTAGAACTTATACATCTTAATATATTCACCTCAAACATCACTTTTTAGCTCTGACAATGTTGACCCGATGCTCACGCTGTCGCGGGCCGTCGGCGTTCTCGTGATACTGACCCGGACTGTCGACTTGCTGTGTCGTTGGTGGGACACGGAGGAATTGCTTATCAGGATCTCCTCCGTACAACACGAAACTAACGGAAAACACCGACATTTCAGCATAGAAATCACAGGAAGCAACTTACATATTTGAAACATATTCTACTGCGGCTTAACTGATTTCACTCAAGCAGAAAATAAGAACTGTGCTACTAACGATTTGGATCACTACACACTTTGTTCCAACCCGTTTTCTCCATTACTCTTGCTACGTGCTGATGAGAGCTCAGATCAAAGTCTTTATCAATATCAATGACAATGAAAGGAAGGATGCATTTGATGTTTGACTCAGCTGCTATTGACATGAATGATATCTCTAATGCCGGCCGGTGTGGCCATGCGGTTAAAGGCGCTTCAGTCTGGAACCGCGTGGCCGCTACGGTCGCAGGTTCGAATCCTGCCTCGGGCATGGATGTGTGTGATGCCCTGAGGTTAGTTAGGTTTAATTAGTTCTAAGTTCTAGGGGACTGATGACCATAGATGTTAAGTCCCATAGTGCTCAGAGCCATTTGAACCATCTGATATCTCTAATTTCAGAAACAACGTACATTATAGTCCTTACGGGGAAGCAAACCTGACGTTTGTTGACCACTTTTTTAAAAACATAAGTATCCTGTGTTAATGGCCATGCCAACAGTTTTGTAGTCAGAGGTCAGCAAGGTAGTAGGGCGCAGATTTTTGGACTTTATCAATCTTCTCATTTTGTGTACGAGAATAATTATGTTCTCTGCCATATCGCTAAACATAATATCGGCACTAATTATGTCGTTTGTAATTTCAGTAAAAGTAATTCCCCTGATATTCCAGGATTTTTGATAAAATTCCCTCATCAGTGGGACTCATGGAGTATATGTTCTGGTAATATCATTGAATCTCATTCATCATCTCGTTTTAGTTTCTACATTTGCAAACTCAGCCTGCAGCTCGTCTAGAAATGTTCGTCTGTAGTTGGTTTCATGTTTCCTTTGGATCTGATACTCAGGCCATCAAACTGTTTCTTTTTAACAGTAATAAGTTTCGCTGTAATTCGCACTATCTTTTGCATGTGGTCCTTCGTAGAATTGGATTTTTCGTAGAGTTATCTAAGGGTGATGAAGTAAAATTCCATGGTTTTCTTTACTTCATCTGTTTCATGTCTTCAACGTGTTGTCAGACATGTTCGTAAGCGTCTTTTACAATTCGGGTCCACCAGTTGGCGTCTGACGTGGAATTGATGAGTGAATCTTTGCAGTTGATCTCTGTTGTTCTGACAGCGTTACGTAAAGCTTCGTCATCTAGGTGGCGGATGTTTGACATCCATTGACTTCCATTTCTTTTTTATCAGTTGTTTGATTAGGTTTAACTTTACAAATAACTCACAGTGATATGAAAATGAAGAGGGAGTGACGTCTGTAATGAGCACACGTTAACGAATATTCTCTGCTATGTACTGTACATTCTGTAAATTCTGCTGGCCTAAGTCGACTGCAGAAAAGTGCATTTAACACGTGTGGCCTATTTTAATTCCCATGCTTATTTGAGCCACAAATTCTTCACATGGTCGTGTAATTGTACAGAGTAGTTAAAATTCAGTAGCTGGTCTTTCGTATGAAGCACCCAGTCAAAGTCGCCTCCTATAAGTAGATTAAGAGGGCAGTTCATACCATCTTTTCGCTACTTACTGACAGATCGTAAACGTTTAGGACAATGGTATCGTAAACTTAGCATATGATTCATTTCCCGGAGTCTAGTTTCTAAATGCCTCTTAGTGAGATACATCCAAGCACATGGATGACATTGCCCATTCTTTACTTATTTTCAGTGCGACTTTCGCCATTGTCTGAAAGCTAGGTACATTTATTTGTGTCACTTCCCGTAACCGGATAATGTCAGCGACAGACTCTTATATAAAGTTCTGCAGTGCAGCTATTTTTGAATATGACGTTATTCTATTAATATTCCTAATACCAGCTGTAAATGCCTGCGACATTACTTAATTAGCTTGTTTTATATTCACTCGGATTATTTTAAGTCCCACGACCGTGTACTGCAATTTATTGACCTGACGTCAAATAGACAAAAGTTAAAATGTCAGTTGGGTTTTAGTTATAGAACTGTTAAACCTGTGTCAAATAATCTCAGTTTTCAGAACTATAGCTTTGTTTGCAGCGGAGCAGAAACAGTAACGCTCGAGTGTTGCAGTCGGACGCCATTACGCGGCACATTTAAGATTAACGTTGTTGCTTTACAGGTGCGTTAATATGAGAGCAGATCGCTTAATAATTTTTCTTCTAGCAATGCTGGAGACCTGTCCCAGGCAGTATTACTGACGAATTTGCCAGTCGTTTTGAGGTATTATGAGGAATTAGGCCGTGGCCTGTACTATGTCCACAGCACGACGACTTTTAACACATGACCTAGCACGTTGAAAAGCGTAGTGACAGCGAAAAGCATACTTATTTTCACGAAAAATCATCACGATGCGTTTGTGTTAGTATGATATGGTCCGTATGTGGCTTAGAATTTGCGTAGCGTTGCTAGGTTCAAATGGCTCTAAGCACTACGGGACTTAACGTCTTAGCTCATCAGGCCTCTAGACTTAGAACTACTTAGACCTAACTAACCTAAGGACATCACACACATCCATGCCCGAGGCAGGATTCGAAACTGCAACCGTAGTAGCAGCGTAATTCCGGACAGAAGTGCCTAGAACCGCTCGGGCACAACGGCTTGCCCGTTGTTATGATGTTTTTACTGTTTACATCTACATCTACATCTATACTCCGCGAGCCACCTTACGGTGTGTGGCGGAGGGTACTTATTGTACCACTATCTGATCCCCCCTTCCCTGTTCCATTCACGAATTGTGCGTGGGAAGAACGACTGCTTGTAAGTCTCCGTATTTGCTCTAATTTCTCGGATCTTTTCGTTGTGATCATTACGCGAGATATATGTGGGCGGTAGCAATATGTTGCCCATCCCTTGCCGGAATGTGCTCTCTCGTAATTTCGATAATAAACCTCTCCGTATTGCGTAACGCCTTTCTTGAAGTGTCCGCCACTGGAGCTTGTTCAGCATCTCCGTAACGCTCTCGCGCTGACTAAATGTCCCCATGACGAATCGCGCTGCTTTTCGCTGGATCATGTCTATCTCTTCTATTAATCCAACCTGGTAAGGGTCCCATACTGATGAGCAATACTCAAGAATCGGACGAACAAGCGTTTTGTAAGCTACTTCTTTCGTCGATGAGTCACATTTTCTTAGAATTCTTCCTATGAATCTCAACCTGGCGCCTGCTTTTCCCACTATTTGTTTTATGTGATCATTCCACTTCAGATCGCTCCGGATAGTAACTCCTAAGTATTTTACGGTCGTTACCGCTTCCAATGATTTACCACCTATGGCATAATCGTACTGGAATGGATTTCTGCCCCTATGTGTGCGCATTATATTACATTTACCAATTGAAGTAATATTACTCCACATGCCGACAATTTTGCTGAAATAGTAATATTTGATTAATATAATAATAATATCTTGGAGGAATATGTAAAACACAATTTAATTAGAGTACGGACATATTAAAGGTGAAAGGGAGGGAGGGGGGGGGGGGGGGGCGTACTGACGGCCTTTGTACCTGTGTGACGTCACGAGAATGCAAACCGGTTAGCTCTTCTTTCAATTGGTCTGTTCTTACATCATGGCTGTCACTGTTCTCACTGTTTTTCTTCCTCTCCTTTTTTTTCTGTACTGCGCTGAATGCTGTTGAGGATATTTGTCGTCCACAGTATTATAGCACCTGGGAACGAGGGCGCTTTGGTCAGCTCGTGTGTTTACATATGCGCTTGAAGCCTTCCAGAACGTGCTCTGCTGTTATAACTACCGGACAACACGCTCGTAAGCTAACTGGACCTCCAGAGTGTATACGAGTCGGAAAATTGGATATGGTTTTTGTTTATCGTTATGTCGTCGCGTGTTTCCGATAGCTGCCACGGACGAATAAGTGCAATAATATCGTGTTTAGATTCTAGGCGAGCACGAAGATGTTTGTTTATTTTTGTTAAGTTCCGTGAAGTGTTTGCTTTCCTTACTCGCGTGGCCTGTTTCGATGAGCCGGGATACCTGATGGCGGGCCATACGTGGAAATGTGACGCCACGACTTCATGTCGCCGTTCCGGTAATTGATTCAGTTCCTGTTTCATGGAGTCACTAGAAACTTTATCATCCATACTTCGTCGGTCACAGGTTTGCGAGTGTCCTTTACAGATGACTGTCCCTTTTCGGTAATTCCGACATCGGAACTGTCCCATTCGTACGTTCATCATCAATTAGTAGCGTGCCACTGAAGCTTCGATCTTAGGTATATCACCTTCGACGTCGGATTCGCACCTTTGATCGACTCCGGGTTTTATTCGTTGCTTTTAGTCATGTGACTGATTTTTAGCTACTACTTCAGTTTGGTTAGTTCCTTCCGTTGATACACCAGCAGCTACTGAATACTCCGCAAGCCACCTTACGGTCAGAGTATCTTGCCTCTTTCGCTGTTCCAGCCGCATGTGATTCGCGAGAAGAACGAGTTCCAGTAAGGTTTCGTGTGCGCTTGGCTCTCCCTGATTTTATCTTCGTGGTCTTATCGCGGGTTGTAATTAGGAGGAAGCAAGACATCTGTGGTGTCTTCTAGGGACGTACTCTCTCGGTACTTAAACGGTAGACCAAACGGTGATTCAGTGCGCCTCTCTTGCACCGTCTACCATTGGAGTAGCCTCAGAATTTCCGTGACGCTTTCACGCTTACTGGGTGAACCTGTAACGAAACTTGCTGTTCTTCTTTGTATTTTCTCTCGTTCGTCCACCAGTACTGTGTGCTACGGATCTGATACTAACGAGCAAAATATAAATATTGGTCAAACGAATGTTATGTGAGCTACTTCCTTTGCTGATGGACTACATTCCTTGAGGACTCTTCTAACGAATCTCAATCTCATATCTGGCTCCAACGCCATTAATATTATTTTGTCATTCCAGTTCAAATTGCTGCGTACACGCATTCCTAGATATTTAGTTGACGTAACTGCTTCCACTGAATTTTCTACAATTGTGTAATCGTACAACAAGGGATCGTTCTCTCTATGTATATGCAGTTCGCTACATTTGTTTATGTTGAGGGCCATTACATTTATATAGTGTCGTGACTTCTCTGTACACAACATCATCCGCCAAAATCCGCATGGAATTTACGACTTTATCTACTAGGTCATTTACATATTTTGTGAAGAGTAATGATTTTATACTGAAGCGACAAACAAACTTGTATAGGTATGCGTAATCAAATACTGAGATATGTAAACGGGCAGAATACGGCGCTGCGGTCGGAAACACCTACACTACTGGCCGTTAAAATTGCTACCCCACGAAGATGACGTGCTACAGACGGGGCATTTAACCGACAGGAAGAAGATGCTGTGATATGCAAATGATTAGCATTTCAGAGCATTCACACAAGGTTGGCGCCGGTGACAACACCTACAGCGTGCTGACACGAGGAAAGTTTCCAACCGATTTCTCATACACAAACAGCAGTTCACCGGCGTTGCCTCGTGGAACGTTGTTGTGATACCTCGTGTAAGGAGGAGAAATGCGTACCATCACGTATCCGACTTGATAAAGGTCGAATTGTAGCCTATCGCGATTGCGGTTTATCGATTCGCGGCACTGCTGCTCGCGTTGGTCGAGGTCCAATGACTGTTAGCAGAATATGGTATCGGTGGATTCAGGAGGGTAATACGGAACGCTGCGCTGGATCCCAACGGCCTCGTATCACTAGCAGTCGAGATGACAGGCATCTTATCCGCATGGCTGTAACGGATCGTGCAGGCACGTCTCGAGCCCTGGGTCAACAGATGGGGACGTTTGCAAGACAACAACCATCTGCACGAACAGTTCGACGACGTTTGTAGCAGCATGGACTATCAGCTCGGAGACCATGGCTGCGGTTACCCTTGACGCTGCATCACGGACAGGAGCGCCTGCAATGGTGTACTCAACGACGAACCTGGGTGCACGAATGGCAAAACGTCATTTTTTCGGATGAATCCAGGTTCTGTTTACAACATCATGATGGTCGCGTCCGTGTTTGGCGACATCGAGGTGAACGCGCATTGGAAGCGTGTATTCGTCATCGCCATTCTGGCGTATCAGCCGGCGTGATGGTATGGGGTGCCATTGGTTACACGTCTCGGTCACCTCCGTTCGCATTGACGGCACTCTGAACAGTGGACGTTACATTTCAGATGTGTTACGACCCGTGGCTCTACGCATCATTCGATCCCTGGGAAGCCCTACATTTCATCAGGTTAATGCACGTCCGCATGATGCAGGTCCTGTACGGGTCTTTCTGGATACAGAAAATGTTCGACTGCTGCCCTGTCCATCACATTCTCCAGATCTCTCACCAATTGAAAACGTCAGGTCAATGGTGGCCGAGCAACTGGCCAGTCACTACTCTTGATGAACTGTGGTATCGTGTTGAAGCTGCATGGGCAGCTGTACCTGTAGACGCCATCCAAGCTGTGTTTGACTCAACGCCCAGGCGGAGCAAGGCCGTTATTACGGCCAGAGGTGGTTGTTATGGGTACTGATTTTTCAGGATCTATGCACCTAAATTGCGTGAAAATGTAATCACATGTCAGTTCTAGTATAATATATTTGTCCAATCAATACCCGTTTATCATCTGCATTTCTTCTTGGTGTAGCAATTTTAATGGCCAGTGGTGTATTTTATGGAAGTGACTGCTTCCACTGAATGTTTTACAATTGTGTAATCATACAATAAGGGACCGTTCTGTCTGTGTACTGTAAGTGGGTTGCTTCTGTGTTGGCAGCACTGTGTTGCGCTTTGCATTTGATCTCTGACAGCGCTTTGCTTGTAAGAGACTCTGTGGCTGGTTGGATTCGTTGGAAGTTAGTCGCCAGCAGTAATGCAACTACTGTTGGGCTGTTGAAGGTGAACAGCTAGCAGTGATGGATGTTAAATTTGAGAATTTAGCATTGATGGACGGTAGAGGACTGAAGTGCTAGCGTAGGCTAACGATCTGGAAGTATCCGACTTGGAGACTGTAAATTATTCATGATTATAAATCTTTGTACTGGATGTCAATGACGATTTATATTCGTGTTTGAACTGGATGTCACATTATCAAGGTAAAAAATACATTAAATGGTTTGCAACAAAATCTTTCCTTTTATAACCACATGCCTATTAGTAGTTAGAATCTTTTATTTAGCTAGCAGTACTGACTCTCGCTGTATTGCAATAGTTCGCGTAATGAAGATTTTTGTGAGGTAAGTAGTTAATGAAACGTATAGGTTATTTTTAGGATTTTCTTTAGTCAGGGCTATTCTTTTGAATTAATTATTTAAAGTCAGGTTGTAATTTTTCGAGCAGTGAGATTGCTTTGCGGTAGAATATTGTGGGTCAGTGTTGCCATGATAAGAAAAAGTAAAGAGACAGTAGGCTCAGTACGCTCAGTTTTACTCAGCTGTTTCAGAATCAAATAACGTAGAAGTTTCATCTTCTCAGTCATTATGCAATTTGAGTACAAACACATACATTTAAATAAAGATGTTTCAGTATATGCAATTCGTTACATTTCTTTATGTTGAGAGCCAATTGCCTTTCCCTACATCAACCGTCGAACCTCTACGGGTATTCACGCATTTCACTACAATTTTACAACGTCGTGACTTCTCTGTATGCAACAATATCAAAGGCGAAAAGCCTCATGGTAATTTTCGACTTTAGCTACTGGGTCATTTACGTGTTTCTTGAAATGTAATGGTTTTACACTGAAGCGCTAAAGAAACTTGTATAGGCATGCGTAATCAAGTACAGAGATATGTAAACAGGTAGAATACGGCGCTGAGGTCGGAAACGCCTAAATAAGAAAAGTGACTGGCGCAGTTGTTGGATCGGTTACTGCTGCTACAATGACAAATTACCAAGATTTAAGTGAGTTTGAACGTGGGTTCATAGTCGGTGCACGAGCGATGTGACACAGCATCTCCGAGCTAACGATGATGTGGCTATTTTCCCGTACTATTGTTTCACTAGTGTACAGTCAATATCAGGAATCCGATAAAATATCAAACCTCTGGCATCACTGCAGTCGGAAAAAGGTCCTGCAAGAACCGGACCAGCGACGACTGAAGAGAATCGTTCAGCGTGGCAGACGTGCAACCCTTCCGCTAATTGCTGCAGATTTCAATGCTGGGCCGTCAACAAAGGTCACCGTGTGAAACATTCAACGAAACATCATCGATATGGGCGAAGGCCATCTTCTGCACACTTGATGACCCCACGACACAAAGTTTTACGCCTCGCCCGGGCCCTTCAACACCTATAGATAACTGCTGATGGCTGGAAACATGTTGCCTGGTCGGACGCGTCTCGTTTCGCATTGTATCGAGCAGGTCGACATGTACGGGTATGGAGATAACCTGATGAATCCATGGACCCTGCATGTCAGTAAGGGAATGTTCAAGCTGGTGGAGGCTCTGTAATGGTGTGGCGGGTGTGCAGCTGGAGTGATATGGGACACCTGATACGTCTAGATAAGACTCTGACAGGTGACACGTACGCAAGACCTCTGATCGCCTGCATCAATTCACGTCCATTGTGCATTCCGACGGATTGGGGCAATTCTAGTAGGATAATGCGACATCCCACACCCCCAAAATTGCTACAGAGTGACTCTAGGAACACTCTTCCGAGTTTAAAAACTTCTTCTGGCCACCGAACTCCTCAGACATGAGCATTATCGAGCTTAAATGGGATGCCTTACGACTTGCTGTTCAGAAGAGATCTCCACCCCTTCATAGTCTTACGGATTGATGGACGCCCTGCGAAATTCATCTTCCCCCTGAATCATGGACCTTGCCGTTGGTGGGGAGGCTTGTGTGCCTCGGCGATACAGATGGCCGTACCGTAGGTGCAACCACAACGGAGGGGCATCTGTTGAGAGGCCAGACAAACGTGTGGTTCCTGAAGAGGGGCAGTAGCCTTTTCAGTAGTTGCAGGGGCAACAGTCCGGATGATTGACTGACCTGGCCTTGCAACATTAACCAAAACGGCCTTGCTGTGCTGGTACTGCGATCGGGTGAAAGCAAGGGGAAATTAAAGCCGTAATTTTTCCCGAGGGCATGCAGCCTTACTGTATGGATGAATGATGATGGCGTCCTCTTGGGTAAAATATTCCGGAGGTAAAATAGTCCCTCAGTCGGATCTCCGGGCGGGGACTACTCAAGATGACGTCGTTATCAGGAAAAAGAAAACTGGCGTTCTATGGATCGGAGCGTGGAATGTCAGATCCCTTAACCGGGCAGGTAGATTAGAAAATTTATAAAGGGAAATGGATAGGTTAAAGTTAGATATAGTGGGAATTAGTGAAGTTCGGTGCCAGGAGGAACAAGACTTTGGGTCAGGTGAATACAGGGTTATAAACACAAAATTAAATAGGGGTAAAGCAGGAGTAGGTTTAATGATTAATAAAAAAATAGGAGTGCGGGTAAGTTACTACAAACTAGTGAACGCATTATTGTGGCCAAGATAGACGCGAAGTCCGCGCCTACTACAGTAGTACAAGCTTATATGCCAACTAGCTCTGCGGATGATGAAGAAATTGAAGAAATGTATGATGAGATAAAAGAAATTATTCAGGTAGTGAAGAGAGACGAAAATTTAATAGTCATGGGTGACTGGAATTCGACAGTAGGAAAAGGGAGAGAAGGAAACATAGTAGGTGAATATGGATTGGGGCTAAGAAATGAAACAGGAAGCCGCCTGGTAGAGTTTTGCACAGAGTATAACTTAATCATAGCTAACACTTGTTTCAAGAATCATGAAAGAAGGTTGTATACATGGAAGAATCCTAGAGATACTAGAAGGTATCAGATTTAGGAACCAGGTTTTAAATTGTAAGAAATTTCCACGGGCAGATGTGGACTCTGACCACAATCTATTGGTTATGAACTGTAGATTAAATCTGAAGAAACTGCAAAAAGGTAGAAATTTAAGGAGATGGGACCTGGATAAACTGAAAGAACCAGAGGTTGTACAGAGCTTCAGAGAGAGCATAAGGGAACAATTGACAGGAATGGGGGAAAGAAGTACAGTAGAAGAAGAATGGGTAGCTCTGAGGGATGAAGTAGTGAAGGCAGCAGAGGATCAAGTAGGTAAAAAGACGAGGGCTAGTACAACTCCTTGGGTAACAGAAGAAATAGTTAACGTAATTGACGAAAGGAGAAAATATAAAAATGCAGTAAATGAAGCAGGCAAAAAGGAATACAGACGTCTCACAAATGAGTTCGACAGGAAGTGCAAAATGGCTACGCAGGGATAGCTAGAGGACAAATGTAAGGATGTAGGGGCTTATCTCACTAGGGGTAAGATAGATACTACCGACAGGAAAATTACAGAGACCTTTGGAGAAAAGAGAACGACTTGTATGAATATCAAGAGCTCAGTTGGAAACACAGTTCTAAGCAAAGAAGGGAAAGCAGAAAGGTTGAAGGAGTATATAGAGGGTCCACACAAGGGCGATGTACTTGAGGACAATATTATGGAAATGGAAGCGGATGTAGATGAAGATGAAGTGGGGGATACGATACTGCGTGAAGAGTTTGACAGAGCAGTGAAAGACCTGAGTCGAAACAAGGCCCCGGGAGTAGACAACTTTCCATTAGAACTACTGATAGCCTTATGAGAGCCAGTCCTGAGAAAACTCTACCATCTGGTGAGCAAGATGTATGAGACAGGCGAAATACCCTCAGACTTCAAGAAGAATATAATAATTCCAATCCCAAAGAAAGCAGGTGTTGACAGATGTGAAAATTGCCGAACAATCAGTTTAATAAGTCACACCCGCAAAATACTAACGCGAATTCTTTACAGACGAATGGAAAAACTAGTAGAAGCCGACCTCGGGGAAGATCAGTTTGGAACACGTGAGGCAATACTGACCTTACGACTTATCTTAGAAGAAAGATTAAGGAAAGGCAAACCTACGTTTCTAGCATTTGTAGACTTAGAGAAAGATTTTGACAATTTTGACTGGAATACTCTATTTCAAATTCTAAAGGTGGCAGGGGTAAAATACAGGGAGTGAAAGGCTATTTACAATTTGTACAGAAACCAGATGGCAGTTATAAGAGTCGAGGGGCATGAAAGGGAAGCAGCGGTTGGGAAGGGAGTGAGACAGGGTTGTAGCCTCTCCCCGATGTTATTCAATCTGTATATTGAGTAAGCAGTAAAGGAAACAAAAGAAAAATTCGGAGTAGGTATTAAATCCATGGAGAAGGAATAAAAACTTTGAGGTTAGCCGATGACATTGTAATTCTATCAGAGACAGCAAAAGACTTGGAAGAGCAGTTGAACGGAATGGATAGTGTCTTGAAGGGAGGATATAATATGAACATCAACAAAAGCAAAACGAGGATAATGGAATGTAGTCAAATTAAGTGGGGTGATGCTGAGGGAATTAGATTAGGATATGAGACCCTTAAAGTAGTAAAGGAGTTTTGCTATTTGGGGAGCAAAATAACTGATGATGGTCGAAGTAGAGAAGATATAAAATGTAGACTGGCAATGGCAAGGAAAGCATTTCTGAAGAAGATAAATTTGTTAACATCGAGTATAGATTTAAGTGTCCGGAAGTCGTTTCTGAAAGTATTTGTATGGAGTGTAGCCATGTATGGAAGTGAAACATGGACGATAAATAGTTTGGGCAAGAAGAGAATAGAAGCTTTCGAAATGTGGTGCTATAGAAGAATGCTGAAGATTAGATGGGTAGACCACATAACTAATGATGAAGTATTGAACAGAATAGGGGAGAAGAGGAGGATGTGGCACAACTTGACAGAAAGAAGGGATCGGTTAGTAGGACATGTTCTGAGGCATCAAGGGATCACCAATTTTGCATTGGAGGGTAGCGTGGAGGGTAAAAATCGTAGAGGGAGACCAAGAGATGAATACACTAGCAGATTCAGAAGGATGTGGGTTGCAGTAAGTACTGGGAGATGAAGAAGCTTGCACAGGATAGGGTAGCATGGAAAGCTGCATCAAACCAGTCTCAGGACTGAAGACCACAACAACAACGCGGGATTCATGGTGTCAACTCCCTCCAGCACTACTTTAGACATTTGTCGAGTCCATATCACGTCGTGTTTCGGTACTTCGGCGTGCTCGCGCGGGCCCTAAGCGATAGTAGGCAGATGTACCAGTTTCTTTGGCTCTTCGGTCTATAATACTCCCCAAGAGCATGCACGAAGTGACTTTAATAATTGAAGACTTTCTTCCGTTCAGAATGATATGATGTAATCTGTTTGCTAGGAGCCCTTCCATGATATCACACAGCTGCCCGATATTCCATATGCTCATATTTTGTTCACAAGGCGGCTGTGCGGAACTATACTGAATCCCTTCCGGAAGTCAATGAACACAGTATGTACCTGAGCACCTGTACCTAGTGCTTTCTGCGTCTCGCGGGTGAACAGTGCAAGCGTTATTTCACACGGACGTTGTTTTCGGAACACACACTCATTCCCACAGAGGAGATTTTCTGTTTCCAGAAATGTCATACCACGCGAGCATAAAACATGTTCCAAAGTTATACAACAGATCGCCATCAAAGATACATGCCTATTGTTTTATGAGTAAGTTTGTCGACCCTTCTAGAAAACGAGAATGACGTGCCCTTTTTTCCAATCGTTAGAGACACTTCACTCCTCTAGAGAGTTGACGCAGAGAGCTTTCGAGCACTAAAACACTTGTAGGACAGTTTTGAAGATGACAGATAAAAATTAGATACAAAGCACACAATATCTTGGCCGAGGTACGAAACTAGCACCTCGTATCCTGCAGCGGTGATATGTGGCCGAATACCGACTTCTATCTGCATTTCTATATACCGAGTACCACTGAAAACTTGAAACATATTTCGATTGGAACATCGTTCTTTTCACATGTTTTTGACTTCTCGATAAATGGTTTGTGCTTCTTCCAGATGGTAATATCCTACTGCAGGCAGCAGGTTAAACACACGAACCACATTATGATCAACATTTGCGCGCTTAACAGAGATAGTACTGACAGTTCGGTCACGATTATGTAACCGAGGTCCGCTAGAAAGACAGGCCGTAGCGCGTACGTCAGATCACCTGACACTGCAGGTCTTACGAGTGCCAGCAGCCGTCTCCGACGCGGAGCGATTAACTCTTTCAGACGAGATTAGTAATTCTTGACTGCTTGTTTAAATGCATACAGTTTCTCGAAAGCACACGACACCATTAAGACCTTCAGCGGGTTCATTTTCAGTTACATATTTATCTTTCGTGGTCCCTGCACGGAGCAGAAGTGTGGCGGAGAAGCCGACTAGTGTGACGTCACAAGTTCATTTGCAGGGCCCTTGTATTTCCATCGACCAGTATGTAATTTAGTTCCGCCTCGGTACTCCATTAATGGGCGACACAGTAACATAGAAGTCGGCAGTTTTACGAAAAACCTTTAATATTGCGGGTCATAACAAGTCGTGCTATCTTGATCTCTTGTGTTTCTTACTTTATTCACTATCAAATGGTGTACTTCCAGTGAACTTGTGTGCGCTGCACATGAACAGAAGGAATTAAAATTGCTGGGTCTTTTTTCTCGGAAGCTTGACAGACAATATTTGCTAATTAACCTAGGGGTTAGAAGTAGACGAACAGTAAACAACACGATAGACAGTAAAGGACTATCACTGACAGAAGACACACAAACACAGATGACGCAAAACTTGTCAACAACACTAGAAACCGTAGTACATAGAGCGTCCTCAAAACTACCGTACGTCAAGAGAATCTGATTCTTAGTATCATCGAACTACTAGCTAGACTAGAAACAGAAAAATTCAAGCTTCACACGGGTACCAAGCAATACTCGAGATTTTCTAGAAAGTAAAACTTAAAAGTGTCCTGTTTTTGTATGGATTTAGCGTCAGGTATCACAATATTCGGATCAATAGTTCAGCAACTAAATACTTTACGAACGAACCCACATCGTATGTTGGAAATAACAGGATGTCCAAGGAGGAATGGTAAATATTCAGGGACATGACAAGAACGAACATTTGAAGCAAAAGCATCTAACAAGCGTGGATTCCAAAACGAATGCCTTAAAAGTTATTAGCACTTCTTCGATACTGTCAACAGAGTCTCTTCTCCTACAAGCTCTTTGCTTTCCATATTCTGGGAGGCAGTAGTTTCGAACAAAACAAGAAAAAATTGTCTAGTGAACGTGGCCTTTGAAACGCGTACCTTCAGAGTTATGAGCACTTGTTCATTTTCGCTATTGTGAAACATATCTTCTACTGAACAAGTGGTACTGTTGTCAAAAGAAATGGCACCCCATACAGTTACGTATGGTTGCCGGGCCATACGGAAGGCGTCAATGAGGTTGGTATCCAGCCGCCGTCCGGGAAGTCTGCAGACAAGTCAACGAAGGTCATCGTGGCTCAATTCGAAGCGAGACTCATCACTGAAGACAATTCTATTCCATTTAATGAGATTACAGGACAAAGACGCGTCCGTAGAGACACTGAACAGTGGTGGTATACCAACATGATTGGCCCCCGCCATATATTCCGACAACCAGGAGTCATGGTCTGAGGCACCAGTTATTTTCATAGCAGGACCCATTTGGCCGTCATCCATGGCAACTATAGAGCACAGTAGCACGCCAACGATATTCTACATCCCGGTTTGTTGCCCTTCATCCGGGGATTACATCTCAGAACATAATCCCTGCTCACACATGGCGGGTTTTCCTACTGCTTGTCTTCATGCATGACGAACCCTACCTTTGACAGCCAGTTTCCCGTATCTCTCCCAAATTAAGAGCGTCTGGGGCATTAAGGGGAATGGCGCTCTAACAAGTTCGGGAGTTTGATGACGTAACACGCCATTTGGACAGAATGTCGAACAGTACCCCTCAGGGCGACATCCAAAATCTCTATCAATCAGTACCAAGCCGAATAAATGCTTGCATAAAGCCAGAGGTGGAACAACACGTTACTGACTTGCTTAATTTGTGAAGCTCTTTCTACTGATTAAATCATAGAATATTGTTATTATTTTTTGAAATTGTATTCTGATAATCCCACTGTTGTGCGTTCTTATATTTTTTTGTCATAAAGTGTTAAGTAATGTAGTGCAGTAGTTTAGAATCCTAATGAGACAGTTGAATCTTTTTTGGACACAATCTGGAGGATTAATGCATAAATATATGAAATAATACAAAGGACAGAAGCTGATGCAGTTACTCCGTATGAAGTTGCAAATAATGCTCTCGATGTTTTCGTGTGGGTTATCCCCAGTGACATGTCACGCAGGATTAGGGTGGAGTATCCATATGACCTAGCCGAAGATATAAGGATCGCCGCACGGTTGAAAGAAATCGGTGTTCCTACAAACGACGTAATGACCATCAGCTCTTTGCATCAGAAGTGAATTCCACCAGACATAGATGCTAGGGTCATCTACAGAAGCAATGTCACCAACCAGATGGTTATGAGTGTGATCGAGTCGTTTATCAGAAACAAGGGTGCAGGAACGAGAAGCAAGGGAAAATCAGCAGAAAAAGTGTCAGTTAAACGCAAATGAGAATCGTCTGGAAATACGCGACCGCTACGGTCGCAGGTTCGAGTCCCGACTCGGGCGTGGATGTGTGTGATGTCCTTTGGTTTAAGTAGTTCTAAGTTCAAGGGGACTGATGACCTCTGATGTTAAGTCCCATAGTGCTCAGAGCAGTCTGAACCATTTTTTGAGAATCCAAGACATTTGCAGTAGAACAAAAGGCTGCCACAATGTATGCAGAGACGGAATGCTTCTTGTTAGGCATAATATAGGTCAAGGAACGTAAGTTTCTATTAAACATAGGTGCGCACTTAGCACGTATCAGTCGTTATTCCAGACCTCTTAGGCAGGAAGAGACTTGGGTCTCCACGTTACATGTTACGTGGAATAGGTGACAATGTCTTGAAGTTATTATGGACAAATAGCTCGACGTTACCATTGGAGCTAAGAGTTATCGAGACTATGAATACATGGTAGTGTTGCTAAATATTAGTGTAGATTATTCGGCATTTTTCGGAGCAGGCTTCCTTGTTTAAACATCATGCCATTGAAAAAAAATGTGTGTGAATTCCTAAGAGACCAAACTGCTGAGGTCATCGGTCCCTAGACTTACACACTATTTAAACTATCTTATGCTAAGAACAACACACACACGCATGCCCGAGGGAGGATTTGAACCTCCGGCGGGAGAGGTCGCGCAATCCGTGACATGGCGCCTCAAACCGCGCGGCCATTCCACGCGGGAAACATCATGTCAAAACCGATCTTTCGTGCCACAGAACTGAACTCGGTGGAACTTCGTTTCCGCTAGCAACAACAGCTGCGAGAGGGACAATGTCGCAAAGGGCACCAATCGTAAATGTGGCAACGACTGAACTGCGAACATGCACAGTGTACGCTGAACATTGTGTCGCATGATAGCGTGACGTACCACCAGGTACAGGGAAGTAGGTCTTTGGACAGAAAATTATTAGATTTCAAAAAAGCAAGGAGCAGTAGCTTAGAAACCACCGTAGAGTATTGCGTTAACAGCTGCTGGAGTGTACCCACCTGTGTGACGACTTGCGGGTCACAGTAACAGATGCGCCAGTGGTTTCCGAGGCAGGGATAGCTGAGCTCAGCAATAAATGGCGCTGCACAGTGGCATTAGCAGTAACGCGAGTCTCTTGTTATGGCAACGCAACTAGGCGCCGCGTTTTAGTGGAACAAATGGTCACAGGAGGCAAATAAGTATGTCTGAACCTTAAGGCAGGGATCACTTCCTATCACCGGAAACGAGCAGCATCAACATGACGCCAGACACCGAGCCGAATGGGCACTACCAGCAGCAGCCATGGGTTTGAGACCAGGGTGCTCCTTCCATCTGCACTAAGTTCTTCAAGGAACTTGGAGTCACAGCCCCGTAGTCCCGACAACCTTCCGTCCGTGCCTACAGCCAACATCCCTGATTTCCTAGTGGAACCTGGTGCCACAGCGCCAGACGCCATCCGACTCCCGTCCAAAGGCTGGAGATTGTATCCATTGCACAGCACATACGACAACCGCCACAGCGGCCATATGTGGAGCCGAGGAGCCGTTTCCCATATGAAATGCCGCCACAGCACAACAAGTAGCGCCACTGACGTCAATGGCCCTGGCCTACAAAGACTGCCGGCCTCAGCAGCACAGAGTGGTGGCCCAGCAGCTCTGGGCAGAAGCTGGTGTCCGTTCATCAGTCTCAGCCAGGAACAAAAAGGAGAGGCACGCCGGCTTCACCACGTCATGTGCTGAAGTCTATTACAGCCATTTGTGACTGTTCAGTGTTCGCGCTGGACTGCGGCTACCTCTCCTGTCTATATCAATTTTTGTTATTTTGCATTGTTTCTAGGGGTCACAAAAATGAGAAAAGGAGAGAGAATGGAAAAATCTGAGGCAAAAGGTGTCACCAGGGACGAGGCCATAAAATCATTAGTTAATCAGGTAGTTCAGCTGAGGCCAGACTAGACAGCTTTACGTAACAGTTTGGCAGTGAAATGTGATGAAGTAGATGTGATGAAGTCGCAAAATTTAGGAGTGGCTCCGGCTGTCGCAAACCTTGTTCCCCCTTTACCTGGTAGTGCATCTGAGGATGTGTTACAGTTTGCAGAGGATCTGCAGTCATGGACTAACATAAGTAGTTATTCGTGTAAACAAATAGTGCAGACCTGAAAGTAGCGTTTAACTGGAGATGTGCAGTTGTCCGTGAGCTGCACAGAGATATTACACATTGTAGAATCTTCTGAACAACCGAGACAGGATTTGGAGACGTGGCATAGGAAACAAAGCAGAGCACAGTTTTTCCGTGGGCAGTTGCAATTCGTGTCGGGGAGGCATAATGAGACATTGGAAGACTTTCCCAATAGAATTAGGAAAATGAATGTGCACACTTAGGAATTGCCACAGGTGCGGCAGGAGGCCGAGCAACGGGGACTTGACGATTTTCCGAGCTGTTTGGCACCAGAAATGGTTCAAATCGCTCTGAGCACTATGCGACTTAACTTCTGAGGTCATCAGACGCCTAGAACTTAGAACTAATTAAACCTAACTTACCTAAGGACATCACACACATCCATGCCCGAGGCAGGATTCGAACCCGCGACCGTAGCGGTCGCTCGGCTCCAGACTGTAGTGCCTAGACCGCACGGCCACTCCGGCCGGCGGCACCAGAAATATTGAGGAGGGTACGCATGGGAGAACTTAAAGATCTCCACGCTGAGGCTGGACTGGCATCAGCTTTCAAGGAAATGGATAGGTCGACAGGGGTCGTGTTTTAATTGTGTTCAAACGGAGCATGTGCATAGGCTGTGCTACCAACCACGAAGAAGCGATGGGGATAACAGTTGTTACTAGGAATTTGATGGGAATGGTAGTAGAGCAAGTCTAGGTCAACGATGTGGAGGTAAGGATAGAAATGGTTTGGGTGGGAAAGGTCTGTTGAGCTTCAGAGGGAACCCTAGGGCTGCCAGCAGGAGTTCTTAGTGAAAGTAAATTCAGTGAAAACACATGCAGAGGTGGAATGTGCCATAATGGGTGTAACAGATCGAAGAGAATATAATGTTTTGTTGGATACAGGGAAGCAGGTATCAGTAGCTTTAGAGAATTAGTGTATACGAGGAGTGGAACCCACCATGGAACATGTTGAGTTGGGGAAAGTATAATGATATATAGCCATTGGGGTCAGTAATGATGAAATTTTGGTTTGAGACTACGGAGTTAGGACAGTGTTTGGAGATGGGTTCTCATGTAAGCGAGGGCTACAGCATGACCTTGGTGATAGACATTCTGCATTAACATCATGCCATAATTGACTCCCGACTACGTACTAGTAGAAACTTTTGTTAACGTTGATTGTCATAAGAAACGTCTCGTATGCGAGAAAGTCCAGTGAAAGTGTGCGCAGTGACATTAAGGCTCGGGTCACCAGTTTATGTGTACATCGAGGAAGTTCAAAGAAGAGCAGCACGTCTTGTATCACCAAGAAACAGCGCAGTTAGTGTCGCTGACATGATACAGGATTTGGGGTGAACATCACTGAAACAAGGACGTTTTTCGTTGCGGCGGAATCTTTTCACGAAATTTCAGTCACCAACTTTCTCCTCCGAATTCGAAAATATTTTGTTGACGCCGACCTACATAGGGAGAAACGATCATCACAATAAAAGAAGAGAAGTCACAGCTCGCACGGTAAGATATAGATGTTCATTTCTTCCTCACGCTTTTCGAGATTGCAATAATAGAGAATTATTGTGAACGTATTCGATTAACCCTCCGTCAGGCAGTTGGGTGAGATTTGCAGAGTGTCCTTGTAGATAAAGATGTAGATGTAGATGTAGGAGTTAGTTTACAAAACCTTTCTTTGACCAATACTTGAATATTGCTCATCTTTCTTGGAGTGATATCACAATTGCTTGATTGAAGGAGCAGAGAAAATCCAAAGAAGAGCAGTATCTTTCGCCTAAGTTTCGTTTTGTAAGAGCGTAAGAGTCGCGGAGATGCTCGCCCATCTCCAGTGGCGGATGTTATAAAAGAGGCTTTCTGCGTCATGGTATGGTATGCCGTTAAAATTCTGTCAGCGTTGTTTTCTTGCTGAGAAAGCAGTATATTGCTTCATCCTATGTATATTTCGTGGAAAACCATAGACGTAGAAAGATGGGGGTTAGAACACTGACGCAGGCTTAGGAACAACCGTTCTCCCATATTCAATTTGAAACTGGAATAGAAAAAAGGGGTAAGTGACTGTGGTAGACATAGATATTATTGTACCATAAATTTCGTCATAAAACTGCATTTTAGTGCATTCGGAATGACGTTACAAAATGCACAGACATCTCTTGTGATAGAAGTCTAGAATCTTTATTGGATATCCAAAACTAATGTGAAAAAAAGTAATGAACCTAACATTTTAAGATCAGCTGTGTTTCATTCATTAATAGAAAGGGAATTACTGATAAATATATTTTGATCCAAAATACAGCACCTTAGTTTGAAATAAACTGATCTTGTAAGCATTCATTTATTTCGAATGCCAATCCAATACTCTTGACTATGTTCACGTAATATGTCACTACTGAGATATAATAGGACCCAATACATTAACGAATAAGTGGAATGCCTGACTGCGCGCACAAATTCATTATTTTGTAACGGAACATAACAGTGAGTGCCTGAGATGGAGTGCAGGACAAGGACATCAACCACTGGTTAACGCCCCTTGTGCTTCATGCTGCTACAGTGTCATCAAAAGCAGCCACGTCAGTACCATTGTGTCTGGGTGCCAACGACCTAGAGCTTCAGAAACTCTTTGCAGTTCTACACACTGCAGCGTGAAAAAAGGCAGATGCCTGTCAACGATCCTGCACGATACCTTTGTGAAGATGTTGCTAATTACTATGAATGAGTTTTTCCATATTTCTTTTTTTTTGTGCTTCCTTTTACTCCGTACACATATGTTTCATGGTGTAGAACATGCTTTTGTTCTGTTCTGTAATATGAAATGTCACTATGTTTTGCTTAATTTGCGTTGCTATATGAATCGCCTTTTAACTGAGTGTGCAAAAGTCTCAATACATGTTTGATTTTCCTTATAATGGTTATGTGTAACGCGTTGTATGAAACCAAATGTAATTAGCAGCACTGTTCCATGAACTGTGATGCGAGAGCGATATCGATAGCTGCAATGTGTCAGTGAAGTCAGCCAGATGATGTGCAGGGTCGTGGCGTACCCTCCATTCATGTTGTGAAGTCCTGCTAAAGACAGTCACACGAAAATTGACGTGCGTGTCCTTACTTTCTTCGTCACTGCTAAAACTAAACTTCAACGTAAACGTTATGAAGTAATGTGAGTGCTTTGAGTTTCGTGCAGTACTATGAGCAGGAGTGAAAATCCTTGCGCTATTGGACTGTGATTGTCGTTCTGCTACCTGAACTATTTGCAACCAACCGAATTGCACAAACTCATATACTTTCGAGTTACTGTATTCTTGTGTAACTTAACGAACTGCCGCGCGCTAACTGTCAGCGTGAAGACTTGCAAACTGCTTGTGACGTGTGGCACTGTTTTCGCCAGAACTGTAAATTAGCGACGACAGCTGAAAGCGTACAGATTAAAAAATTGCCGTCAGCGAGTGGAACAGAATTTTACACTGCTCTCGGACATTAACAACAGAAACATGTGGGTAAGGAGGATTGTATGTACTCATTCGAACTTCGATTTACACATAAGCAACTGCATTCAACTGTCTGTGACATGACAGTTGCAACGAAGAATGGAGTAATTACCTGGAGCAATACATTCAAAGTAATAAGACGTATTTGCTGCCATTTCACAGCCGATGGAGTTGCTTCAATTACGCCGCCAGCACCGACGAGTCACTGTTGACATCACGCCGCATCGTCTAAAAACGATAAACCGCAGTGCCAAGCGCTCTACATCTACATCGTACTCAGCAAGCCACCTAATGATGCGTGGCGGAGGGTACTTTCGGTATCACTGCCTGATCCCTCCAACCCTGTTCCACTCGTGAATAATGTGTGGGAAGTATTGGCTCTAATTTCTCAACTTCTCTCCTCGTGGTCAATACGCGAGATGTATGTGGGGGGAAGTAATATGTTGTCAGAGTCCTCCTGAAATGTGCTGTCCAGATATTTCAATAGTAACTATATCCGTGATGCACAACTCCTCTCTTGTAATGTCTGCCACTGGAATTTGTTTAGCATCTTCGTAACGCTCTCTGTCCTGCCAAACGATTCCGTGATGAAAGGCGTTGCTCTTCGTTGGATCTTCTCTATCTTCTCTATCAGTCCTGCCTGATAGGCATCCCAGACAGATAAACAATACTCATAAGTCGGGCGAAAAGCACCTTATAAGCCACTTCTTTTGTGGATGAGTTACATTTCCTCCAGAGTCTTCCTCTGAATCTGATTCTGGTGTCTGCTTTTTCCACTATCTGTTTTCTCTTGTCATTACAGTTAAGGTCGCTCTGGATAGTTACTGTCTGCGAAATATGTTGCGAATAGGGTTACTATCAAAGAAGTAATAAATTTAAACGTCATGCATGACGTGGCAGTTTTTCGGTCAACTCGTTGTTTATGGCGTCATATATCCTGAACTATGATAGCTAGATGGCTATTGCCCCAACAGCGATACTTACGCAACACTAAGAGGTATATGTAACAAGATTGGTTGAAATTGGACCAGTGGTTTAAGAAGAAATGAGATGTGGAACACACACACACACACCGATGTGTTTAGACTATCGGTCGGAGCATGACATTCACGTATCGTACAGCCGTTAAGGCGCCTTCCATGACCCCCAGTGGCGTTTTTGGGCTCTATGTAATGCCTCTAAAACAGCAGTGTACCTCCACCTTGCTGCACTCGCTGGACAGAGTGACTAAGGCGTTCAGCCTGACCGGGTTGCCTCCGAACACGTCTCTGACGATTGTCTGGTTGAAGACATATGCGACACTCATCGGGGAAGAGGACGTGATGCCAATCTGAGCGGTCCATTCGGCGTGTTGTTGGGCCTATCTGTACCAAGCTGCATGGTATCATGGTTGCAAAGATAGACCTCGCCATGCACGTCGGGAGTGAAGTTGACCATCATGCAGCCTATTGCGCGCAGTTTGAGTCGTAAAACGACGACCTGTGGCTGCATGAAAAGGATTATTCAACATGGTAGCATTGCTGTCAGGGTTCCTCCGAGCCGTACTCCGTAGGTAACGCTCATCCACTGCAGTAGTAGCCTTTGGGCGGCCTGAGCGAGGCATGTCATCGACAGTTCCTGTCTCTCTCTGTCCGAACAATATCGCTTTGGTTCACTGTGAGACGCCTGGACACTTCCCCTTTTGAGAGCCCTTCATGGCACTAAGTAACAATGCGGACGCGATCGGACCGCGGTGTTGACCATCTAGGCATGGTTGAACTACAGACAACGCGAGCCATGTACCACCTTACTGTGGAATGACTTGAAATGATCAGCAGTGGGACACCCTCCGTCTTATTAGACGCTCATGCACGCTTGTTTACATCTTTGGGCGGGTTTAGTGATATCTCTGAACAGTCAAAGGGACTATGTCTGTGATACAGTATCCACAGTCAACGTCTATCTTGAGGAGTTCTGGGAACTAGGTTGATGTAAATTTTTTTTATGTGTGTATATGATGATGGCTTGTCAACGCCTAATACGGTTTCGTATATAAACAAGAGAGCAGAAGGGTCTGTGAAGGAGACGTCAGATAATTGCATGGTGATCGACCTCTCTCTCTAGGACGACAGCAGCGGCCTCTATGCGAAGAAAACATAAGCGCCGCTCCCGACTGGTGGCAGCTTACTTCTACAGCAGCATCAAGATTAGGCAGCGATTTAGGAACTATATATATTACGATCTGGGCAAATAAAATTCCTCAGTAGGAAGATTACATTATTCAGATTATCGGATTATGAGATCGCTTTCCTGTTGACAGTGTACGATACCATAAGAAAGAACTTTTTACATTCACAATTAGTTTCTTTACAGCTCCCTGAAATGTAACTCACCCCCCCCCCCCCCCCACTCCCATCTCCCAAACCATCTACGAGGAAGAATGGTTCTTCCACCTCTTTATAATGCTCATTGCACCCCCAGACCACTCCAATTTTGCTCCCAGTGGGGAAATGTGACTGCCTATCGTCCTGCACCAATACAGCGTGTCGAATTTTACATCAGTTCTAGAGAGATGTAATTATATAGTTACTGACAATAACTGAAATAGTTATCAGTATATGTCTCAGCTTCTTTCTGGTACAATGCGAGGGATATTCGAAAAGTAAAATCCAAATGGTCACGAAACAGAAACGACTTCGTAAATCTGATTAAGCTCTGTATATCTGTGTTGGACAATGTCTCTAGTTTTTGTCATCAATCGCGTGACGTCACTCTTTTCAGTTCTGAGCACACAGTAATGTCGTAAAGATGCCAACAACGACAGTATCTCCCACCAGTACTGGTGCCCACGGCGATGTCTCGCCTGATTTCATGCAACCAGATATAACGTACCTGTCATGCACTTTCCCCTTGATGACATTCTTGGCCACTGGACTCGCATTCGGGAGGACGACGGTTCAATCCCGCGTCCGGCCATCCTGATTTAGGTTTTCCGTGATTTCCCTAAATCACTCCAGGCAAATGCCGGGATGGTTCCTCTGAAAGGGCACGGCCGACTTCCTTCCCTAATCCGATGAGACCGATGACCACGCTGTCTGGTCTCCTTCCCCAAACCATCCAACCAACCAACCAACATTCTTGGCCGCACACAGCAAGGTGAAGGAGCACGCCCATACACCGTTTTCGATGGGAAGTGTTTGATCACCCGCCACAGAGCCCGGACTTGGCTTCCTCTGACGCTCATCTCTGCTCACATGAACCGCTGTCTATGAAGACAACATTTTGGCACAGACAACGAAGTGGAGACCAGCGTAAAGAAATGGTAGAAAGCGACTGTTTTTTATCACAAGAGAATTGGAAAGTTGGTACAACGCTACGACAAACGTCTAATTCGGAGCGGAAACTGTGCAGAGAAGTAGCTGGAAGATGTAGCAAAATGTTACAAATACAACAATTTTTATTTTTACTATAGTCTCCATTTTGCGATCGATTGGACTTTACTTTCCAAACAGCCCTCGCATTTATAGAAAACTGTCTGAATATCCAGGAATAATTATGAAAGGCAGTGCCCTTCTGGCCTGTCGAAGCTAAGAGATGGGCCAAAGCTATTGTTGGTGTCAGAAGTGGGAGCTCCGTGTACTAATTTTCGCAACCCGTAAAACACATAAATTTGCTCTTGTATTCTTGCTGTGTACTGTGTAGAAGTAAAAGTTACTGTTGCTGCGCTTTTCATTACGTACAAGTGTAGAATAGACGGTGAGGGTGGGGGGTGAAGCTTGTCACTTTTTTAAGAAATATGTAAAATGTCTTGAGAATGCTACGAAGAGAAAATACTGGTACCGAAAATGGGTCATTCCTTCCCCTCCAGAGTCTGCCAGTGCGCCTTCGCAAATGAATCTGCGACGGGGAGCGGGACAAAACTGGCCCGTAGCCCTGATATCGACGGCGGTCCAGTAATATTGCGATTTACTGCCCGCTCTGGGACGACGCTCCGATGGAGATATATCGCCTCGACGATCCGATTTTGCGCAGACTAGCTCGGGGCGAATCTTGTGCGCGGCAGCTCAATTGTAATCGGACGCGCCGGCAGCTACGGTCCGCATTGTACGCTGGATGGGAACGAGTTGGCTTCTCGTGTGTGAGGCTCGCTTCAGCTCCAGACATCGTCAAAATAATACATTCGCAGGCGGTAAATTGTGGAGCTATCATACGCCATGTGTGATTGTTCCGTCCTACGTGTCGAGTGAAAAGATGAAGCTGAGGTCACGTCTGACAGCTCTTTTACTAACCACAAACTCTTTTTGACTTTTAAGCCAGCTGTATTTAATCACGCAATTTTTGCTGTTTCTTATTTAATCTTGTTATTTATTAGTCCTAGTACACCTGTTACAGGGTTGCGGCATGGGCTAGTCCCATTTCCTGTGGAGAAACAATACATCACTAACTCCTGGTAAGAAAAAGCCGAATGGATTTAACAGGCGACGACGCTGAAAACGAAGGTGGTTTACGAATTTTGAAACTTGGATTACAGAAGGCCTGCAAACAGGGATAAAAGAGGTATTGGATGAAGAAAGTTTCAGATGGTCATAGACTACTGCCCATTAAAATTGCTACACCACTAAGATGACGTGCTACAGACGCGACATTTCACCGACAGGAAGAAGATGCTGTGATATGCAAATGATTAGCTTTTCAGAGCATTCACACAAGGTTGGCGCCGGTGGCGACACCTACAACGTGCTGACATGAGGAAAGTTTCCTACCCATTTCTCATACACAAACAGCAGTTGACTGGAGTTGCCTGGTGAAACGTTGTTGTGATGCCTCGTGTAAGGAGGAGAAATGGGTACCATCAGGTTTCCGACTTCGATAAAGGTCGGGTTTGTAGACTATAGCGATTGCGGTTTATCGTATCGCGACATTGCTGCTCGCGTTGGTCGAGATCCAATGACTGTTACAGAATATGGAATCGGTTGGTTCAGGAGGGTAATACTGAACGCCGTGCTGTATCCTAACGGCCTCGCTATCACTAGCAGCCGAGATGACATGCATCTTATCAGCATGGCTGTAACGGATCGTGCAGACACGTCTCGATCCCTGAGTCAACAGATGGGGACGTTTGCGAGACAACAACCATCTGCACGAACAGTTCGACGACGTTTGCAGCAGCATGGACTATCAGCTCGGATATCATGGCTGCGGTTACGCTTGACGCTGCATCACAGACAGGAGCGCCTGCGATGGTGCACTCAACGACGAACCTGGGTGCACGAATGGTAAAACTTCATTTTTTCGTATGAATCCAGATACTGCTTACAGCATCGTGCTGGTCGCATCCGTCTTTGGCGACATCGCGGTGAACACACATTGGAAGCGTGTATTCGTCATCGCCATACTGGCGTATCACCCGGCGTGATGGTATAGGGTGCCATTACTTACACGTCTCGGTTACCTCTTGTTTGCATTGACGGCTCTTTGAACAGTGGACGTTACATTTCAGATGCGTTACGACCCGTGGCTCTACCCTTCATTCGACCTACATCTACATCTACACCTACATCTACATCCATACTCCGCAAGCCACCTGACGGTGTGTGGCGGAGGGTACCTTGAGTACCTCTATCGGTTCTCCCTTCTATTCCAGTCTCGTATTGTTCGTGGAAAGAAGGATTGTCGGTATGCTTTTGTGTGGGCTCTAATCTCTCTGATTTTATCCTCATGATCTCTTCGCGAGATATACGTAGGGGGGAGCAATATACTGCTTGACTCTTCGGTGAAGGTATGTTCTCGAAACTTCAACAAAAGCCCGTACCGAGCTACTGAGCGTCTCTCCTGCAGAGTCTTCCACTGGAGTTTATCATCTACGTATCGCTTTCGCGATTACTAAATGATCCTGTAACGAAGTGCGCTGCCCTCCGTAGGATCTTCTGTATCTCTTCAACCAACCCTATCTGGTACGGATCCAACACTGCCGAGCAGTATTCAAGCAGTGGGCGAACAAGCGTACGGTAACCTACTTCTTTTGTTTTCGGATTGCATTTCCCTTGGATTCTTCCAATGAATCTCACTCTGGCATCTGCTTTACCAACGATCAACTTCATATGATCGTTCCATTTTAAATCACTCCTAATACGTACTCCCAGATAATTTATCTAATTAACTGCTTCCAGCTGCTGACCTGCTAATTTGTAGCTAAATGATAAGGGATCTATCTTTCTATATATTCGCAGCACATTACACTTGTCTAAACTGGGATTCAATTGCCATTCCGTGCACCATGCGTCAATTCGCTGCAGATCCTCCTGCATTTCAGTACAACTTTCCATTGTTACAACCTCTCGATACACCACAGCATCATCTGCAAAAAGCCTCAGTGAACTTCCGGTTTCATCTACAAGGTCATTTATGTATATTGTGAATAGCAACGGTCCTATGACACTCCCCTGCGGCACACCTGAAATCACTCTTACTTCGGAAGACTTCTCTCCATTGAGAATGACATGCTGCGTTCTGTTATCTAGGAACTCTTCAATCCAATCACACAACTGGTCTGATAGTCCATACCCTCTTACTTCGTTCATTAAACGACTCTGGGGAACTGTATCGAACGCCTTGCGGAAGTCAAGAAACACGGCATCTAGCTGTGAACCCGTGTCTATGGCTCTCTGAGTCTCGTGGACGAAAACCGCGAGCTGGGTTTCACACGACCGTCTTTTTCGAAACCCATGCTGGTTCCTACAGAGTAGATTTCTAATCTCCAGAAAAGTCATTATACTCGAATATAATACGTGTTCCAAAATTCTACAACTGATCGACGTTAGAGATATAGGTCTATAGTTCTACACATCTGTTCGACGTCCCTTCTTGAAAACGGGGATGACCTGTGCCCTTTTCCAATCCTTTGGAACGCTACCCTCTTCTAGAGACCTACGGTACACCGCTGCAAGAAGGGGGGTAAGTTCCTTCGCGTATTCTGTGTAAAATCGAACTGGTATCCCATCAGGTCCAGCGGCCTTTCCTCTTTTGAGCGATTTTAGTTGTTTCTCTATCCCTCTGTCGTCTATTTCGATATCTACCATTTTGTCATCTGTGCGACAATCTAGAGAAGGAACTACAGTGCAGTCTTCCTCTGTGAAACTGCTTTGGAAAAAGACATTTAGTATTTCGGCCTTTAGTCTGTCATCCTCTGTTTCAGTACCATTTTGGTCACAGAGTGTCTGAACATTTTGTTTTGATCCACCTACCGCTTTGACATAAGACCAAAATTTCTTAGGATTTTCTGCCAAGTCAGTACATAAAACTTTATTTTCGAATTCATTGAACGCCTCTCGCATAGCCCTCCTCACACTATTTTTCGCTTCGCGTAATTTTTGTTTGTCTGCAAGGCTTTGGCTATGTTTATACTTGCTGTGAAGTTCCCTTTGCTTCCGCAGTAGTTTTGTAACTCGGTTGTTGTACCACGGTGCCTCTTTTCCATCTCTTACGATCTTGCTTGGCACATACTCATCTAACTTATATTGTACGATGGTTTTGAACTTTCTCCACTGATCCTCAACCTATCTGTACTTGAGACAAAACATTTGTGTTGAGCCGTCAGGTACTCTGTAATCTGCTTTTTGCCACTTTTGCTAAACAGCAAAATCTTCTTACCTTTTTTAATATTTCTATTTACGGCTGAAATCATCGATGCAGTAACCGCTTTATGATCGCTGATTCCCTGTTCTGCGTTAACTGTTTCGAATAGTTCGGGTCTGTTTGTCACCAGAAGGTCTAATATGTTATCGCCACGAGTCGGTTCTCTGTTTAACTGCTCAAGGTAGTTTTCAGATAAAGCACTTAAAAAAATTTCACTGGATTCTTTGTCCCTGCCGGCCGTTATGAACGTTTGAGTCTATATCGGGCAAATTAAAATCTCCACCCAGAACCATAACATGGTGGGGAAATCTACTCGAATTATTTTCCAAATTATCCTTCAGGTGCTCAGCCACAACAGCTGCTGAGCCAGGGGTCCTATAGAGACATCCAATTACCATGTCTGAGCCTGCTTTAACCGTGACCTTCACCCAAATTGTTTCACATTTCGGATCTCCGTCAACTTCCTTCGATGCTATTGCACTTCTTATCGCTATAATCCCGCCTCGCCCTTCACTGTCCAGCCTGTCTCTGCGGTATACATTCCAATCTGAGTTTAGGATTTCATTACTGTTTACGTCTGGTTTCAGCCAACTTCCTGTCCCTAGTACTATATGGGCATTGTGACCGTTTATTAATGAGAGCAGTTCTGGCACCTTTCTATAGACGCTCCTGCAGTTTACTATTAGCACATAAATACAGTTATTCCCTGTTGCATTTTGCCTACTCCTACCTTGCCGCGTCTCAGGAGGCGTCATGTCGGGCCTAGGGAGGGAATTCTCTAACCTAAAAAACCCACATGTGCACTCCACACGTACTCCGCTTCCCTTGTAGCCGCTTCCGGCGTGTAGTGCACACCTGACCTGTTCAGGTGGACCCTACATTTCTCCACCCGATAGCGGAGGTCCAGAAATTTGCACTCCAGATCTCCGCAGAATCGTCTGAGCCTCTGGTTTAAGCCTTCTACTCGGCTCTGCGAAACCCTACCTTTCGGCAGGATATTGCACGAGCTCATGTTGCAGGTCCTGTACGGGCCTTTCTGGATACAGTAAATGTTCGACTGCTGTCCTGGCCAGCACATTCTCCAGATCTCTGACCTATTGGGAAACGTCTGTTCAATGGTGGCCGAGCAACTGGCTCGTCACAATACGCCAGTCACTACTCTTGATGAACTGTGGTATCGTGTTGAAGCTGCATGGGCAGCTGTACCTGTACATGCCATCCAACCTCTGTTTGACTCAATGCCCAGGCATATCAAGGCTGCTATTACGGCCAGACGTGGTAGTTCTTTGTAATGATTTCTCAGGATCTATGCACCCAAACTGCGTGAAGATGTAATCACATTTCAGTTCTAGTATAATATATTTGTCCAGTGAATACCAATTTATCATGTGCATTTCTTCTTCGTGTAGCAATTTTAATGGCCAGTTGTGTAGTAGTCCTTACCGAGTGTAAGTGGAAGAAGAATGGAAGTGAAGAAGTGGATGGTTACATCGATTGTGAAAGATGTGTGTCGGTTCCATAACGTGACTTCTTCTATTTGTTGCTTAGCAATCCATCGGCAAAGAAAATATCCGTTTAAATATAGATGATTACGTGCAGTTCCAGTTACGCTACGTTAGCTGAATCAAAGACTGAATAAGCATTGGATATGACCAACGACGTGTGTAATTAATTAATAAAACACCACAGCCGCAAAAACCAAGCCTCCCTATTAAGGAAGTATGGTATCACAATTGCCATTTCACACTATGTGTCAGAAGTTTATACCTGCTTGGAGTAAAATGTGGATCTAAGTGATTATGCTCTGTCATGAAGTCCGAAAACTTGAAGTCATCAATGTCCATTACTCTTTCTGCTTTCTATTGCTTGCTTTGATTCACCAAGATCTTGTGAGAAGATACACTTGGGTAACTATCTTATGTTAAATAACTCAGAAAAGAACCATTTGCGTGTTGCACAAAATAGTACCTCAGTCCTGCTTATATAAGGTGTTTAATCAATTTCTAGCGGAGACTACATACTTGACATTCTCTCAGATGAATATTTATAGTACGTCGTGCATTAGTGTCCTATTTGTGTTACCTAGGATTAATGATGATTTATTGTTATTTCATTTAGTGACACTAGGACTTTCATGCCCAAGACGAATGTAATTGAAGGAATAACTTTAACTTTGACGTGATTTGAATTAAAAATTAATTTTCATAAAATTTCATTTCACGCGATCGGACGAGTAGGGTTTGCTACTATGCATATTCTATTCGTTAAAAGCATAGAGATGCTACAATTAGCGCTTGTTAGAGGACGCTTTGGAAAATTGAGGTGTCCCCGCTTCATGCATATTAACGCATATTTGATTTATGTTTCATGGAGCTGAATCGATACTAAACTGATTGAAGGGAAAAAGAATTATAAAACTGTAAGAACCCCAGCAATTTCAAGCCACGAGCAGAAATATATAAGTGAAGTCAAACTTTTTCGTAAAAGCTCGCTAATGTCATGTTTAATATAGAACCTCTCGCAATTCTATAGCGTAATTTAAAGAATTTTGCTCATAGGATCGCTGTAGAAAGAGTTTTTCAATAATTTAAATTTCTATGGTAGCTTAGTGGAATAATCACTCAAACGCTCAGAGACTGTTCCTCTTACAAACCGAATTGTGGTGTAATTAATATCGTTTGACTACAATGAATAACATAATCAATGAGATAACCGTTTAGGTGATATTAAATAGGGATTTTGTTAATTTTGATTTGCTTTGGAATGGTTAATATCCACTCACACATAGCTAATATGGATAGTGCTGTTGGAAGGGTAGGCGAATCAAACCCGGCATCAGAAGGTAAAGTCGGACTGACAAAACAGCCACACAGACCATTTTCCGTTTTATTTAAGAAAACTAGAATCGGTATTTTCGACAATGTTGTAGGTACTTAACTATCTAGGAGATTTATCGAAGATGACATGACACTAAAACAAGATATAATGTCATTAGAACAAAATTTATGGCATTAGAGTTTAATACCAAGCATAATTATATAGCAATCAAACAAGACAGTTTGTCTTTAAAACAAGGAAGTATGGCTTAAAGTAAGATGCATTGTCATTAGAATTATATCAGTTTTCAAAAATTACCAAGAAGAAAAATGCTATTGAGTCCAAAATTAGTGATAATAATGTTAAACATCGTGCACTTGCAAAGGAACTTATCGGATGAGATAGCTGATTTAAAGATTACACACAATGTCATCCACAAAGCAGTGCAACAACTATCCACTGAAGTAGGTGATGTGAGACAGACACAAATCGAGTGGTCAAACACAATTCAGCGGTTGAAATCTATAGAAGACAGCTCTACAGCCGAAAAGGAGAAGATGAGGGGCGAATGATTAGCTGTGCAGTGGTATATCTTAGCAGTTGCGTTCACTGCTTCGGCATCAGATAGGTCTAACAAAATTTTCTCAGATCACTGACATAAAAATTCAAGAAGCTGCAGGTAAGGTTTCCATAGAAATGTGTGAGGTAAGAATGGGGGTAGATATGCCAGCTGTTAATGAATGGTAAAAAGCACATGAAAAACCAGATCACAAATCAATCCATTTTGCTGTGCCAGCAGCCTGTCTGCAGCCAATTACAGCAAGTGAAAAGAAAATAGTGGAAGCTCGTATGGGATATTGTACCCGACGACAAATTAGGGACAGGTTTGGAAAAAATTTTTGCTTCTTAGCCCAGAATCAGAAAATTGCTGGTTGTGCAATCTGCTGAACCAGTCGCTGAGTCACAAAATTTTTAATGTGATAGGAGAACAGTGCCGCATTTCATGGACATGATGACAGAAGAGAACCTGATATGACGTTGACAACTGCACGTTTTCATGAAATATAAAAAATGGGCACATACGTTTGTTTTTAGGAAAGCGTTTCACAGAGCAATGCTACATTTGTGATCAGACACACAACGAATTGGCTTGGTGACAGGCTTTTTCTAGTCAAAGCCGCCTGGAGGGCGACAGACGTTGCTGAATATTGCCAAACTTATGAAGAATGTGAAGGGGCATTCTTGACTAAGTACTGGTTGGCAGGAGTACAGGAAATGTTGTGAAAAGAGATATTTAATTACGAGCCCTACTACACACGCCAAGTGAGCCTGAGCAAAGATTTTGAAAATTACATGAATGTGACCAGATATTGGAATAATCCAGTATGACAGAGTGACACTTTAGTATACTGAAGGGGAAACTACCCATTCATATTGAGAGTAGTTAGTCGGTGTGCCTGAATTTAACATAGAAGAATTTATGTCTCCGTTAGGCTTGACCGGTTTAATGTACACAGGTGGAAAGGCATCTTCATAGAATAACAGTTATTGGAATAATCATCAAACTCATAATGGAGGGTATAAAAAGCATGAAAACTGTAATGGACAAGCAAATACGAATGGTGAGTACCATAAGGTTAATAACAACCTTAACAATAATGGAAATAGTAATAATAATTATTATTATTGATATATTCATGAAAAGCAGGGGAAACAACATCGGATGTTTAACCATGGTTATTGTAACTCGCCAGACAATCAGGCAAGTACAGTGTCATTCCTAGCTGGCAGAGTTTCATCTACATATCTGCATGGATACTCTGCAAATCACATTTAAGTGCCTTGCAGAGGGTTCATCGGACCACCTTCAATATTCTCTGTTGTTCCAATCTCGTATAGCACTCGGAAAAAACGAACACGTATATCTCTCGGTACGAGCTCTGATTTTCCTTATTTTATCGTGGCTCCCTATGTAGGTCGATATCAATAAAATATTTTCGCATTCGGAGGAGAAGTAGGCGATTGGAATTTCGTGAGAAGATTCCGCCACAGCGACAAACGCCTTAGTTTTAATGAAGTCCACACCAAATCCTGTATCATTTCAGTGACACTCGCTCCCCTACTTTGCGATAATACGCAACGTGCTGCCCGTCTTTGAACTTTTTCGATGCACTCCGTCAATCCTATCTGGTAAGGATCCCATATCACGCAGCAGTATTCTAAAAGAGGACGGACAAGCGTAGTGTAGGCAGTCTCCTCAGTAGATATGTCACATTTTCTAAGTTTCCTGCCAATAAAACGCAGTCTTTGGCTAAACTTCCCCACAACATTATATATATATATATATATATATATATATATATATATATATATATATATATATATATATTATTAAATAGGAAGGAATTGAGATTGTCTCTCAGGAAGAAGTCAAGTGAATTTTTATCTGTTTTTTTTGAATAGGTAAATTTTTCGTATATTTCTGGAGGATTTGGGGGTTTCAATATTCAATCTCGCTATGACAGCCCTGTGTTAACTAATCTCTGTATCCGTTTTGATGCTAATTATTAACTCAGTATTATTTGCTGATAAGAGGTCAAGTGTGTTTTGACAACGTGGTCTCATGAACTAATTGCTCGAAATAATTTTCAGAGAATGCGTTTAGGACAATTTCGGATGATGTTTTATGCGTACCTCCGGAATTAAACATGTATTATTGCCAACGTATCAAGGGTAAATTAATGTTACCACCAAATACAATCGTATGGGTCGGGTATGTGTTTGAAATCAAACTCAAGTGTTCCTGGAACCTTTCACCAATTGTATCATCTGTATTAGGAGGTCGGTAAAAGGATCGAATTATTATTATTTTCCGGTTGCCAACAACGACCTCTGCTCATACTAATACACAGGAAATATCTACTTCAATTTCGCGACAAGATAAACTACCTATAACAACAACAAACACGCCGCCGCCTATCGTGTTTAGCATCTCCTTTCGGAACACAGTTGGGTTCTTCGCAAAAATTTCGGCTGAGCTTTTATCCGGCTTTAGTCTGCTTTCACTGCATCAGTGCTTTCTATTAGCGCTTGGAGCTCTGGTACTTTCCCAACACAGCTACGGCAATTTACGATTGTTATACCGATGGTTCCTTTATCTACGTCTTTCTTGCGTTCGGCCTGCACACTTTGCGACTGAAGCCCTTTTTGTGTTTTCCCGAGACCCTCTAACATAAAAAACCGCCCATTCCAAGCCACACAGTCCCTACTACCCGTGTAGCCGCCTCCTGTGTAGAGTGGACTCTTGACCTATTCAGCGGAACCACCCATGGAGCAAGGCAAGGAATCTGCAGTTTAAATTCAGATGGAAACGGGATCAGCTGTGGTGATTGATCATCTGTTTGTAAGATGGAAAACTGAATTCGATAGTTTGTAGACTCAGATGGTTGTTGCAGGAGGGAAAAGGTGCAAATATAGGAAAGTAAAACCTACACAGTATGTCTGTGGCACCAATAACGTAGAGAAATTATGATTGACTTTATTAAATTGTCAGTGTCACTGACTGCTCTTACTGCATACATATGAATATAGGTGTTGATTTTGGATGTATGTGTTGGACAAGTGTGATTTCCCTCAGCCTTTATGGAAAATTATGTCAGAAAGTAGGTGTACCCCCTTTGTGAAACAGGAATGTCCGTGTAGCACAAGCTATAGGAACATGATCAGGGAATGTGCTGTGGGAGACCTATATGCCAGTTACCCTAGGAAATGTATTAACAGTTGGCATATTCCTCACAGTAGCGACGTTGGTTAAGTAGGTATTGATTTTTCTGATGAGCAATTAAGTACAAAAATATCTCTTTACTGGAAAATGCAAATTTATTATTAATGAATGTGAAGTGATGACGAATTAAATAAAAACAGAGCTTGATGACAACAAATACTGCTGGTGTGTGAAAATCTGATTTATATGTAAGGAAACCTAAAAGCAATACAGTGCAGCAGCACGAGCAAATAACAGGTTTCAGTTTAGAAATGCAGATCAATGAAAAAATGTCAGACTCGAATGTCACCAAGCAGATCCGAGTAAAGCTTTAATGGATGATATTACAGTGTTTGAATAGCTCTGTGTGATAAAAATTTACATATATCTCTTGAATTTGATAGCACATGAACCATTTTGCTACGCCTCATGTCCCATTCCATGGTCAAAACTATGTCAAAGGGAATCAGAAAAATGTTGTCCTGGAAAATTGTAGAACGATCTTTAAGTCCATATTGCAATCCTTTACTATCTGTGGCAATACTTTGAGGCAACCTCAGATTGGTGATATATACGAGGGGGAGAAATGAAGTAATAAGATCTGTGAGAGCTAGGCCTGAAAACCGTGACAAACAAATGCAAAGGTTTCATGGCTTTAAGTATCTAATTTCGATCAACTATAATATGGGTAAGTGCTATTAGAGGAGCAATTTTGGATGTACACAGATTTGTTAATGCCAGGAATAGTTATCTGTTATGCCCTTTGGACTTAATGTAACTGTGTGTGTGTTCACAGCTGCTGTTGATTGTAAGTTAGGGCAGATTTGTTGCGCTAAGTCATCTTCTGTGTTGACGATTCAATAACTGCCACACTTCTTTGAGATGAGCATGTAGAGCTGGTTAATTGGATTTTCGAAAGATTTCAACGTTGTGGAGTAACTGAGAGTCTGCAAAAGTGAAAATTTAGTAGGGAGAAACTAAATTTTTTATGACACATTGTTGTACTGCATGATATTTTACCTAGAAATGGAAAAATCTACTCTATGAAGAATTTTACAGTACCAAGAATGAAGAAGCAACTGAAGGACCTTGTAGGCGTCACTTCATTTTACTGTTGGCTTATTCCTGATCAAGTACTGAAATGTCAATCATTGTTGAATTTACTGTGGATTACATAAATGTCAGATGGCTTTAAAAAGAATTAAAGAAGCCTTAGTAAATTCGAAACTATTGTGCCATCCTGCCATATCTAAGGATTTATGCTGAACTTCTGATGCCTTGTTGGTTGACTGTGGACTTGCCTGTTTCATATTCAGGACATGAATGGAAAACCTGTAACGCCGGAAATACATATCCTCCTATTTCCATCTATTGTACTATAAATTTTTTTTCCTTATTTTGTTGAAGATATGACATTTCTGTATCTTTATATATTGTAATTGTTTTAATATTTGTATATATATATATATATATATATATATATATATATATATATATATATATGCATTTATGACGATGTACAATTGGTTTCTTTGTTAAATATTACTAGCAGTTTTACGCTGGGTCTTGCCTAGGGAAAACTATGCTATCGAACGACTACATCGATAGGTCGTGTGGAGAACCAAAGTGTTTACAATCTTAGGTAGTGTTAACTCTGCCGCGTGGAGCGCGGGCAGAGCAGAGTCTGGCTGGGGTAGGGCGGTGGAGCAGGTGTGTTGTGTGACGCTCCCGCGAGCTACCGCGCATTCGGGATTTGGCAGGATGTAATTGCGCTCGACTTGCTATGATAGTATCTGACACGGTGTCACGGACGGGAAGCATTAGCTGGCGCACATCAAGAGCCCGTTTCGCCTGGTTACCGTGTCGAGAAGAAGGCACGCCAACATCCAGCTTCTACAACAGCGACGTCCGACAATGAGTGACTGTCGCCACCTCCCCGATCGATGACTTCAAACCTTCAATCAACCAACAAGGAAGACTGGAAGCACGTAAAGTTTTAGAACTGTATGGCAGACCTCAGCTTTTCAAACCGTTCAATTTGCCTCACAAAATTACTGCAATGTAGCATGGAACTTTGTTGCTCATTGTCCCAATGGCATTACCAAGGAGGGTCCCTTCCTTTTCCGGAATGAACCCAAGTTTCGTTGAAATTCAAACGCCAGCACTAAAGTAATATCATTCCACTTCACTGTTTTAATTTCAAGGTTCAGTTAAAGTATTCATAGCTGGCTACAATATTTAGATTACACAAGCACAAATTAAGAGTGTGAGTTTTGTTACCATATTTTAGCTTATCTGTGGCTGCAGCTCAGCTAGGTATGTACTAAATTTTACTATCATTAATTGTTCAGAATCATTTAATTCAAGTTCAAAGTTAAATCTCTTATTTCTAAATTGCGTAGATTCAAGTAGCTTTTGAAATGATTGTTGAGGTAGCCCAAGCCTAACCTTATTTTACTGAATTTCGTAGTGCTTCCGAAACTAAGCTCACTATTAATTTCAGTCACTAAATTAACTTTAAATTTCCCAGTTTTATTAATTCTTTTGCTAAATTAAGTCAGAGTGTAGCGAAATTGATTACTTCTGACAAACATTCAATTTTCACACAATGCGTGTCAACCTTCAGTTGCCACGCTTTTAGTGCTAATTATACGTGCATTAATCTTTCATTTTCAGTTATTATAGTCGTTGTCCATAGGACTGGCGACAGTACTTTTCCCCAAATCTCAAATATCTAATTAACGTCAATTAATTGTTAACGTAACGACCGCACATTTACTTTCTTTATTAATTTTACCCTTTTCTCATTATTAATTTCCACCAGTTTGATTTGCATTTTCCCTTCCATTTAGATGTAACCCTTTCCTCCCTCTTTACCGACAAATTAACTTCGGTGACCATTGCTTTTCCCAAATTTTCATCAGGTGCACACGGTTTAATTTTTCACTGTCATTAAGGTCGATAAGTGAGGGGGAGGTTACAAACCCACTGCACCACTGCACGCCCAATCACATTTACAAGGCAAATGTTAACTGACTGAGAATGACCATACACTGCTTCTAAATAATTAGCACTCATTAATGTGTGTTAGTTCAGAAACTGTACTACTACCTGCCTGGGAATCATACAAAAATATATTGTGATCACCAAGTACTGAGTTTCCTTCTTAAATGTAATTTTTTATAAGCAAGATGGGTTGTGCTCTTCAGCCATAATGGAATATGAGTTTGAAATAATACACATAAAGTGATAGAGTAATGTAATTGCAGCCACATTGTCACATTTGATGGAAGATTCGCTTAACTGTCAGGTTGTACTCTTGTAACACTAGGGCACACACACACACACACACACACACACACACATATATATATATATATATATATATATATATATATATATATTTGTTGATTTGTTATTATGGTCTTCAGTCCTGAGACTGGTTTGATGCAGCTCTCCATGCTACTCTATCCTGTGCAAGCTTCTTCCTCTCCCAGTACCTACTGCAGCCTACATCCTTCTGAATCTGCTTAGTGTATTCATCTCTTGGTCTCCCTCTACGATTTTTACCCTCCACGCTGCCCTCCAATAATAAATTGGTGATCCTTCGATGTCTCAGAACACGTTCTACCAACAGATCCCTTCTTCTAGTCAAGTTGTGCCACAAGCTCCTCTTCTCCCCAATTCTATTCAATACCTCCTCATTAGTTATGTGATCTACCCATCTAATCTTCAGCATTCTTCTGTAGCACCACATTTCGAAAGCTTCTATTCTCTTCTTGTCTAAACTATTTATCATCCACGTTTCACACACACGCACACACACACACACATATATATATATATATATAGGGTGAGTCACCTAACGTTACCGCTGGATATATTTCGTAAAAATACTGACGAATCGATTCCACAGACCGAACGTGAGGAGAGGGGCTAGTGTAATTCGTTAATACAAACCATACAAAAATGCACGGAACACGGAAGTATATTTTTTAACACAAACCTACGTTTTTTTAAATGGAACCCCGTTAGTTTTGTTAGCACACCTGAACATATAAACAAATACGTAATCAGTGCCGTTTGTTGCATTGTAAAATGTTAATTACATCCGGAGATATCGTAACCTAAAGTTGACGCTTGAGTACCACTCCTCCGCTGTTCGATCGTGTGTATCGGAGAGCACCGAATTACGTAGGGATCCAAAGGGAACGGTGATGGACCTTAGGTAGAGAAGAGACTGGAACAACACATTACGTCCACATGCTAACACCTTTTTATTGGTCTTTATCACTGACGCACATGTACATTACCATGAGGGATGAGGTACACGTACACACGTGGTTTCCATTTTCAATTACGGAGTGGAATAGAGTGTGTCCCGACATGTCAGGCCAATAGATGTTCAATGTGGTGGCCATCATTCACTGCACACAATTGCAATCTCTGGCGTAATGAATGTCGTACACGCCGCAGTACATCTGGTGTAACGTCGCCGCAGGCTGCCACAATACGTTGTTTCATATCCTCTGGGGTTGTAGGCACATCACGGTACACATTCTCCTTTAACGTACCCCACCGAAAGAAGTACAGAGGTGTAAGATCAGGAGAACGGACTGGCCAATTTATGCGTCCTCCACGTCCTATGAAACGCCCGTCGAACGTGTACCTCATCCCTCATGGTAATGTACATGTGCGTAAGTGAAAAAGACCAATAAAAAGGTGTTAGCATATGGACGTAATGTGCTGTTCCAGTCTCTTCTGTACCTAAGGTCCATCACCGTTCCCTTTGGATCCCTACTTAATTCGGTGCTCTCCGATACACACGATCGAACAGCGGAGTAGTGCTACTCAAGCGTCAACCTTAGGTTACAATATCTCCGGATGTAATTAACATTTTACAATGCAACAAACGGCACTGATTAAGTATTTGTTTGTATGTTCAGATGTGCTAACAAAACTAACGGGGTTCCATTAAAAAAAACGTAGGTTTGTGTTAAAAAACATACTTCCGTGCATATTTGTATGGTTTGTATTAACGAATTACACTAGCCCCTCTCCTCACGTTCACTCTGTGGAATCGATTCGTCAGTATTTGATGTGATTTACGAAATATATCCTGTGGACAATTTTTTTTTCTGTTAGAGCCAGTTTAAAACGAATTTTGTATCCACATAAAAGCTTTTTCAAGACTTTCATCATTTTTGTTTCAATAAGGTGTCGCCCTACAACAGGCGGTACTGTGCTGTCTGTCCCTTGTTTAGGTCTGCCAGTTGTCTCAGTATTTTCTTCATACAGCAACACTGCTCCTACCGTCTTCATATCACACGATTTTCAACGTTTACACTAAGTCGCCAAACTGAAAACCAGTGGTGGTTGCAGCAGTAGAGTCATCACTTTGTAAAGAATGTCTCTTAAGAGATTTTCTTTTAAAAGTTCTCTGGGTATAGTGCAAGAGATTGTTATTTGTGTTCTTAAGACTTTCTAACAGATGATACGAACTATGAAAAACTGCACACACATGTGAACAGCAAGGGCGATTTCTAAGGAAGACTCCATTTCTAGTGATAGTTGCTTTTGCTGCACATTCTGTAAAGACATTCTAGATTAAATAATAATTTTTACTAATGCATGGTAAATTGCCTTCCGTTAGCCTTATTTTGTGAAGATTAACTGTTGTCACCACAGTACAGTCAGATGTGAAATTAAATGGTCTTGCAAGGAAAAAATCAAGTAAATCAGAAAAATTTATACCCTAGCCTGAATTTATAAATTACAGTAAGCTTTTACATGCAAACTGTCTTCATGGCGGAAAGTCTCAATTTAATGCGTTCACTTTACCACCGATCACGAATGGAGTTGCGTTAGGGCTTCATCCACTCTGAGCGCTAGACTTACCTGTAAGTCATATACCACTCCGATATAAAGTCAGTCACTATTGCCACAAGTATCAGTAGTACAAAACAGCGAATTCGATCGCTGTACATAAAGGAGTGTTTGCTGGTTGAATTCTGTACCTAACTTTATGAGAGTCTTGGCATATTTGCAAGCCAGTTAACAACCGAACCTCCAAACGTCAATCAGATCGATATCAAACGGTGTATCTCGATAAAGTATCAACCAAAACTCCGATTTCATTCGCTCTATGTGCTGTAGTTCAGCAGAACGGGAGTAAACGTTAATTAAAGGTAACATGAGAATTACGGAGCACAGGAAAAACATAGGCGTGAGTAAATAAAACGTATAGCTTTCGTGGGGAAGTTGGTAGAGCGTTAGATCATCCTACTAAGGAACCTGGGTTCAAACAGCAGCGATGTCACTTTTTTCTTACTGTATTTTCGGCCAAAGACTGCCAAAGGCCATGTCAAAGAGGGCGGGGGAGCGGACAGAGGTTCAGAGCACTCTCTTGTCCTAGGGGTGGGAAACTGCCCCTAAAGGTGGAAGAATAAGCAATGATCAAAGGCATGAGAATGCAAAAGGCAATAGAAACCACTGCATTAAACACAACGTTACGTGTATCCACAGGACATGTGGCCTGTAATTGAAGAAGTGTCATGATGATTTTTCCATTGGCAAAAGATTCCAGAATAGTCCCCCATACGGATCACCGTGAGTGGACTGCCATGGGGGAAATTACCATTAGAAAAAGATTGAATAATCAACGAAAGGATAATGCTCTACGAGACAAGTCGTGGTATGTCAGCAGCTTGAACGTGGTAGGGAAACTAGAAAACCTGAAAAGGGAAATGCAAAGGCTCAGTCTAGATACAGTAGGGGTCAGTGAAGTGAAGAGGACAGATGAGAATAGGGTAATAACAACAGCTGCATAAAATGGTATAACAGGAGTAGGATTCGTTATGAATAGGAAGGTAGGGCAGAGAGTATGTTACTGTGAACAGTTCAGTGACAGGGTTGTTCTTATCAGAATCGACAGCAAACCAAAACCTACAATGATAGGTCAGGTATATGTTCCGACGTCGCAAACTAAAGTTGAAGAGATAGAGAAAGTGTATGAGGATATTGAAAGGGTAATACAGTATATGAAGGGGGATGAAAATCTAATAGTCATGGGGTACTGGAGTGCAGCTGTAGGGGCAGGAATAGAGGAAAAGGTTACATAAACTTGCAATGGTTCGTACAATACGGAAAAGGAAGGGAGAGATTAAGCCATCACTTGTAAACGCACGAGATCGAACAGTTCATTCTAGCATTTTTGGTTTCTGTGAGGACAAAACTTTGGTTTCATATGCCCACAAAAAGAATAAAGTAGTATTACTGATGTCAGCAATGCACCATGATTCTGCCTTTAGTGATTCCACAGGTGATATGGCTAAACTGGAGATCAATATTTTCAACAATATTACACAACGTGGTATTCATGTTGTAGATGAACTTTCTGCCTCAAAAGATGTATCAAGAAACAATAGACGGTGGTCGCTGGCCTCCTGCTTTGCTCTAATGAACGCGATAGGAATTAATGCGAAAATAATGTATGGTTCTAATACAAGAATGAAACACATACGTCGGAAGTTCTTTGAAACTGTCTCTTCAGCTTATTGTGGGCCAAGTGAATCAGAGACAAAATGTGGATCTGCCCAGATAACTCGACCCAAGTGCCTGGCGACATGAAACAGACCCTTTACCTCAAACAGAGTCGTTGTGTTAAATGTCTTAGGAATGAAGACGGCAGAACAATATTTTTGTATGGGCCATTTCGTAGTAATGTTTGATGATTGTATCAGTAAGGAGAAATTAGATGATGAGTCATGAAAATGTTTTCGCATAGTGATGTTTTGTGGTACTACCTACACGAAAACATATTTTGTTGACTGTAACCTTGTGATGTTTAACATGTAATGCATGTCTCATAATTTAGACTTTTTCCGTTATCCAGCAATATATTGATCGTTTGTTTTAATTGGACGTATTCAGTAATTTCAATACAATAGCACTGCACATATAAATTGTCAGTATTCAATGAATCAGTATTCACAACATATATGTGATTGGCACTCAGTTAAATAAATTCAGTTTTATTATTGTAACTGTATTTTAATAATTTACAATAATATTATAAGATAGTAATAACTTCCAATTGATTAAACCACTGATTTCAATTGTAAAATATTCAAAATATATAAAAAGTCTACATTTGGTTTACTACAACCGACACACCACTAGCGTAAGAATTCTAGTGCACACCACTGCCAGCCTAATGGGCTATCCGATCATGATGCGCAGGTCATGAAAACAATAATAGAGCAAATTACAGTGCTGTGGCAGGTTCGTACAAAGCAGTGAGTGTTATTTGTGATAACAGGACTCATTGACTTAAGAGTAGATTAAAAAAGGTATTATGAGGTAAGCCAGCTATAGAAAAAGATTATAATGGCAGATTCAATTTATTCCATGGTACAGTGATGTAAATATTTGCATACTGTTTTTCTAAAACTTTAAGCAGAAAATCCATTAAAAGCAGGTATTCTATGGATAGCTAAGGATACTGAAATTTCATGTAAAACAGAGAGAGAGAGAGAGAGAGAGAGAGAGGAAAAATTTATATAGAGGCCAGAATAAGTAAAGATCCAACATTTCTTACATTCCACAAAATGTACAGTAAAGTTTTAAGAAAGTCATGAAAATGGCAAGAAGTATTTACATCCAGAAGTAATTAATAATATAGATCATAAGGGAAAAATAAAATTGCTGAAAAGTTGTTTATTATAGAAGGCATGTGGACGACACTCTGCTCCTATATGAGGGCCCAAAAGATGAACTTATGAACGTCTCACATTATCCACAATTCACAATAAAATAAAGTTAAAATCGATTCAAAAATTTCGTAAATTTCACAACTGTTAATGAACAGCAAGAACGTAATTTTTATATTTACAGGAAATTAACCTACAATTATATCACAATGCCATTTGAAGACCGATGTAGAGCAGGGAACACACATTATCTTCAAAACTCACAAATAAGAAACTGGTATCTTCAAAGTAATTGCAGTAAATAATGGCTATTCAGAAAACCAGCTGACAGTGTATCCAATAACCTAACGACCAACATCAGTGATAGAAGCACTACAAGAATAACAAGTGACACAACTTATAGCTTCATAGACATTGCCTGTTTAATCACAGGATAAAAAATGCTAATGTATTTAGAAACACAAATATTAAAATATCCTTCTCTACTAACAACAAACTGGAACACCACTACCTCAAACAGTAAACATAAGCACCGAAATACTGGAACCCAGTAGAATATATAAATTATGACATAACAGCTGCCCAGCGTTTTACATAGGCAAAGCTGGAATAGGTGCATTTACAATACAAAGATCATACTGATGCTTTTACACTTAACCACTTTGACAGCTCAACAATAGCTAACCATGTGTACCTTGAAAGTCACATAATAAGTGACATCATAGCAGCATAACTGTACTCCAAATATGATACCATATTAATAAATTGATATCGTAGAATAAGTATAAATAATGTTACAGAAACAAAAATCTTCTAAAAACATTTTGAATGAACAACTACAGTTTAGCAGCTACAGGGTTTTCAGTAGTTTAAAAGTCTTGTTTTTCCTAAATAACAACTATTTAACAGTATAATCATCTGATAACTTACAGCAACATTGGAAATACGCAGAAATACTTCCTTCATAAACGATATCTATGTATAATTATCAATACAAAGGCATTGTATTACCTTTGAAATAATCGCAGATGCATATCTGTAGAAATGCAGCATCTTTATGTTTGAAAGTCTCTGACTTCTTTTGATTAGTTTACAAATGTGCTGTGGAATATAAAGTGTGTGTACATACACAAGTGTACTCATCTGTACCTTAAAAACATGTATCAACTATTGGAAACAGTAATTTATTTTTTGGTTTGTTTTAGATTTGTGAACTTAAATTCCCAATTTGTCGCTATGTAATATATGAAGGTAGTTTTACCAGGACCAAAATTAGCTTCGAAAAAATTGATGCAGACCATCAAAGTGCCCAGGATCGAAATGCTTCGTGTATTAAAATAAAATCGTGATATGTGACTGAAGGTGGTTGTTGTTTATTTTAAAAGGTTGAAACTATATGGAAGACAGGACAGCCAGTAAGTGCTCACAATAACATGTCAATTACACTAAAAGGTAATGTTGTAATGGATAATTCTCAAGTTGCAAGGACTTTTAACAATCACTTGTAAATGTACCAAAAATAGGATTAATTGGTTCAACTGAAGAAGCAAGATTATATATTAAAATATAACTCCACAGAACTTTAAGTTGGTTGGTTGGTTGGTTTGGGGAAGGAGACCAGACAGCGTGGTCATCGGTCTCATCGGATTAGGGAAGGATTGGGAAGGAAGTCGGCCGTGCCCTTTCAGAGAAACCATCCCGGCATTTGCCTGAAGTGATTTAGGGAAATCACGGAAAACCTAAATCAGGATGGCCGGACGCGGGATTGAACCGTCGTCCTCCCGAATGCGAGTCCAGTGTCTAACCACTTCGCCACCCCGCTCGGTCACAGAACTTTAAGTGACTGGCAGCATCACGAACATGTTTCACTGTAATTAACAGAAGTAGAAAAATTCTAAGAAACGAAATATTTGAAAAAGGAACAGTCTCACTTTTAAAGAGAAACAATTTACTTCAAATATCACTGTTGGGATTGCTGAGATGAGAATGCTGTTTATACTTTCAGTCGCCAAATATTACTAACATTAAATAATAAAGCGCCGGCAGATGATACTTTTTGTGATCTTCGCAGGGAGTTCCAATGTGTTGATCATGTTGTGCTCTTAGAAAGATTCATATTTAATGGAGTCGATGGTATTACACATAACTGGTCTGAATCATATTTAACAAGAATGCAGTTAGCTGCGCTGAATAATGCAAACAATGTTGCAAGGATAGAAAATTTTAGTGATGAGGGAGAAATTACAAATGGAGTTGCACAGGGTCATATTTTGGGTGTATCCCTATTCCTTATATATGTGAATGACACGCCGCTTAACATTCAGTGGGTAAAATTTGTACTTTTCGCAGACAGTACTAGTATTATAATTTTCATTAGAGAGAAACTATCAGACGAGATTATTGATGATGTGCTCCAAAGAATTATGAGTGGTTCTCTGAAACTGGACTCCCTATAAATTTTTGCAAAACACATTATATTTAGCCCTGTACAACAGAGTCATAGCAACAAATAACGTAGCATATGAACATAGCTCAGCTGCTATGGTAGAATGCTCTAAATATCTGGGTGAACATATTGTTGAAGTCTTGGATGGGACGAAATACACACATAAAAAAAGTTTTGCATCACTTGGTTCCGAAAGCTCTGGAACCTTTACAGCTAATTGGAATAGCGATCACTATAAACATTATTTCCGCCCTTTTTATTGCTCATAAAAACCACACATTGCATGTTGTACCACCATACAGCGAGACCTTCAGAGGTGGTGGTCCAGAATGCTGCACGGACTGGTACCTCTAATACCCAGTAACACACCCTTTCGCATCGATGCATGAGTGTATTCGTCGTGGCGTACTATCCACAAGATCATCAAGGCACTGTAGGTCTATATTGTCCCACTCCTAAACAGCGATTCGGCGTAGATCCCTCAGAGTGGTGGGTGGTTCACGTCGTCTATAAACAGCTCTTTTCAATCTGTCCCAGGCATGTTCGATAGGTGTCATGCCTGGAAAACATACTGGCCACTATAGTCGGGGAAGTCGTTATCCTGAAGGAAGACATTCGCAAGAAGTGCACGATTGGGGCGAATGCCTCGCCAATATTTTGCCAACATGTTTGCAATATCGGTCGGAGGATGGCATTCACGTATCATACGGCCATTACAGCGCTTTCTATGACCACCAGCGGCGTACGTCGGCCCCACATAATACCACCCCAGAAGATCAGGGAGCCTCCATCTTGATGCACTCGCTGGACAGTGTGTCTAAGGCGTTCAGCCTGACCGGGTTGCCTCCAAACACGTCTCCCACGTTTGTCTGGTTGAAGGTATATGCGACACCCATCGGTGAAGAGAACGTGATGCCAGTCCTGGGTGGTTCATTCGGCATGTTGTTGGGCTCATCTGTCCCGCTTTGCATGTTGTCGTGGTTGCAAAGGTGGACCTCGCCAAGGACATCTGGAGTGAAGTTGCGCATCATGCAGCCCATTGTGCACAGTTTGAGTCGTAACACGACGTCCTGTAGCTGCAAGAAAAGCATTCTTCAACTTGGGGCGTTGTTTTCAGGCTTCCTCCGTGCCATAATTCGTAGGTAGCGGTCATCCACTGCAATAGTAGCCCTTGGGAGGCCTGAGAGAGGCATGTCTCTCTGTCTCTTCCATGTCCGAACAACATCGCTTTGGTTCACTTCGAGACGCCTAGACACTTCCCTTGTTGAGAGCCCTTCCTGGTACAAAATATCAATGTGGACGCGATCGAACCGCGGTATTGACCGTCTAGGCATGGTTGAACTACAGACAACACCAGCCGTGTACCTCCTTCCTGGTCGAATGACTGGAACTGACCGGCTGTCGGACACCCTTCATCTAATAGGCGCTGCTCATGTATGGTTGTTTACGTCTTTGTGTGGGTTTAGTAACATATCTGAACGGTCAAAGGGACTGTGATGTGATACAATACTCACAGTCAACGTCTGTCTTCAGTTTCGGGAACCGGAGTGATGCAAAACATTTTTTGATGTGTGTATTACTTCTCAAACAGTTAAGTTCAACTACGTTTATTCCTCATATGATTTCCAGTCTTAGAAACAAACGAATCGACATTGTGCCACATTTCGCTTATTTACTCTCAATAACGTCTTATGGAATACGTTTCTGGGATGCCTCACCAGTCAGATAGGAAGTATTGGTTGTACGAAAGGGAACAGTAACAATAATATGCGGTGTTCACTCATGGACGTCATGTAGGTACCTCTTCAGGGAGTTAGGCAATTTAACTGCACCATCACTAAACATATACTCGCTACTGAAATTCGTTATCAGTAGTCGATCACGAATTACGAATACAGTGAGGTCCATACCTAGAGCACTAGAGGGAAAAATAACATTTATTCCCCTTATTAAACGTGTCAGTGACACAAAAAGGAGTTAAATGTGCAACAACAGAGGTTTTTAACCATTTGTTCAGTGGCATAAAATGTCTGACAGATAAGTTCCAAATCTGACCTAAAATCATTTCTCTAGAGAATCTTCTTCTATTGCTGAAATTCTATTCAATAACTCTTCGCCAGTGTAAAAAAAGTAATTGAAAGTGTAGTTGCATGAGTAGCACTAAAATATAACTTGTTCATTAATGATAACACCAGTCATCTGTTGAAGACTTGTAAACTGTCACGTTCTACATCATTTCGATATAACTATCGTTCAAATGATCAATGAAACATGGAGGCCGTGAGGAGAGTTTTGGATACATAGTGATATTTAGTGTAATAACATAATAACACATTTGCTTAAGGTATTTTAAACCGCCTAAGATAATACTGAATAAGTGATATGCTTCAGATATTTTTCCACTTGTATCAATAGCTTCACTCTTTCTCAGTTTCAGACTGCGCAGCTTATTTCGTCATAAATTGAAAAATAAAAGTTCCGTATGATGGTATGAAATTTCCTTTGCCCGAACTGGGAAGCCGTCAGAATGACGAACACACTGAACTTTCCACTGGTCGATTACGTGTTTCACAAACTGCCATCCCTCGAGAGAAAAAATTGTCAGAGTAGCTGCTGCCCTCCCTCCAGAAACTCGAATTGATCCTCAGCAGTTCCGTGAACTAGCTTTTCTCTTTCATTCCTGCCTCACCCCCTACACTCGGTTGAGATGTGACTCTAAAAGTGTTAGATTGCCAACACTTTTTACGTAGAAAGTATTTTACTTCTGCGAGACACGTTCCCAGGAGGAGTTGTTCCTTTCCGCGTAGTATTGCACCTTTCGCTGTTCTCGACTTGCTTTCAGACTCAGCGACTGCCAAATCCCAGGACCTTCTGGTTCCTATCGCGACTGCTCCTTCTGGAGCATTCGTGCATTGGATATACAGTAAACGTGTCGTAGCCGTCTACAGGTTTACAACTGTAATTAATTACCGGCATAACTTATATGTAGGTACTTAATCGTATGATACAAAGGGACTGATATCATTTTTGGTTGAAAATTCTGTTGAATGTTATTAGACAAGTGCGTCGATGTGGGCTGTATAACTTTTAAACGGAATACGAATTTATTTTGACAACTTGTACATCTGGTCTTTGTATCATTCTTCAGGAAAATAGGTCAAGATTCAACTTTTGTAATAACATAGTTCCAGATTACACCGCCGTAAGCGCAAGCGTTATCATTCTTCAGGAAAATAGGTCAAGATTCAACTTTTGTAATAACATAGTTCCAGATTACACCGCCGTAAGCGCAAGCGTTCAGTCCTCCCGAATACATTTGGTGTGTGGTGTGGTTTGAAGGATCAGAGGCCACTAGAAGCAACGAATCCAGATTTCGTACCGATTACAGCAGAGATCCTATACTTCATTACCTGGGCAGCATTAGGCATGAGAGAATGTCAGATGATGTAAAGCAAATGAGGAATAATTTTTTTCACTGTCTTGGCAATATAATTTGGCGTAAATCTATTAACGTGAGAGTTCCAGGTGACACTGGAACTGAAAATCGAATATAAAGTGTCTGGTAAGGAATTTTATTTTGAACTGTTCAATCACTTTGACGAAAACGTGAAGCTTATTGATTTTTGCAAACATATCTCACGAATTTTTCACTTTATTCTTACGTCTTCGCCTAATACACACTGGCGGTATAAAACACATATATTTATTTGGTTAAATATTAAAAACGAGTTGAAGTAAACATTTCTGGAAAACAGAATGCAGATGATTTGCTTTGAATTAACGTAAAAATAAAAAAAAACAGCTTTTGTAGGTTAGTCTATAATATATGAAAGTCGATAAACTTCTTTGTAAGTGGGGACTTGCATTTTTCTGTCTGCCATGAGTGAGGAGTGGCATTTGGAAGACACTGAGGTTTTTGTGTAAAGCAGGTGCTGAGAGTTGTAAGTTACGTAGTATTTAGGATATAAGATTTGTGGGATGATTTAGATAAGAATCATGAATTTAGCTGTTGGTAATGGAAATAGACGAGTGGGAAAAGGAAAAGTTCTGACGTGGAAAGCGTCAGAATGTCACTGTGAAATCTGAAAGAATCAACTAATTTCTGGGAGGATTTCATGGTCAGGCAGAGGGAGGGATTTGAAATTTCGTTGTGGCGGAATATTTAAAGTCAGTAAGCATAGAATTCATGGGATGTGCTGATACAAGGCTGGAAGAGTACTAGGTCTGGAAACCGGTGATTCATGTCACGCTTCCAGTTATGGTACGAAATGTGTAGCTCTTCTGTATGGAAGGAAAATGAATGGTAGGGTTGGAGGGTAGGGCGATAATGGTGAGCTGTTACAGGACAGGTGTGAAGAAAGCTAAGCAAATTCAGAAAGCGACGTGGAGTCTGGTCAGGTATAAAGAGCGACTGATAAAATTTGGTGGAACGAAAATCCAGGCTGCATTGTCACAGGAGGTTGAAAAATGCTTTATACGTTTGGAAAATGGATGTTTCAGTTTTGGTAGTTACTGTGCGTTGTTTGTTCTCTATTGGATGGGCTGTACGTTAATCTGGGTACGGTAGTAAGTTAGTTAATTAAACGTGATGGTCGTTAATGGGGACGTATAAGCAATATGAGTGGAAGCTGAGAACGGTTTGTATTATAATCAGTAATCAGTACTGGAGAATGAGACTGAAAAGCCACTGGTAGCTTAAGAAAGTAAATTATTTAAAATGCAACTGAAGGAATCAGCGGCTTTTTCAAGAATGAAGAGTGTGGCAGAGAAAGAGGTCCCTTACTATAATGCAAGAGTTGGAACGGTGACGGGAGTACAGAGGATATGCATGAGTGGAGAGTGAGGTTGAAGGTTTGGGGTACACCTACAGTAGTGTGGAAAATATTTGAACCGGCGCTGTTTGTGGTTGCATAGAATTGGTGGTTGAATAGAAAGCAACGTGTGAGCATAGGCATTTTCACATCAACTGATGCAAGGTGATCGTACTTAAGTTACTAAAATCTCAATGTGGTACATTTTGTGGAGTGTGAAAGCCAGGGGAAAAAATGTGGCACAGATATCGATGCATTCACTGGCTAGTTAATGAGAATTGGTGGGATATACTCAGGCTGAAAGCCGGATGGTGATCAGTTTTTACATAAATAACTTGTTAGGTGCATTTTCGCAGATGTTTCGGTAGATTTTTTAATTTTTTTAATTTTTTTTTTTTTTTTGCTACTTGTAGAGTTAACCCAAAGAAACGCTGCTTATCACGTCTCTCATCCAACGCCCTGCTCGGCATGATAAGCGTTGGTTCGTTTCACGTTACAGTCAAAACGACTTTTAATGTGGAATTTTACGTGCCCATTTGACAGAACGGTTACAAATTATTCTATTGCCATATTAGTTTTAACGATTTGCAATAATAGGAACAGTGAAAGACGAGGAATAACCGATACTCCACCCGCGATAGTACCGCTCTGGCCCATCCTAACTGATACCGCCATGCAAAAGTTCATGTTAATAAATATCGATAAAATGAGTAACTTACTGGACTAATATTGGAGCGCTATATCCAATGGGCACATTAAATTGCGATTTAAAATCATTTTATTTTGTAACGGCAAACAAACCGACGCTTTCCATCGACGCTAGGGTTACATGAAAGTCTTGATGAGCAGGATTTATTTGGGCTGACTCTAGCTACACGTTGCAAAAAACGAAATTACAGATGTCTGCCGAAACACAAGAGAAAAATAACCCTTATGACTAGTAGGAGAGACACCTGGTATAAAGGTAACAGGGAGAACGAATACTGCTTGTGAGACAGCTTTCCTAATTTAGAGGAGTTTATAAGCATTGTAATTTCGGATATGGTGCATTTCTGCCACCAATAAGAATGCTGAACCGCATTTAGTAGATTTATGACGTATCTCTGTATTTACCGTGGCATGTGAGCGTGGTTTTTACAAGGGTGTTGGAATGAATTGTGTAAGTTATGGGATTTTGGGTGAAACCGATTGTGGTTGGAGTATAGGTTGGTAAGAGTAGTTGGGTTTGGTTGAGATGTGTGCGCTTAACAAAGACTGATATTGGAAGGGAATAATAGGAGGGATATCCTTTTGTTATTGGAAGATTACTTAGAGGCTTCACGCCACTGTATATAAGGGCTTGCAGCAGACATTCTTTGAGATGCATAAGTAGTGTAAAGACGAGTTCTAGATGGAGCTGCGTGTGTGAGGCGTTGTGTACGGGGCAGCGTTCATGACTGGGAAGTAATCATGTCTGCTTCGGCTGACACATTACACAAGAGTGCAACCTGGCAGGTTAGGAGATTCTAAAAAAACATCTGAGGTTGAATTGTTTTCACCACAGTTATGATATGAGTTTCAGCCTAAGTGACAATGCATTATATGCCATTTTCCTCAAGAAGTGTTACTAGAGGTCTTTTGGGAAATCAAACATTCATGCAACAGAAGAAAACCCAAGATGGAATGAAACAATATTATGAAAAGGGAAGTTGCTACCTACCGTATAGCGGAGACGCTGAGTCGCAGATAGGCATAACAAATAGACTGTCACAATATAAGCTTTCGGCAATGAAGGCCTTTGTCGAAAATAGACGACAGACACATAAATACACACACGCGCAAACGCGCCTCACAGATACATGACTGCAGCTGAAACCACACTGGGCCCAAACAGAATAATATCTACCTTTTCCGCGGGGTAGCCGAGTGGTCTTGGGCGCCTTGTCACGGTCCGCGCAGCTTCCCCCGTCGGAGGTTCGATTTCTCCCTCGGGAATGGGTGTGTGTGTGTGTGTTTTAGATTAGATTAGTACTTGTTCCATAGATCGTGAATACGGCACTTCGTAATGATTTGGAACGAGTAATGTTAATAAAAGGTGTCTCTACAAGATAGTATATTAGACAAAATATTACATGACATTTTTTTTTTTTTTTTTTTTTTTTTTTTTTTTTTTTTTTTTTTTTTTTTTTTTTGGAGGTTGGGAAATTACCCACTTACTATATCCAAAAATTCATCTAATGAGTAGAAGGAGTTGCCATTAAGAAATTCTTTTAATTTCCTTTTAAATCCTATATGGCTATGTGTCAGACTTTTGATGCTATTAGGTAAGTGACCAAAGACTTTTGTGGCAGCATAATTTACCCTCTTCTGAGCCAAAGTTAGATTTAACCTTGAGCAGTGAAGATCATCCTTTCTCCTAGTGTTGTAGCGATGTACACTGCTATTACTTTTGAATTCGTTCGGATTGTTAATAAAAATTTCATAAGTGAATATATATATATATATATTGTGAGGCTACAGTGAAGATTTCTAGCTCCTTAAATAAGTGTCTGCAGGATGATCTTGGATGAGCTCCAGCAATTATTCTGATTACACGCTTTTGTGCAATGAACACTCTTTTACTCAATGATGCGTTACCGGAGAATATGATGCCATACGAAAGCAGAGATTGAAAATAGGTGTGGTAAGCTAATTTACTCAGATGTATATCGCCAAAATTTGCAATGATGCTAATAGTATAAGTAGCTGGACTCAAAAGTTTCAGCAGATCCTCAGTGTGTTTTTTCCAGTTCAACCCCTCATCAATGCATACACCCAGAAATTTTGAACATTCTACCTTAGCTACCGATTTCTGATCGAAGTCTATATTTATTAATGGGTTCATTCCATTTACTGTGTGGAACTGTATATACTGTGTTTTGTCAAAATTTAATGAGAGCCCATTTACAGATAACCACTTAATGATTTTCTGAAAAACATCATTTACAATTTCACCAGTTAATTCTTGACTGTCGAGTGTGATAGCTATACTTGTATCATCGCCAAAAAGTACGAGCTTTGCATCTTCGTGAATATAGAAAGGCAAGTCATTATTACATATTAAGAAAATCAGAGGACCCAAGACCGAACCTTGTGTCACCCCATTCTTGATTGTTCCCCAGTTCGAGAAATCACCAGTTTTTTGCATATTATGTGAACTGTTTATTTCAACTTTATGCACTCTTCCAGTTAGGTATGATTTAAACCATTTGAGCACTGTCCCATTCATACCACAATACTTGAGCTTATCTAGAAGTATTCCACGATTTACACAATCAAAAGCCTTTGAAAGATCACAAAAAATCCCAGCAGGTGACTTCCGGTTACTCAGAGCATTTAATATTTCATTCGTGGAAGTATATATAGCATTTTCCGTTGAAAAAGCCTTATGGAAACCAAACTGACATTTTGTTAAAACTTTATTTTTACAAAGGTGTGAAGCTACTCTACAATACACTACGTTTTCAAGAATTTTGGATAAGGCAGTCAGAAGGGAGATTGGGCGGTAGTTGTTGACATCAGTCGCATCCCCTTTTTTATGCAGTGGTATAACAATGGCATACTTCAGCCTATCTGGGAAAATACCCTGCTTCAGAGAGCTATTACCTATGTGGCTAACAATCCCACTTATTTCTTGGGAACAAGCTTTTATTATCCTGCTGGAAATGCCATCAATCCCATGTGAGCCTTTATTCTTGAGAGAGTTTGTTATCTTCCTAATTTCAGATGGGGAAGTGGGTGGAATTTCAACTGTATCAAATGGTGTGGGTAAGGCCTCTTCCATTAACTGCCTTGTTTCTTCTAATGAACATTTAGATCCTATTTTCTCTACAATATTTAAAAAATGATTACTCAAAATGTTTTCGACTTCCAGCTTGTTGTTTATCAAGTTTCCATTCGCTTTCATGGTGATGCCATCATCCTGTACTCTTGGTTGTCCTGACTTCCTTGTAATAATATTCCAAATTGTTTTGATTTTGTTAGCAGAGGTATTAATCTCAGACATGATGCACATGCTTCTGGACTTTTTAATAACCTTTCTTAATGTCACACAGTAGTTTTATAATAATCATCTTGTGGTGCAGTTCTTCTTCTTGTCTACGTGCTTGCTCAGAAAATGGGATGAGAAGTTCCGCCTTATGCAAAGGTGTCTTGCATAAGGCGAAACTTCTCATCCCAGTTTTTATGATATTTGGCTTTTTCTGGGTCATTACTCTTTCTTGTTGTTAGATAAAGTTCCCTTTTGTGGTTACAAGATATTTGTATTCCTTTAGTAAGCCAAGGTTTTTTGCATACTTTCTTATAATTAGATTTAACTACTTTCTTGGGGAAACAGTTTTCAAATTCTCTTACAAGTGTATATCATGAAATAGGTTATATTTTAAATTAGCAATGGTTTCCTTGTATGCTTCATCCCAGTCTAACTGCTGAAGATTTTCTCTGAAGTTTCTAATTGTTGAGTCATTAATTGAATGCACAACTTTGGAGGGTAATTTTGAATTACTGAATGGAGCTATGTCATATACTGTAACTAGCTGAGCATCATGATCAAAAAGCCCATTCTCAACAGGACAAGAATTTATGTTCTTAAACTTATCTTGGTCTATAAAAGTGTTATCTATCAAAGTGCTGCTGTCCTTTACTACCGGGGGAGGAAAATTAATGACAGATGTTAAATTGAAAGAACCGAGCGAGACTTTCAAGTCATTCTTCCTATTACACTCTTTCAATGAATCAACATTGAAGTCCCCACAAATAATAGTTTCCTTTCCTCTGCCTGTCCTTAGCGTAAGTTAGCCTAAGTTATGTTAAGTAGTACGTAAGATTAGAGACCGATGACCTCAGCAGTTTGGTCCCAAAAGACCTTACCATAAATTTTCTAATTTCCGTTACCCTCCTCATGTATGTGGGCAGTTCACAACTGTAAGACGTATCAGGTATGCGGGCCCTTTATCACAAGAAGATGTTGAATGTTAAAAACGATTGTTTTATTTCAAAGAAAAGGTTAGGAGGCTTTACGTTTCAGCATGCCCTCGCACAGTCTGCAGACGCGCCTTCTGCGCAGCTTTGTTTAACCACACAGGAGGTGATACGCAATGGACCGGTTAGTTAAACCGAATCATTTTAGTCGTTTTTTTTTTGCGGAGGGCCTATTGCTCAAGTACATGATACCAAAAACAGTGGGTGACAGACTGTGAAAGAAAACAAACAAAAGTCTATCACATAGAGTTGATTACCATTATGCATAACCTCCACCGTCCCCAGTCGTCTACTTTCCTAGTAAACAGCTTTTTGCGCATTAAGCTCTACTTGGTTGCAGATGACAAATTGTGAAAGAAAACAAGTGCAATAAAAACATAGAATCCCAGAAAAACCACAGCATGTAGAAACACTGTCTTTAAACAAAGAAATTGTTTTTCAGACTTGTATATAGTATCCTAAAAACTCAGATTTATATGTGTACAAGTAGTAAAGAGCATTTCTCCTACTTAATGGAAAGAAAATAAAATCCCATTGATGATGCTAAAGCTTCAGCGAAACTTGTTTGAGAAACAGAAGAGAAGATAAAATTGTGTTCTGCTCAAGGCGGATCCCCTCCAAAAACAAATCCGTTTACAAACAAACACAGACAGAAGAGCTGTAACCTCAAGATGAGTAAAAAATTGTAATGATTTGCAAAATAGTAGAAGATAGACTCAAAACGTATTCTGAAAAGGAAATTACCAAATTAGCTAAACACAGCAGCACCTATTTCTAACTGTTCCAACAGTAAAAGAACTATAAAATAAGTTTCTTTGTGTGTTCGTCGTGCATTACATTCATGTCTTACTGAAGATATCATTCCTATCAGTGGAATTTTTACCTTGTATTATGGATTCTTTCAGCAGTCTCTTCATTGGTAAGTTCCCAGTCACAGTGCAGAAAAGCACTGATATTCTCTCTTGGCTGACGCACCTTTCGTTGAGGAGAAAAACTGCTTCTACCTCGTCACGCGAAATAATATGTCACCGCTTATCTGTTTGGAGGTTTGGTTTGCATGCCGCACGCTACCCTGCCGCCGTTACTGGGTACACGGATAATGTTCGCAGTGGGCTTGTGGTACGTGTATTGATCTGTGCCACCCTATTGTAACACAAACTCAGTTTAAAATCACGCGGATTAAATATCGCAAATATTTACCGTGAGATAAAGCGCTGACAGATTAGTATGCAGAAAGATTTTATGGAAGCTTTAGAGCAAAATGAAGTAGGCAATTTTTAATCTTTTATTTTACTCATTCTCGTATTTCCCGGGGACAACTGCGAAAGTTAGGTTTAAACGTCTCGCTAATGCGAGAACTGAGAAAGTTCCCGAAATATTTTCATGACGTACCCCTTAACTCGTACGGATAAATCATTGAAGGTATTTTTGTGTTATTTGGTTAATGTGTTTCAGCAAAAAGGTCTTTGTTCTAAAGTGAACCGGATTTCTTTGGGGATCGTATACAACTAACTGCCAAAAACGGCAGTAATCTCCCAACATAGTTATGGACATTTGTAAAATATACGACGTATTTATTAACTGATATAATTACTGAATTTATGAACGGTTCAAAGTAGCTACAAAACCAAGTAATATAATACGAAACTTATAAACGGTTCTAATTACCTACACAACCAAATAATAAGCACGAAACTTATGGAAGGTTCAAAATACCTTGAAAACAAAGTAACATACTACGAAAGTTATAAATGGTTCGGAATACGTACAAAACCAAATAATGTTGCAATACAGCCAATAGTCCTGTGTGGACAGCCTTTACTTTTTGATCAACCATTTCATTTTCGTAATATGAAACGTGTAAACAGAAGACGCGCATATGTTAGTAGGGCGTGACTGTAACACCGCAGGCGGCTAGTGTGGCCGAGCGGTTCTAGGTGCTTGAGTCTGGAATCACGCGACCTTTACGGTCGCAGGTTCGAATCCTGCCTCGAGCATGGATGTGTATGATGTCCTTAGGTTAGTTAGCTTTAAGCAGTTCTAAGTTCTAGGTGACTGATGACCTCAGATGTTAAGTTCCATAGTGCTCAGCGCAATTAGTTACATACATTTGCCTGCCTATAGAAAATTTCGTAGGTTCCCATTAAAGAAAAAGCTTGCCTAGTAATTTCGAGAATGAAACAATTGGAGAGTAGTACATTCATTATAACAAATTACATTGCAGTGGAAGCAAAGACATCGACGGATAGCTTTACCAACTAAACTTCCCTAATTTCGCCAACCTTAATTTAAATACGGTTTTTGCACAGATTTCCCTAAAGAAAGACAGAGCAGAAATGAGACAACAGGAGAAACTGTGCACCAGACGAAGGCATACAAATATAACACAAACAAAAAACAAAAAACTGTGAATCAGTTTACTTAAATGTGCCAAAGGAATTAGCTAATATATTGATTTCGCTCTAACGGCAACTGATTATTCAAGTAGTCTTTCGACAGAAAGGCTATTGTTGTTAATGGACCAAGCCTGTCAGTGAAACTACCTTTAGGCGAAAATTCCGAGTACAAATTCTAGGATGCCGCATGAACCGCTTCTATATAGTCTTTCAAACATCAGATACACAGAACATATTCAGAAAACAAGAACATTACTAAATCTCGTCCAGCAACGCCTCTGAATCTTGACAGTCCGTCCAATGTCCACGCTCTCGTCCATGATTTGGTAAATCAACGCAGTTGAGTAAGAATGAGCAAGTATAAATACATCCCAAGACAATAAAGAAAAAGACGCACCATCATGAAATTATCTGAATTGGAAGGAAATATGGAGATACGATGTACATGTATAGATAAGCAAATGATTACATTTTTAGAAAAATTGAAAGAGTTTTCAAGTGAAAGAGCTTCACAAATACAGCAAATCAATAAAGCGTTGGTCCGGCCCCCGCCCTTATGCAAGCTGCTATATGGCTTGGCATTGATTGACAAAATTATTGAATGTTCTCCTGAGGGATATCGTACCAAAATCTGACCATCTGGCGCTTTCAATCGTCAAAATACCGAGCTGGATGGAGAGCCCTGCATATAATTCTCCAAACGTTGTCAGTTGGGGAGAAATCTGGTCCCCTTGCTGGCCAGGTGTTTGACAAGCACGGAGACAAGAAGTAGAAACTCTCGTCATGTGCGGGCGAGGATTATGTTGCTCATGTGTAAACCCAGGGTGGCTTGCGATGAAGAGCAACAGAACAGGGTGTAGAATATCGTCGACGTACCGCTGTCATGTAAGAATGCCCTTAATGACAACCGAAAAGGGCCTACTATGAAAAGAAATGGTACGCTAGACTACATTGAAGTCAGAGGGCATTTCGCCTCTCTCATACATCTTGTACACCAAGTGGAAGAGATTTTTGTCAAGATCCTTTACTTAATAACAAAAGATGGTATACCAAGTTTAAACAAAATCGGATGGTATTTACTGTAATTTATTTAGATTCATAGTGGGTACGAATTTACGTTCCTGCTAGATGATACTGGAGACAGTTACCATGGCCAATAGCATCATCTGCACTGTGAGTCATAGCAGAGAAACGATCCTGCAGCCACCGTGATACATGGCTGTGTGCTGTACTGTACTGAATGTTATCCCATAATAACTTGTTATGTTACACACCACGAAAGAACCTAACATTACTCTTGAGTACATTTACGGTTCTTACAACGGCAATGTTATTACTGAACTCTTCGACTACATCGACACATTTTAACTATGGGGCTTCTAATGAAAATTTGTTCCAACTTAGAATTTTTCAAATGAATAAAATATGAAAATATACATTACACTTTTCTAACTCCGCCAAAGCCGGTCCCAAGCCCGGTTGAAAAAGGAGGAGGGGAGGAGTAACACCTCGTTAAAAAACCTTGGTTCACCTGGCCCGGGTGATAGTACCTCGTGAGGGTCCCTAGCCAGGGAAACGGTGAAGACCTCAACGGCAGTGAAGGCGGCGATGAAGATCATCAGAACGGCGGAACTGGCGGAAGAGGCAGGCTTTTATATAAAAGCACCAGACTGTAGCGTCTGTTCCCACAGTGGGCGGCTGCAAAAGGCGTCTGTCCCACATGTTAGTGGCGGCCTCACTTATAATTCTAAGCTAAATGCTTGAATTTTTATCATCGAAAGGTTCAACTACCTTTCCCCAAACCAAACTTTAACCTAAGACATGATGGTAAATTTCAAAATGGAAACTACTCCAGGAAGTAACCAATCTTCCACCGCTATTCATGGCGGTGCAACTAGGCCTTTGGATTCTGGAGAGCCTAGAACATCATGTAAGGAAGAGTCGGAGCTTCCGAGTACTTCTTCAAAGATAAGACCCAAGAAAAAACATCTTCTGGAGACTCTGAATATCAACATACTTATGAAAGTTGGAAAACTAAAACACCTAACGGACGCTCTCAATCAATGCAACATACTTATATTAGCTCTTCAAGAAACAAGGTATCTGGATGAAAATGCATTTGAATCAGGTGGATACAGGATCTACAAAGGAAAACCAGCCATTAAAAATTCCAATAATACGACTATATTAGGGACCGCATTTATGGCCAAACAGCAACTTACGGAATCAATAACTAATTTTAGCTCCCCGTCACAACGAATTTCATTTCTGACGTTCAAGTCAGGCAATAAACGCTACACTATTATAAATGCACATGCACCTATTAACCAACATAACAGAACAAATGTTGACAAAGTGGAAGATTTCTGGGAAATGCTTGAACACGAAACATCCATATTACCAAAAGAACATATAAAAATTTTAGTGGGAGACTTAAATGCACAAGTTGGCAAAGAAATAAAATTTAAATCAGTAGTTGGAGATTATCCAGCACATGCAAGAACCAACAGAAATGGGGAAAGACTTATAGATTTTTGTAGACAGTTTAATCTAAAATTAATGTCGACATGTTTCAGGAAACTTGCAAGAAAGAAAAAAACGTGGGTATCATCTAATCCAAATCAAGGTGAATATCAGTTGGACCATGTGGCAATAACGACTCGCAACTACAAGGAAATCTTGGATGTCAGAGTGAGGAAGGGCCTAAACATAGACTCAGATCATTATCTGACAGAAATAAAGACCATGTTCCAACCAAACAAACCTAAACCGAAACCAAGAAGATTTCCAAGAGTAAACACTAAATTTCTCCTGCAAAAGCAGAACAAATTCTGTCATATACTAAACACAAGAAAAATGGATAATTGGGAAGAAATTAAAGAAACAATGATAGAGTCAGTTAAAGAAATGGGACAGCCACGAAGAATACCAAAACACAGATGGTGGAATGAGCTGTGTGATGAAGCAATTGACAATCGACTAAAGGCATGGAAAAAGTGGAACAGCAATAAGAAACACGAATACTGGGAAGAGTTTAAGGAAGAGAGGAAAAAGACAGCAAAAATCATCAGATCAGTGAAAAGAAAATATGACAAAGACAGATTAGAAGAAATTGATTCTGATTTCAAAAGGAACAACAATAGAGACTTCTATAAGACTTTCAGTGAAGTTTTAACAGGATTCCAGTCACCAAGTTTACATTTTAAAGATAAAAATGGAAAAATGGTTTTAAGCAATAGAGAGAACTGCCAAATCTTAGCTGAATACTTTGAAAATCTATTAAATTGTAAGGAGCCTAATGACAGGTTACAATTTCAAAAACCACAACATGAAAATCCACCGTCGGAACCACCTACAGTAGAAGAAATAGAAAAGATTATCAAAGCATTGAAGAATAACAAAGCACCAGGTGAGGATGGGATAGTGGCAGAAATGTGGAAACTAGGGGGCTTATCCGCATGTCAGAAAATTCACAAAGTAATTAAAGACATTTGGACAAAAGGAATCATACCCAGTGACTGGAAACAAGCATTGATCCGCCCTCTCCATAAAAAAGGAGATAAAACAGACACCAACCACTACAGCGGCATATCCTTGTTACCAGTGACATACAAAATACTTTCTAAAGCACTTTTAAATAGAATAGAGGAACAAGCAGTACCTAATATAGGAGATTATCAAGCAGGATTTAGAAAAGGTAGATCATGTGCAGAACATATTCTTAATTTAAAAACAAATTTGAGAGTGGGAGCTATACAAAATAAAAATACAGTAGTTACTTTCGTAGACTTCAAGAAGGCCTACGACTCAGTTGACAGACAAACACTATTCCAGATACTTTATGAATCAGGGATAGATGAAAACACCAGAAGACTTGTTGAACAAACGCTCACAGATACAACATCATGAATTAAGTTTCAAGGCGGAACCATTCAAAATCAAAACAGGAGTTCGACAAGGTGATGGACTGTCCCCAATTCTCTTTAACTTGGTTTTAGATAAAGTAGTAAAAACATGGGAAAACACATTAAAAAACAGAGGCACAAAGGGTATAAGCATGGGCCAAGGAAAGAACAAATTTGAAGTAAAATGTTTAAAATTTTGCGGATGATATGGCATTGATAACTGAAAACCGAACAGACCCAACAGTTATGCTTGATATGTTACACGAGATTGCTGAAAAGACTGGGCTAAAAATATCCTATGAAAAAACCGAGTATATGGAACACAAACATAATACAGAAAAGTTTATGAAAACAAAGTATGGAAAAATTAAAAGAGTTGATAGATTCAAATACCTTGGGGAGTGGATCCAAGCCAATGGACTGGATAACACAACAAATAAAGAAAGAATAAAAAACTTGAAATTTGCATATAAATTAACACAAAACTACTACAATAAGAAATCAATATCCATACAAGCAAAGATTAAACATTATAATTCAGTTATTAGGACACAAGCAACATATGGATCAGAGTGCCTAACATTGAATAAGAAAGGCGAATTAAGAGAACTAGAAAAAAGAGAGAGAAAAATATTAAGAAAAATTCTAGTTCCTGAGAAAAACAAGGAAAGCAGGTGGATTAAAAGGAGAAATGAAGACCTATACAAAAATACAGAAAAGATCACAGATACAATGAGGAAGAGACGGCTAAAATTTTATGGACATATAAAAAGAATGGAAGAAACACGAATTACAAAGAAAATTTTTAATTACGTTAGTAAGCTGAAAAACACCGTAGGATGGATAGAAGCAGTAAAGAAAGACGCCAACAAAATAGGTGCTACAGAAGAAATAATACGTGACAGGAATAACTTTAGGCTACTTATAGAAAACGCAAACTATGAAGAAGATGCGCCAAAACCTCGACCAAAGAGAGTGTGGACAGATGAGCAGAGACGAGCAGTTGGCGAGAAAATGACGAAGTACTGGGAAGAACGGAAGAAAAAGAAACACCATAAGTCTTAAGTTGTATGCGGTCCATAGCTGGCCAAATTCATAATTTAAAAAAAAAAATTACACTTTTCTACGCTGTTACATCAAATTTCAAATACTAGCAAGTAACAAAATTAATTTACAAAATTTCCTCCTTTCTCCAGAAATCATATGGTTTTTTATACAAAATTATGCATTTTAACACTTTTCCACCAAATTGGGTCTAACAAATCATTTACATCAGTACATATTCAAATTTCCTATAAATTACAAATTTGTGAAAACAAAACTTATTTTCAAAATTTTTTATATATTGAACACAAACAAAAGCTTTGTCAGCGTTGAAGAAATCCACTAAACTATTTTTATCGCTGGGGTGAGCGTCCTTTCTATATTGAGCCACTTTACAATATCATGAAATCTATTGAACTATTTTAATCACTTTGGGAAGCGTCTCTTTCATCTAACATTTTACACGAAGTTAAACATTTTACACTCGCTGTTGTAGAATTCACGAAGTTAATTACTTTAACCGCTTTGGTGAGTGTTTTTTTTAATAGACGAGAATATGGCAGTTTGTTCTTTTTACACACAAAACAAATTAACTGACTTTCTAATCGCTTTGGTCAGTGTCGTTTTTATCTAAACACTTTACTTTCTGTTGAAACGTATGGTTCATTTTAACACTTACACATGGGTTACTTTATAGGCACATCAGTGGGATACAGCATCCAGCTCTCAGTCACAGATCAGGTTTTTCATAGTCTCATATCAGGTTTTGCACATTCTTTGTACCTGCAAAATACAGCTACATCTAAGTTTCCATTCCCAATATCTGCATCCTACCTTTACACTATCAATCATAGTCCATAACTTTTTGTTCTCAAATTCAAAGGCAAAACTTTACGAGAACCTTTCAAAATTGTAGTGTTTTATAAAATTTACTACTTATTTAGACAAAACATTTTTTCATGACAAATCCGTATTAATGGTCATTCGACATCTCGTAAATCATAGTCTCATACAGTACTAACTAATTTCAGTAAAATATGAATTAACCACTACTCAAAATCATCAGTAGTACCCAATACCCAATTTGACACTACTACTTTACTCTTTTTTCCTAGAAGTCATCTTATGCCTTTTATAGAGAGAAATTACTTAAGCAAATTACTAATGAAAGCGCTACTAATTCTAGAAAACTTCACAAACATTTTCTCTGTTAACTTTTCCTTCAGAAAAATATTTTATTTACAGTTACTATTCAGCTCGCATGACTTCACGTAGGATAAGCTATTACATCCATAGAATACAAATTACACACATGGTTGAAAATGCTGAGAATAACTAATGCCAACTTCTGTGTCTCTCAAACACATCATATATATGTATTATACAAACAGAATGCAAAATTACTGAAATTACTAAAAGTTACTCGTGCCACAGAAGGTGGCCCTGAAACATATCTCATGTACAAAGTTTATTTACTTATTCAATAGGTACACTTCCTCTGCCTTTATCACAAAACTCTTTAACTAAATTTAAATTTGTTCCAAAAATTTGATTAATCATCACCTTTTATATAATCACATTGCTTTATTGCTTTCTAGTCTTCCTTTCATTCTCCATCCACACTTGTTAGTTCTTTAGTCATCTACTTTCAAAACTGTCTTTTTCTCACTTTCTTTAGAAATCTTCTACATACAGTTTTACTACTAGAGGGGAGATAGTAAAAAGTTCTGAATGATGAAGAGTGAGGCTGACAATATGAAACGAAAATGAAATAACATTGCCAACAACTCGGGATGTCTGGTGTTCGTCAAAAACCTGATGACGTAAAGAACGTGTGTCCCCTGAGGCCTCCTAATTACTGTTGTCTCCATCCTCCTTCAGTATATAACTTCTTAGGTCAATCTGTTCCTTAGTTCTGCAATATTGTATAGAAAAGTCGCTTTGTTCATTGGCTACATACGGTGTTCTTCCAGTGAAAGGAATAGCTATTGTACTTCCATCTACTATAACGATCATTTCGTTATTTCCAAAATGCTCCCTTCCTTGGTACCTTTGTAAGAAATCTGCACCTACCAGCGTTTCTACACTAAGTCTAGTAATTATTAAGAAGTTCTGTTCCAACTGCAACCCATCTGTACTTATAGGCATCTACACTTATAGGCAGCATTATTTCTTGTTTGACTACTTTTTTACTTGTTCCTGTGGCCACAATGATATTTATTACACTCATTGGCATTATAACCACCTCATTACTACCAGGGAGATCATTAACAATATTCTGTGACACTCCACATACATCAGAACCACTATCTAACAAACCAGGAACTTTTTCGTTAAATACCATAACTTCAATTATATGGTGTCCTACACTACTTTCTCGGATTCAGAATCAGGCTCATCTAATAAATCCTGCACTACATCACATCTATTTAAATGTACCCCTCCAGCGGAAATTACACACATATTTACTAGATTCTCTTCCTCTTCATTAATTGTGGCAGCGTTCACTAGCCTGTCCATTATCGACCAATTGAAACATTTCTCTAAATCCTTTTCTTTTAATAATATCTGATTCTGCAACCTTTGCCGAGGTGTTGCCTGCTTCATCCTCATTTGATTCTTCATCCTCACTCCATGAAATTACTCCACTTAGTTTATTCAAAACTTCCTCAGCCCTATTTTACTCTTCCTACAGTACCTCTGATACCTTTTCCCCTACGATTGTACTAATTCAACAGCCTAAAGTAAGCCGTGCATCTGCTTGATAGTGCTTATTCACCCACACCTCCTGTTCTGAGTCATCACTTCCTACTACCTGATCCTTATTGATCTGGTTCCTGTAATGTCTATTTTGACTCTTTCTCTCGTAAAATACCACTACATTTCCAAGATAAACACAACTTTTTATAGTGTTTCTCTCCTTTGCCTTCTTTGTTTCAATAATCTCACCCCCATGCTGGTGAACTGGTGTCTTTCTTAGAAATGGCTTTGCTAGCGGGTTTAATTTGTGCTGTTTCAGTCTGCAAACGCTAGTGCCATTACAGACTGCCATTAGTTTTCCTCCTTCTCCATGCAGTCATGGCCCCTAACATTCTTTTCAGCTGGCAGCCTCCGCCACTCCGTCCCGTCAGCTAATTTCTGCTGCCAGTATTCGTTGTTTTGGTCTCTGTCATTGTACCTGTTACTAACAGAACCCCCTCATCCTCGGTACCTGCCTCTGAAATTATTAAATCTTTGTAATCCTATTCTGTTCATTTGTACCTCAGCTATGTTTTCAGATTGTCTGACAGGAGGCCTGTAATCTCTTCTTGCACCTTCCTTCTCTTTCAAAATATTTTATACCCTCCCTAGATAACGAATAAACTTGTCAATATCGTCCCTAGGAGCTGATAATGTTTTATTTCGCCAATATAGTGGTAACTTGTTCTCTGTTCTCATAATAACCTGTTTGGTTACTACTTTCGAGCTCAAATAGGATAAAGTTGTAACACATTTTTGTACAAATCTTTTAACACTCTCTTCCTTGGAAACGTATTTTTTTCCCAGGCCACAATTTATTCAAAATTTCCATTTGCTTTCTTTCTCCCCAATATTTCTAGAATAGTGCTTGCTTAAATTCCACTAACTTATCATATTTATCTGAAGCCAAACTTCCCCAAATTCTAGCTCTCCCATTAGATTTGATGTAATGAACCAGATTTTCTGTTTGTCATTCCAAGATTTGGGCAACACGTGTTTAAAATCTCTCCTAAATTCCTTTGGGTGTGTATGTTTACTAGGATCGAACCGCTAAATTATCGATGAGTTACTTAGCAATTTCTGAGGAACGTATTACACCATTAGAAGACACAATACAACCACTACTGTTGTTAACACTTTACTCTCGTCTGGTTAGTCTACCTTCATGGTTACACAATCGCTCATATACCTCTGCACTAAACTGATTGCTGTTGGTTTCAAGGTTATTGATTTTATTAGCCACTTGCACACCACATCTTGCAGACACATCTTTTCCTCCCTTAATTTGATTTTTCAATATATACTTACATAGTTTCTCAACAATATTTACTTGTTCATAGATTTTATCTAACTCCATATTTACTTGTTCTCCTAAGTGTTTGCTACCCTCAGCAACTTGTTTAATATGTGAAGTTAATTCACTTTTTACTGTTACAACTGCCTGATTACACTCTTGTTTTACCTGACTAATCTCACTTTTAATACTGTTACTAAACAAAGTTAAACCATTTTACCAAGAATCCCTTAATTTAGAAGTTTTGTCTTCCATCCTAGATTCCATTTCTACTGAGAAGTTCGTAAACCACTGACCAAATTCGGTATGCAACTCTTTATATCAGAATTCCATTTACTCATCCTATATCCATATCAGTGCTTAAAGAATTCTTTATATCAGAACCCATGTCCTTCATATGTGTTAAAATATTCGTTAACATTTCTAAAACACTACCTTTTGGACCGAGCGAGGTGGCGCAATGGTTAGCACACTGGACTCGCATTCGGGAGGACGACGGTTCAATCCCGTCTCCGGCCATCCTGATTTAGGTTTTCCGTGATTTCCCTAAATCGTTTCAGGCGAATGCCGAGATGGTTCCTTTGAAAGGGCACGGCCGATTTCCTTCCCAATCCTTCCCTAACCCGAGCTTGCGCTCCGTCTCTAATGACCTCGTTGTCGACGGGATGTTAAACACTAACCACCCCCTCCACCACTATCTTTTGGCTCACAAGCAACTGACACTGGTTCCAGCTTTATTTTTGTACTAGTAACAGGTATATATTCAATATCGGCTTCCACAGTGCTCTGTTCATTTTCTGTCCCGGAATTAGAAGACATTGAATCAGGTAAACAACTATAATTTGCTTGTGATACATCAAAACTAAATTCACCAATCATTGAATCATCAGTATATTTTATATTACCTAAATCCACATTCACTTTCTCGTCTATTATCTCCTGGTTATTACTGTCCGCCATGTAGCACAGTGTCTTTGCACGCAAACACACCAAACGAACTACAGTACTGCTTAGCTTTTCTCTTGCGTTGTGAGCATGGCGAGATGATACAGCGGGTCTGTTCACCAAATTCAGCCCCAGCAACTACCAACTGCCGCCGACTCCCGGCTGCTGTTTCTCGCCGCTCGCGACGCTCAGCTGTATCTGACTTAATCAGCCACCCCTTACACCAGTTGCTCCAGCCGTTATATTTTTAGACATCGCTCCTACTGCCCTATTACAGTTCATTTACGCGTGTGTGGGTCTTTCGTTTATCGGGTTTTCTCCACTGCGGCTTTTGAAGTTTGTAGACACTCGGAATTTCCTATTGTTTCCTGGCCGATGCACCAATTGCGGAGGGGCGGGGTTTGTCGTCGTCGCTCATTCGTTCCGCCTCTCCTTATTAATTGTCCACCTACCTCAGTACGGCTTCCTTACGACGCCCTTCACCCTGCAGTAGTAGATACTAGTTAGGCAGTGTAAAGCAGCGTTGATTAAACTACTACTAATACCTACTACACAGGGGCCATGTAACTGAAGTTGCAAATCAGTTCCTGTAAGTTCATTTTAACAAATTTGGGGTGGTGGGGAAATGCAGGTTACCTGCAGTAAGCCTTCGGAAACTCTAGTAAACTGGTTCTTTATTCTTAAGGCAGCACATAAATTTGCTATCAAGTCCGAATTTACTATTTTTAACTGCTCTATCATTCCAAGTTCACAGTCAATACACCAGAATTTCACACGGAAATGCAGCCAGAATATCTACCAGTCCGACCCGAGTAATGTTCGATCTGACAGTCACTGACCCACTACTATAGTTGAAACTTTCGGTCGAATCAGTGGTCTTCAATGTCTGAAGTGCTCGCCTAAATATTCTGTAAAATACCAGGAATATGCCACGTGGAATTTTACTAAGACCGAAATATCACACGCTCATAAGACATCAATTAATTACTCAAATTGTCCTCAAAATGAACAGCAATGATCTCAATAGTTCTCCATTTTACAGGTTATTTTCTCGGTGAAATTTAGAAATGATGTTACACGTACGAAGGTTGGCGAGCGATTCACTCTCTCTGCGTATCTAACTATCTGTGCGCGGGAACAGCTTTATTCTGATTGTCTGACGGGTCTGATTGACCAATCAGAATGATCCTTCTAGATCATTCTCGCGGCAAATCTTGCCTGAGACAATCACTACTCACAAAATCATTAACGTCATTTCACGTACAGTTCAAAATATAATGCTTAATAAAAATAGACCGAAATGTAAAGTAATCTTTAAATTAATTTAGAAACTTATTCCATTTCTTTTATTCTGGCTGCTCTCTTATAAAAGCTAGCGCACATCGACATACGTCATCAGCTTCATGGTTACAATACTATTTTCCCATGGCTCAATTACGTATGGTTTTACCTGAAATAGTATTAAGTTTTCTCGTACATTCCACTCACACTCTAACGTTCATTCCTATGGATACACACAACAATATAATACGCAGCTAATAATTTTCAATGATTTTTTACACTACAAAATGAAGAGTAATTGAAGTTTCAAGTTTCGAAAAGAAAGATTCCAGTTAAATGATTTTGTACACTGAGAACTCTGGTTATGGCTTCAGATAATACTAAAAGACAAACTGCTATTGTTCCTAAATGAGTTTTGAAACATAAGTGTCGGCTTTATGACTTTAAAGTAATTTTCTCAGATTCAGTAACTATAATAGATAAAGATCTGAAATTTTTACAAGATCCTTTTCTTAATAACAAAAGATAGTTAGCTAAGTATGAACAAAACCGGATGATAATTACTATAGTTTATTTAGATTCGTAGGGGGAATGACATTATGTCCCTACTAGATGTTAGTGGAGACCGTTCTCACGGCCGATAGCGTCATCTTCACTGTGAGTCATAGCAGAGAAACAATCCTGCAGCCACCGTGATACATGGCTCCGTGCTGTACTGAATGTTATCCCGTAATAACTTGCTGCGTTACAACTGTTGTGGACTGGCAAGACAGCCAATCCACAGTGACGGGTAACCGAAAGGCACGCGTTTAAACTCACGCAGGCTGGCGTGAGGTCTGAAACAGGATACGTAATGAATGCTATAAAGAAAAGTACGTAGCTGCTGGAATACTTAACTTTAATCCACAATTGGTGAAAATTGGTCTTGTTACTGTACATGCTTCATTAGATACATAGCAAAGGATAAATGGCGCCTTGCTAGGTCGTAGCAATTGACTTAGCTGAAGGCTATGCTAACTATCGTCTCAGCAAATGAGAGCGTAATTGTCAGTGAACCTTTCCTAGCAACGTCGGCTGTACAACTGGGGCGAGTGCTAGTAAGTCTCTCTAGACCTGCCGTGTGGTGGCGCTCGGTCTGCAATCACTGATAGTGGCGACACGCGGGTCCGACGCATACTAATGGACCGCGGAACTGTTGGTGTATATGGGAAAACAATTAACTGTCAGGTAATGCTGCAGGCTGAAATAGAAGGGGAGTCCTGTCGAATGGACGTAGTCGTTCATAATTTGTGACAGGAAGTCATTATACTCTCCGATTGCTTGACGGAGCAGAATGCGGCAGTAGATTATGGAGAGATTATCAAGGTTTTAAGATGAAGACAAGGAGAAAAAGTAAAATATAATAACAAAACGACTGTAGACAGGAAACAAGATTCTTCCGCTATACCAACTGGCAGCTCGTGAAGAGGAAGTGGAAGAGGGAATTTAAGTAAATCCTAACCGAAGTGGTCCATGATTGAATAGTGAGGAAGAAGCAAATGAGAAATGAGCTTACAAGAGAAGAAATTAAGAGCAAAGTAAAAGTGGTTTCTAAAACAGGGAGTGTCCTAGCTGGACAGGTAACCCGATTAACTGAAAGGTTCAGGGAGACTTTTTTTTTTGGAAAGAGAGTGACAATAATAAAAGGCCACCACTCAACATATGGTATAAAAACAAAGCCCCATAAACCATATTTTAATCCGCCTTATCTAATTTTACACGCCAAATGAAAAACAGCAGAAAGTGAATGGCAAAAGAATTCTGAATAAAAGGGCGATAGAGAGAGCAGAGAGTCAGTACTACACTCGTTTAGTCGTTACAGCAGAAAGTAACGGAAATTTTGGGCTTGTGTTGGACGCGAGGCAAGGCAACAAAGTATTTGAACCAGGAGAGGATCGACCAGTAAGCGTAGACAAGCTTATACAAAACTTCAAGTGAACCACAATATGAACAAGTCTCGATTTAACATCTGGAAATCAAGTTCCACTGGACCCGGTTATTCTTATACAGAGTGCTACCTTCCTGTTTAGGCCGGCCAAAGTGGCCGTGCGGTTAAAGGCGCTGCAGTCTGGAACCGCAAGACCGCTACGGTCGCAGGTTCGAATCCTGCCTCGGGCATGGATGTTTGTGATGTCCTTAGGTTAGTTAGGTTTAACTAGTTCTAAGTTCTAGGGGACTAATGACCTCAGTAGTTGAGTCCCATAGTGCTCAGAGCCATTTGAACCATTTGAACCTTCCTGTTTAGAGGAGGAAGAGGTGGAGATTGGTATTTAACGTCCCGTCGACAACGAGGTCATTAGAGCCGGAGCACAACCTGGAATTAGGGAAGGATTGGGGAGGAAATCGGCCGTGTCCTTTCAAAGGAACCATCCTGTCATCTGCGTGAAGAGATTTAGGGAAATCACGGAAAACCTGATCAGGATGGCAGGATGCGGATTTGATGCTGATGGGTGCTTACTGTGACTCTTGTAACGCACAATGTCTAAAAATCAGGAGTATACGTAGTTTAGTGACATGTGCTAGAACATGTTGCTTTGAGTGTGACTGCTAGGGTTAGCGGCGCGGTCTTGGGTGCCTTGCACGGTTCGCGCAGCTGACCCTGTCGGATTTTCGAGTCCTCCCTCGGGCATATTTGTCTGTGTTGTCCTTAGCGTAAGTTAGTTTAAGTTATATTAAGTAATGTGTAAGCTTAGGTGCTGATGGCCTGAGCAGTTCGGTCCCATCGAGCTTAACACAAATTTCCTTTGAACGTATTCTGTGACAGAGCCACTTATTTAGACAGTTAAATTGAAGCACAGTGATTTGAAAGACAGAAGGAGTGGGCCAAGCACTCGTGACACTTGTTAGGCGGTGTGGCATATGCGAGAGGCTGTACAGAAATCATGAGAAGGAGCTGTGGCTCACACAAAGTGATGTGTTCTAACATGTCGAGAGCCGGCGGAGCGAGGCGCTGCATTTGACTACAGAAAGGCGAAGGGGAGAGAATCCTGGCAGACTAGAGAGCCCCCTCAGACAGCGGCTGAAGCACCCGGCGGTAGGGGGAGGATTCAGCAGCCAGCTGGCCGTCTTCGGCGAACACAGACGTCGGTCCCTTAAGCTGACAACAGCAGGTGCCAGTGGTCCAGTTACCAGCAGCTCGCCTAGTCGTTCCGCGTGCGATGTAGCTACAAACCAGGGCGGCTTGCGAGGGGAGTGAGTTTGTAGGGCATCACAGTGATTAAGTGTGTGCGTGCGCGCCGATTCCATTCGATATCCCTGTAGTGTCTCCTTGTGTGTTTATCTGTGCACTGTAAAAGTTTGGTCATGAATACGCGGAATCATTATCTTTCTGATTTGCGTTATTTTCTTTCAGCAAACTTAAATTTTCAATATGTGTCTTTTTAATTGTGTCATTCATGTTTATCAGATTTCATCACCTCAAGCAGTAGTACCTTCAGGACAAAGGAAGGGGACAAGAGATAATGTGACTTATGACTTACTTCAATAATTTGGTAAAGTTTATTGATTAATAGATACGGTGTCACACCGAACAACTTTTCTTCGCTTAAGTAATTACCTGATGTGGACTATTTGGTTAAAGTGATGACAAAATGTCGTGTGAATTGTGGTGTGAGAAATGTGTTTCTATGTATCTCTCTTTCAGCATGGACTCTTTATATTTCATAAATTTTTAAATGGGCTGAAAAGAAATTTCATTTTAATCTCCAATTTGATGCTTTCCTGTCTGAATAATCCTACATAGCTTCAATGCATCTTCGTAAATGTAACTAATTATATGGCTGGATGAAAGTATGGATGGATGTGGTGTGTGTCAAATATAAATTAGAAAAAAGGAAGAGAATAAGGCCAAGCTATGAGTGTATAATTTCCATTATCGATTATTTTCAGTTAGAGCAAAATGTTCAGTAATTGAGGGGATTCCTTTTGTTACCACAAATCCATGTTTCACACGGATTTTGAGAAAAATTGTTCGGGGGAGGGGTGGAGGAGACTCTAAAGGTTACAGATCTCTATCCTGTACTTGACCGATCGAATCCGCCCTTGCGCTTCTGCGCTACAGTGCAGCTGCATCATTGACTGGGTGCTCCATAGTTCCAGAAGGGACATTTGCGCTCCTGGAGATCGTTTGGCCCATACTGCAAGGGAGCGGCAATAATAAACGCATTTAACCTCGTTATAAATAAGTGATTTTAACTATACTGTGAATGCAATCAAAAGATGTAGGGACGTGATACCTAATGTTAAAGTGAAGTAAATAAAGTTGTCATACATAAGTGTTCACATATTGGAACCTCTTCATTATCGTTAGATAATTTTGGAAGCGACTGAGTTATAGAATAGTGTGGGAGAATAAACAGGGCATGTGTCGTGGGCAGTCAGTAAGAAGATTACATATCTGTGAGTGTTCGTTGGGAGTAAGTTCGCTATCCAGACCTGGCTACTTATGAATGAGTGGCGCTTAAATTTCAACCAGCCAGACTATAGCAACTATTAATCAAGAATAAATCGAAAAATGTTATGGAGTGGTGCATTAGAGTTTCTAGAATGTTTCTGTCGGTATTGTGAATATATTTAACTTTATCTAATTTTTTTAAGGTATTTAGTTCGGTAGCTTTACTTCTAAGTGCTCTACACAGTTAATTCATAAGTGTGATTCTTTCTACACTGTCTGATCAGAAAACTGAAGCACACAGAGAGACGATCAGATGTCAGCGTAACTTCATACACAACACATACACACACACACACACACACACACACACACACACACACACACACACACACACCATCCGGGAGGCACGCCATTCTCTCACTTTGACAATATTGTCAGTTAGATCATTACCCATATTTTAGGGCACGATATCGATGTTCCCTGGTACTACATGCGCTATGTATTGTTACTGACTTCTTCTAAATGAAGAATAGTGGACAGAATGTTCATGTAACTGCATGTATGACCCATAGAGAGCTTGCACCTGGGGGGCTGTAGTGGAGGCGACCGAGAACAGGAACAAGACGAATCGGGGCCCAAAAATGTTAAGCGCAAAAACCCGGCCATGTGAGTGATTTTGGAAAACAGTTTTCAGCGGGGAAAGAGTGTTCAGTGGTTCTTACCTGCAGAGGGACTTCTAGCCAAAGCATTCTCCTCCTTCTTCTTAGGTTGAGATAGAAGGGCTCCAGTTCATAAAACATTTTACCTGGGTCAGAAAACTGTCTGTCATGGAAGATGACCGGATGGCTAAAACTGGGAGGTGTACGCCGTTTAAGAGAGACTGCTGTAAAGTCATCTTTTGTGCAAATGGTGGGAAGGTCATAAAATTCTGTGCATTCACGGACAATACAGACAGGGTATGTCTAGTGGAAGTAGGACCGTAACGACCCCCCCCCCCCCCCCCCCTCACACTTCCCCCACACCAGGAAATTGCCAGGCTCTTCATCTTTCTTTTTTTTTTTTTTTTGAGTCATCAATCTACTAAGTGTTTTAATGTGGTCCACCATGAATTCATCTCCTGTGCCAAACTTCATCTCAGAGTAGCACTTGTAACCTATGTCCTCAATTATCTGCTGGAAGTATTCCGTCTCTGTCTTTGTCTATAATTTTTGGCCCTCTACAGCTCCCTCTAGTAGTTCGGAAGTCGTTCCCTATTGTATTAACAGACAACTTATAATCCAGTCCCTTCTCCTTGTCAGTGTTTCCCACATATTTCTTTCCTCTCCGATCATGTGCAGAACCTCCTCATTCCTTATCTTATAACTCCACGTTATTTTCAACATTCCTCTGTAGCACCACATCTCAAATGCTCCGATTCTCTTCTGTACCGGTTTTTCCACAGTCAATGGATCACTACCATACAATGTCGTGCTCCAAACGCACATTATCAGAAATTTCTTTCTCATCTTAAGGCCAGTGTTTGGTACTAGTAGAGTTCTCTTGGCCAGGAATGCCCTTTCTGCCAGTGCTAATCTCCTTTTGAAGTTCCACTTGCTCTGTCAGTCATTGGTTATATTGCTGCATAGGTAGAATTCCTTAATTTAATCAACTTCGTGATCACCACTTCTTATGTTAAGTTTCTTGCTGTTCTCATTTCTGTTACATTCATTACTTTTGCCTTTCTTCGATTTACTCTCAATCCATATTCTGTACTTATTAGAGTGTCCATTCTATTCGGCAGATCATTTCATTCTTCTTCGCTTTTACTTAGGATGTCGTTAGCAAATCGTATCATTGATATCCTTCCACTCACTGACATCTTTAACCATGCATTTCAATTCCACTTTTGAAGCTTTTTCTTATTTCCATCATTGCTTCTAGTCTACATTCCTGTTTTACACCAATATTATCAGAGCACTTCATTCTTGGTCGTCCATTCTTGTTGTTCTTTCTTGGTTCTTCTATAGCTTACCCCAATTGTTCTCAGCATTTCCAACGCCTTGCACCACTTTACATGACAAACGCCTTTTGCATGTCGTCAAATCCACGAACGTATCTTGATTTTTCTTTAGCCTTGCTTTCATATTCAACCGCAACACCGGAATTGCCTCTCTGTGCCTTTACCTTTCCTACAACCAAACTGATCCCCCTCTAATACATCCTTAGTTTTCTTTTTCATTCTTCTGTATATCATTCTTGTTAGGAACTTGGACGCAGGAGCTGTTAAGCTGACTGTGCGATAATCCTCGCACTTGTCAGCTCCTGCCGTCTTCGGAAATGTGTGGATGATACACTCCCGAAATTCAGACGGTATGTGACCAGACTCATACATTCTACACACGAACGTGAATAGTCGTTTTGTTGCCACTTGCCCCAATGATGGAATGTTATCAGGCCCTTCTAACTTATTCCCCACCCTCTCTGTTTCCAAGCATTAACACCGACTTGCGGGGTCTGCTGTCATAGTTAACCGGATTTGGCGCGTTAATTTTAAGGGGTGGCCGGATGCCCTTCCTGTTGCCACCCCGTATCACCCCGGGACAGAATGTGTGTACCCCAACTGTCTGTGTCCAGTGTAATCCATGGAATAGTGCGAGCATGTGTCAAATGTCTGCGAGCCATGTAACTGAAGCGCTACATGGGGACCAGCCTTTTATTCACCTAGCGGAATGTGGAAAACCGCCTAGAAACCACATCCAGGTTAGCCGGCACACCGGCCCTCGTCGTTAGTACGCTGGGCGGATTCGATCCAAGGCCAGCGCGCCTACCCAAGAAGCAGCGCGTTAGCGCTCGCAGCAACCCTACCTGGTTTGATATTAATTCCCCCTAAGTTCTCTTAAATACTCATTCTAATACTGGATTCCCTATCTCTAAATCGATTCCCTTTTCCTCTTCTATCACGACAGACGAACTTCCTCCTCATGGAGGCCTTCAATGTACTTTTCTCCACGTGTCCACTATATTCTCCGCATTTAACAATGGAATTCTCGTTGCACTCTTAATGTTACCACCTTAGTCTTTAATTTCATCGAAGATTATTTTGACTCCACTGTATGCTGAGTCAGTCCTTCTGAAAATCATTTCATTTTCGATGTCTTCACATTTTTCCTGCAGCCGTTTCGTCTTAGCTTCCCTGCGCTTAATATTTATTTCATTCCTCAGTGACTCGTATTTCTGTATTGCTGAGTTTCCTAGAACATTTTTGTACTTGCTCCTTTCATCAATCAGCTGAAGTATTTCTTCTGCTACCCATGATTTCTTCGCAGTTACCTTCTTTATACCTATGTTTTCCTTCCCGACTTCTGTGATGGCCCTTTTTAGAGATGTCTATTCCTTTTCAACTGTAGTGCCTAGTGAGCTATTCCTTATTCTTCTGTCTACAACCTTAGAGAACTTCAAGCGTATCTCGTCAGCCCTTAGTACTTCCGTATCCCAATTGTTTGCGTATTGATTCTTCCTGACTACTCTCTTACACTTCAGTCTACTCTTCAGCGTCACTACATAGCGATTTGAGTCTATATCTGCTCCTGGGTACACCTTGCAATTGAGTACCTGATTTCGGAATCTCTTTCTTACCATGGAGTAATGTAACTGAAATCTTCCCGTATCACCCAGCCTTTTCCAAGTATATCTCCTCCTCTTGTGACACTTGAACAGAGTATTCCTTATTACTAGCTCAAATTTATTGCACAATTCAGTTAGTCTTTTTGCTCTCTCATTCCTTGTCCAAGACCATAACCTCCTGTAAACTTTCCTTCTGCTCCTTCCCTTCAACTACATTCCAGTCCCTCATGACTATTACATTTTCATCTCCCTTCACCTATTGTATTACCTTTCTAATATTCTCATATACTTTCTCTATCTCTTCATTTTCAGGTTACGACATCGTCAAGTATACCTGTAGTATCGTTGTCGGTGTTGGTTTGCTGTAGATTCTGATAACAACTCCATCACTGAATTGTTCGCAGTACCTTCCTATTCATTACGAATTTACTCCCGTTATACCATTTTCTGCTGCTGTTGTTGTTACCCTATACTCATCTGATCACAGATCCTTGTCTTCTTTCCATTTCACTTCACTGACCCCTACTTCATCCAGATTGATCCTCTGCATTTCCCATTTCAGATTTTGTAGCTTCCCTACCTCGTTCAAGATTTTCACTTTCCACGTCCCCACTCGTAGAACGTAATCCTTTCGTTGTTTATTCAATTTTTTTCTCATTGTCATGTCTCCTTTGTCAGCCCCCTCTTGGAGATTCGAATAACGAACTATTCCGTTATGTTTTGCCAATGGAGAGATCATTATGACACTTTTTCAATTACAAGCCACACGTACTGTGGATACACGTTATGTGTCTGTAATGCCGTGGTTCCATTACCTTCAGCATCTTCATGTTGTTGATCATTGGTGATTCGTTCGTCTTTAGGTGCAGTTACCCACCCCAAGGACGAGAGAGTGCCCTGAACTACTGTCCGCTCCTCCGCGCTCTTTGACAAGGCCGTTGGCAGAATGGAGGTGACTACTTACGCTAGAAGTCCAAAAATAGTTCTGAGCACTATGGGACTTAACTGTTGAGGTCATCAGTCCCCTAGAACTTAAAACTACTTAAACCTAACTAACCTAAGGACATCACACCCATCCATTCCCGAGACAGGATTCGAACCTGCGACCGTAGCGGTCGCGCGGTTACAGACTATAGCGCTCGGCCACACCGACCGGCTATGCTGGAAGTCTTTGCCCCCAATGGTGATTATTAATTACAATTCAAGTGGTGACTGGTTTCGAATCTAGGACGGCATACTTTTTGATTACTGATCACAGACGCTACTCTAAGGCCAAAATGCTCTTTTAGTGAGCGGAAAAACGTTTATTTCACGGCACAGCTATCTGGAAAGATTAACAGCTTTCTTTAAGAAATTGCAAATGGTCGGCCGGGGAAGATTAGATCACTCTGTAAAGGATGAATTGTGGTCTCGTCTAGGTAGATGTTTTTCTAAGAAACATGGCCATGCTTACCGTGATGACGACGCCTCCCTAGTGTAAAATCTTCTTTTTTCAGACAAAAAATGGCTCTGAGCACTATGGGACTTAACATCTGAGGTCATCAGTCTCCTAGAACTTAGAACTACTGAAACCTAACTAACTTAAGGATAGCACACATCCATGCCCGAGATAGGATTCGAACCTGCGACCGTAGCGGTCGCGCAGTTCGAGACCAAAGCGCCGAGAACAGCTCTGTCATACCGGCCGGCTTTTTTCAGACAAAAGAGATTCGGATTCGCTTGCTGGCTTCTCCCAGGATATGCGAAGTAGAGGCTTGCTGCTCCAGCGTAGAAACTCGAGGTCTGTGTCTGGATTGGCTACCAGTCCAACAGAACAGTCAAGTAGGGAGATTCAATGAGTAGACGATACTCTGTCGATCTGTGCAATGTGGAGGTAGTTTCGTTTTGCTAATTCGGCTCCTATGTGGGGCTTCGTCTTCTGATCCTCCCCTTGTGGAAACGTTCAGGTATTTCCCTAGTGGGTGTGTCTTGTGGTCTGCAACTTCTTTTAGACTAACAGTCAGTGGCAGTTTCTAACTGTACCGATAGTGGAACTGCATATCATCTCAGACATATCGTATGTCACGAGAGTGAAGTAATTCGTTCTGGTTGGCCGTCTGACGTTTGAAAATTCCATGACGCACCGGCAGATTGGTTTGGCCAGAGCTGCGAACGACTGCAAATCACACTGAAGAATGCCGGAATTTCAGCACTCTGGTAAAGAAGGTCCCCGAATTGTGATAATCAGAACGCTAGACCGCGTAGTTTGCATATTTTCGGGGATGTGGCAGAACATTACATCTCCTCGCCCACAACGCTCCGTTTTCTGCTGACGCTTGAATCAAGGTGAAAGTTTAAAGCGCTGTCGTTACATGATATTCGCAGTTCCTCGTTCCCAGGTGAACCATGGCTTGTGTTGCAGTTGATTGCAGCTGATCTCATTTAAATAACGTTGGGCCTCACAGAGGATTCATGCAAACAAAGTCAGATTTGCATTGTAAAATGGATTTATTCAGGGGAGAATTTGTACAGCTTTCAACCTAATGTATACTTTGCCAATCAAACACCATTCCTTTTATGATTTGTATTTGTTACTGTTGTTTAAGATTTTCCAGTTAGTTGTAGTTACATATGGAGTTGTAAAACTTGTCACTATTTTGTAAATTTAAATTCGCCACTGTTCTCATGCTTACTTTCTCTGCTATTCACTGTTTTTATTTCACGGTGGAGTGTATGAGTAGCTTCACTAAGACGTATATTTATGATTAAAGCGTGTGACGGCTTGCAAGTGATTAGATCTGGAATACTCTGGGACGGGTAGAAGGGCCACCAAAGTGTGTCAGTGTTGCTCGTGTTCAGTGCTGTTACCAAATGGTTCAAATGGCTCTGAGCACTATGGGACTCAACTGCTGTGGTCATCAGTCCCCTAGAATTTAGAACTACTTAAACCTAACCAACCTAAGGACATCACACACACCCGTGCCCGAAGCAGGATTCGAACCTGCGACCGTAGCAGCAGCGCGGCTCCGGACTGGAGCGCCTAGAACCGCACAGCCACCGAGGCCGGCTGCTCTTACCAGGCCTGGTAGGATGCATAACGAGCGTGAATAGTGTAAGATGTCGAGTGAATCCTATATAGGACCAGGGGATCGCGTGCATAGGTCTGAGACAGCGTCATCAGCACCTGACCCACTCAGAAAGTATCCCCATTATGGATCTTCAATTGGCCGGCTGTTTGGATCATGCAATATCCAGATTAGCGGGGCATTCAGATGTGACAGCTGCTCACTGCTGGGTTGTAGGGGAAATTGAATGCAGGGACACTCGTCATCAGTGATCTGGTCGAACACTTCTGACCACCATTAGGGAGGATCGCAGTATTCTGTACCAAGCACATCATAACCTCTTCACATATGTGCCTACTACCCGAGTACGAGTAATGGTTTCAGTTATCTTGTGCCCTCATATGTTACCTCTCATTGGACGGAATCGTGTTGCCAATTTTCAGCACGGAAATTGTCGTCAATAGATGTAAAGTGTCTCCATGAACTGTCTGCATGGTGCTGAGGTCCTCACATTGCCAGCAATGTCAGCACATCGGTCCCCAATAAAACATCCGTGGGACCAGCTCTAATTCTGTCCAAGTGACAATTTTCAGGGTATCCAGGACAATTATGGGTGAGCGTGTATTGAGCTTGTATGAGGAGAGGGGACAACGGATTCATCACACCCTTCCCAAAGGAATGAGGGCATTCACAGAGGTTACAGGGGGTGCAGCGCCATGCTGTTAAGTGGGCTCATTCTGAAAATTTCTTTGTAAATATGACTCACCGTTGTAATGGCTGGAATGAAATCACAAACAATGTAAGTCTGCAGGCTTTCGTGATCGTTGTCACTGAAGTTAAAATCTTCTGGGTTATTAGGCCGCGTCATGTTTCTTCTAAAATGTTCGACGTTTAGACCACTCTGCTGGGATCTTCCTCAGGATCTTTTGATGTCCACTACAGCAAGAACACTCTAGCAGTAGTGGACACCAAAAGGTCCTGAGGAAGATCCCAGTAGAGGGGTCGTAGCGTCGAACAATTTAGAAGAAACATGAGGCGGTCTAATAACCCAGACTTTAACTTTAATGTCAAACAATCTCAACCCGTGAAATTTCATTCCCTGACTTCTCTGTTGCTTCACCTTTTTTGCCAGGTAGTGTATTCATGAAAGATTTTAAATATTATTCACTTTCATCTAGTACATGAAGATTGTATCACATACCTTTTACAGTTGCAGTAGACATAAATATGATTTTGGCGACTAGTTTCGAACCGCTGGTTTATTCTCAAGCATGACCTAATGAGGCAGTAATGAAAGTGCCTGATCTTAATGACAGCCATCTAAAATTGACAATACACGTATCACACAGTGACAGTGGGCAAATGTCGCAATATACATATGCTCACAATACAAGTCAAAAAAAAAAAATGGCTCTGAGCACTATGGGACTTAACAGCTGTGGTCATCAGTCCCCTAGAACTTAGAACTACTTAAACCTAACTAACCTAAGGACATCACACACATCCATGCCCGAGGCAGGATTCGAACCTGCGACCGTAGCAGTCGCGCGGTTCCGGACACAAGTCAAAAAAATAACCAGTTTGATACTCACTTGTATTGTAAGCATATGTAACCAGCCGGATCGGAAATAGTTGCCAAAAGGTACATGCAGTACAACTGTGAGAGATTTGTAATAAACTCATCGTGAAGTAAAAGAGCTGCTGGTCCTAGACAACAAAACTACATGTTTATCTATTTTCCGAGATCTACTAAATGTCACTAATGCAGAATAACGTCCCGTACTTTACAAATTCGTAGTTGTCGAAAGCGTAAATTTTGTTTCTTTAGTTTTCTATATATTTCTTAATCTCTTCATTCTGTATTGATTTCTTATCAACGATTATTTAGAACGACGGACAAAAACGGAATACAAGTGATTTTCGCTTGTCCTCATAGGGAAATTGAATTCTTTTAAATCCTTATTCGATCGTACTATTACTGTATTGCAGGCCACTATTGCTGGCTGATGAAGTGAGGTGATCCAATATAAAGTAATATTTTGTTATTACCGCATTGAGACTTGATGAAGCCGGCCGGTGTGGCCGTGCGTTTCTAAGCGCGTCAGTTTGGAACCGTGTGACCGCTACGGTCGCAGGTTCGAATCCTGCCTCGGGCATGGATGTGTGTGATGTCCTTAGGTTAGTTAGGTTTAAGTAGTTCTAAGTTCTAGGGGACTGATGACCTCAGTAGTTGAGTCCCATAGTGCTCAGAGCCATTTGAACCATTTTTGACTTGATGAGGTGTGCGAACAAGTGAAATTGGTGACACGCCATTATTATTTTAACCACAGAGGGATTTCATCCAGCCCAGAATAAAATCAGTTAGTAAACCTATTTACTCGAGAAGAGAGGGCCAAGGCTATTACCTTGCAAAATTAAAAATAAAGTCGAAGTTTTAGCTGTAGTTTAAAGGCAACATATGTACATTAAACGCAAAATGTTCGGTGAGCAGATTTTCCGTTTCAAATCTTAGAATTATATTTCGTTGTCCAATTAAATTCGAAACATTGTAGGAATAACGCTGTACAGTGGGACGGTAGTTCATCGTGGATGTGCGATCTGAGGCACTGCGGCCATTCGTTCGGACGCTGCCGCTCGCGTGACGGCAGATAGGGGCGCGAGCTATGAGACGGCGTGTACGAGGTCGGGAGAGATAAGAGGGACTGGGAGCTGACACTTTGCAAGCAGACGACTTGCTAATGGGGTCGCAGCCCGTTGGTGGGAAGCGGCACGCACGAAGTGAAGCCTAAACTGTAACTTTGCAGGTAGACAGGAGGGTTACTGCCATATGGAGTTTCCAGACAACATCGACAGTTCCATAGTTTGTTAGTCGTCTACAGTGCGCTTAAAACTACTCTGTACTTGACAGTTCGCTGAGTGGCGGTGCCATATAGCCAGCTGGTGCTGTGGACGGACTTCTGCTAGAGCAGTACGTTCGGAATGCTGATACACCTCAATGCGGAGCGAGGGAAAGCAGTACATGTACCGCCGCTTAGGGAGGTTTATTCTACATTTTAGTTTTGTGCCATGAACTTCGTAACAAATCGTAAAACTCGAAGTACCACGACAACGAAACCACTAGTACCAAAAGGCATAAATTTTGTTGCAATTTACCATCACTAAACGTGTTCTGTGTCCGACAGCTGGAAAATGCCTCTTATATCTGTGTCTATGAACCTATCAGATGACTCCCTGACGGCAATGATTAATTTGGAAATACTATCTTCCAATATACACTCCTGGAAATGGAAAAAAGAACACATTGACACCGGTGTGTCAGACCCACCATACTTGCTCCGGACACTGCGAGAGGGCTGTACAAGCAATGATCACACGCACGGCACAGCGGACACACCAGGAACCGCGGTGTTGGCCGTCGAATGGCGCTAGCTGCGCAGCATTTGTGCACCGCCGCCGTCAGTGTCAGCCAGTTTGCCGTGGCATACGGAGCTCCATCGCAGTCTTTAACACTGGTAGCATGCCGCGACAGCGTGGACGTGAACCGTATGTGCAGTTGACGGACTTTGAGCGAGGGCGTATAGTGGGCATGCGGGAGGCCGGGTGGACGTACCGCCGAATTGCTCAACACGTGGGGCGTGAGGTCTCCACAGTACATCGATGTTGTCGCCAGTGGTCGGCGGAAGGTGCACGTGCCCGTCGACCTGGGACCGGACCGCAGCGACGCACGGATGCACGCCAAGACCGTAGGATCCTACGCAGTGCCGTAGGGGACCGCACCGCCACTTCCCAGCAAATTAGGGACACTGTTGCTCCTGGGGTATCGGCGAGGACCATTCGCAACCGTCTCCATGAAGCTGGGCTACGGTCCCGCACACCGTTAGGCCGTCTTCCGCTCACGCCCCAACATCGTGCAGCCCGCCTCCAGTGGTGTCGCGACAGGCGTGAATGGAGGGACGAATGGAGACGTGTCGTCTTCAGCGATGAGAGACGCTTCTGCCTTGGTGCCAATGATGGTCGTATGCGTGTTTGGCGCCGTGCAGGTGAGCGCCACAATCAGGACTGCATACGACCGAGGCACACAGGGCCAACACCCGGCATCATGGTGTGGGGAGCGATCTTCTACACTGGCCGTACACCACTGGTGATCGTCGAGGGGACACTGAATAGTGCACGGTACATCCAAACCGTCATCGAACCCATCGTTCTGCCATTCCTAGACCGGCAAGGGAACTTGCTGTTCCAACAGGACAATGCACGTCCGCATGTATCTCGTGCCACCCAACGTGCTCTAGAAGGTGTAAGTCAACTACCCTGGCCACCAAGATCTCCGGATCTGTCCCCCATTGAGCATGTTTGGGACTGGATGAAGCGTCGTCTCACGCGGTCTGCACGTCCAGCACGAACGCTGGTCCAACTGAGGCGCCAGGTGGAAATGGCATGGCAAGCCGTTCCACAGGACTACATCCAGCATCTCTACGATCGTCTCCATGGGACAATAGCAGCCTGCATTGCTGCGAAAGGTGGATATACACTGTACTAGTGCCGACATTGTGCATGCTCTGTTGCCTGTGTCTATGTGCCTGTGGTTCTGTCAGTGTGATCATGTGATGTATCTGACCCCAGGAATGTATCAATAAAGTTTCCCCTTCCTGGGACAATGAATTCACGGTGTTCTTATTTCAATTTCCAGGAGTGTACATTTGCTCTTCCATGCTTCCTAAATAACACATTTTGTATCTGCTGCAATAAGCTCCATTTTTCCCCGGTTACTTCATAAACAGTTTTTCCACTTCTGAAAGCGTGAATTTCCTGTTTTCACGTGCCATCTTCCTTTTGATTTGCGCCCATATGAGCTCTATAGCATTAAAGTGACAATGACAGGGTGGTTATCTAATCAAAGAACGTCCATGCTTGTTGACAACTTCATCTAGAACGCATGTCGGGTGTCATGGCTTATGCTGTGAGACCAATTCATATAGTTACACTTTCTTCATTCCATCATTTAATTTTATGTTATTACGTCATAACCACTGTATGATTTCTCGTATTGTAGAATATGTCGTTGGGTCTTTGTCCTTTACAACAGTGTGGTACGATACGACGTATTGTCAATAATAACGTACAACGGTTTCTCCAAATTCGGTAACAGTGAATTTTCAAACCACCGTAAAAAAGGGCTGTGTTTCATTCTCTCATAAAAATCCCAGATTTATTTTGACCGGAATATGTGTAAATTAGCCAAGAACAAACCCACGGACTGTACCTGCATGAACAACAATAATTGTGCGTCCTTTGCCAACGGGTGTTGCCATTCCCTCTTGCGATCCGTCAGACCAACCTGTCTTCAGCGTATGACCAAAATTGACCCAAGTTTCATGTAGACACACTAAACCATCAAAATCCTTTATCTGCCGCAAAAGTCGGCATCGCCATGCAGCAATACCTTGACGTTCCAAGACTACCTACCAGATACTTTTGGAATTACACCCCAGGTTTAATAATACTAACCGAAGAGATGGCTTACTTGCAACAAAAATTCCAGCTTCAGTGAGGGTTATATGCAGCTTTCGTAATGCTGGATGCTCTATAAGGTATTAATATGCTTACAATTGTCTGCAAATCGCATCCTGTTCGAAAGAATCATAATTAGTCAAGCGTTTCTCGTCGCATCGTTCTTCCGAGGAGTTCCCAGACTTACCAGTTCTGAATTAATATTTGATGATGCGGAACGTGTATTCAGTTTTTCGTTTTGTTCCTTGCCTATATTTGTAACGGTTGTCCTTCTTACACTTAATTCCGCCGCAGTCCTCTTAACTACCTTGTAAGGTGTCAGGAAAATCCAACACGTTCCATGAAAACCCTGACATGATAAGCAAATCCAGTAGTATGTCACATAGCTCCGAATAAATCATGACATTAAATTAACCAAAGTAATACGAGTAACGAGTGAGCAAATGGAATACAACAGACTAATACAAGAATGCCTAAATGCATGTCATACCTTCCCACCGTGAGACAGATGCAGTTCCGAGGGCAGAAACGAGAACGGAAGCCGCCGCAAGTTTCAGCGTGAGACTTTCTCGCGTCTCTGTTATGTCAGGACCATGTTAAAAGATAGAGCCCTCCAGAAGAACAGTATAGATCTTACGATAACGCTAAAAGGACCACACCAGCTGCAAGTTTTAGCGTGAGACTTTTTCGCGTCTCTGTTACGTTGCAAACTTTAAAAACATTGTCCCACCACGAAAAGTATAACGTTTCTCATTGGATAGACAGAATTTTTGTAGGCGGAGCTTAAGGTTAACACTGAGACCCTGATTGGTCAGATGAAAACACAGCCAGATAGTTTTTTTAAACCAACTTCGGTAAATTGTAGTAAGGAGAAGTTAGGAGAGCGTTGCTTCCGAGACGGCGAGGTGAGCGGAGCTGTGCTGCTCGCCGCCCCCTGAACGCACGTGATGCCGCATAACAGCGCATAAAGCTTCACTCAGAACTGCCGAAGTCTCATCTGTTGCACCCCCTTTACGTAATACTAGTGTCGATCGTCAATTAAAGCTCATGGTGTTCACATTTACCACTTGAAGTAAAAATCTGAAACGCGATGATTTCTCTGTTATATAGTTATTGAGAAGCCACATCAGCCACTGTAATTTACGACAAGTTATATAAGTAATTAAAGATAATTGTGGGTCACTGTAGACCATTTTGATAGTTTTCTCTTTTGTGAAACTTAATTTAAACCTAGATTATAGATGTGATATGGTATAGGTCATCCTTTGATCCATTGTAGAACTTAGAAACCCGTTCAGGGAATATTCGTTCACATTTTTGTTGAACGGAGTTGGTTTTTTACCATCCTGTATTAAAACATTTCCTTTTATCAATAGTGCAATTTATAAACGATGTTTTGTGAGTAGAATAAAATTTCCAATGGTAAACTTAACTGCTTTTTCGACGTTATTTTACCAGCTAACTAAAAATAGGAAAGCCTTGAACCCCTTCCACTAAATTTAGTTAGTATTAAGATTCTTTTACAGGGAGTGTAGTGGAGCTGACGCTGAAATCATTAAGTATTTGGTTATATCATAGCTAGTCTCACTGAACTCTTCTGAATTCTACATGTCATGTGTGATCTGGCGTCCCCTTACCAGCAACAGGTCGCAGGTTCAAACTAGTCAATTCCCTAAGAAACACGCTTAGAGCGTCGTTGCGCAAAAGTGGTAGGGAGACACGATATAGAACAAACAGACACCACACAGAATGTTAGAACCTTAGTAATGGAAATGAGAGGCCCTCCATTCTCTCTTTCCATCACAGAATATTGTCTTACGTTGCAGACGAATTCACGCGGTTGTCCTCCCAATGGCATTTCTCGTGCTCCTTTCTTCAAAGATTATTTCGGACCTCAGATTCTAGGACAACATCGTTTTTCTTTCGGGCATTCTTTACGGACAAGCCAAAGGAGCAATTTGCCACACACACGCACTGGAAAGCAGAAGCTAAGATAACGCAGTTCACATGACACGACGCGCACGAGACCAGGTACTACTGAGCGCTGAATGGAAAGTAGTGGCGACTACACAGGGTGAGGGGTGCTGACTCTCAGTGTGGGATTGGCCTGAACTCTCTCAAGGCCATGCACTCGACTAGCTGTAAA